>NC_083346.1:98539891-98869661 GCF_019175385.1 Lycium barbarum
GTCAGAAGTCAAAACTTATTAAGTTTGAAATTTTACTCATAAGACAATCGAGATCAAAAATTCAAGATCACCCATTTTCAAAATCATCCTCGTAACTCACGAAGTTGATACTAGCTAGACAGTAAAGACTCATTTAAATTACTTGATTTTGTATACACCTATAAAACTTTAATTTATTACAGAAACAAAAAAGAAAAAAGAAAAAGAAAAAAGAAAAGCTTCCAAAGAAGTAGTTGTAGTTTACAAGAAATCCTCCAATGGTTCGAAGACATAACCAAATCAAAACCTTTTTCCTTTAACTCACAATAACAATCTTATACTTCAATCCAAGTTCTTGTTCACCTAAACATCTAAGCCCCGTCTTTTTATTTTTTTATTTTTTTATTTTGTTATTTTTTAAACTCTTCTTTTAATTACACCCCAAATAAATCCATCAATAATTACTCTCTAACTCTCATTTTTCCTCTTAAAAAATCATGCTCCCTGCAAATAAATCACTCCCTATATTTCTAATCTTGATATTTCTTTCAACAAAAGTAAATTCAGTACAATTTGAAGTGTTATCGGGTCACACAAAATGCATAGCTGAAGATATAAAGAGTCATTCTATGACTGTTGGAAAGTATCATATTGTTAATCCCAATGAAGGACACCCTTTACCTGATACTCATAAAGTCACTGTTAGGGTAATCTTGATTTTTATTGATTATTGGGATGTGAAGTAATTGGGTGTATTTAATTTGATCTTTTTATGGTAAAAGTCATTTGAATTTCTGGGTAAGCTAGTATGAATTTTACCTGTTAGATGTTTCAGTGAAACTACCAATTTGCTTCTAATCAAAACCTTGTACAACGACAATATTAATATGCCTTAATTCCAAATTAGTTATTATGGGTTGTATTCACGTAACTGACATTAGTTTGAGGGTTTTTTTTTTTTTTTTTTTTTGGACTCAAATTTTACACTTTTTGGGTCCAACTTGAGAAAAAAAGAAGTCTCACACAACTAATATCATAGAATTTATCTGTTTCATTCTAATAGTACCGATGTAGTGTAGCGTGTGTCAAAAAGAGCACGTCCCAATGCATTGAATATTGTGTTTGATTCCTCATAAATTGACTAGTTTTATGCTGGAAGTCATCTTTGTCACTCTCCTTTATTGAGATTGTCTTTAAATCTATATGAGCGCATGAGTAATAAGGGTTCGTGTGATCTAAGGATTTTCATAGGTTTCTTTATCAAAAAAGATGATTCCCGTATGTTTAAAAACGAAGATCTTTTTGTGTATCATGTGTTATTTGATCAGGCTAATCAATTTCCTCTGGTAAAATAAAATGAACTTTTATATGGTTTGTGTGATTTAGGTGACATCTACGTATGGGAATACCTATCACTATTCGGACAATGTTCCTGAGGGGCATTTTGCTTTTGAGACAGCAGAAGCTGGGGATTATATGGCTTGCTTCTATGCTGCTGATCACAAGCCCCCTATTCCTTTCACTATCGATTTTAACTGGAAGAGTGGTGTAGCTGCTAAGGATTGGACCAATGTTGCCAAGAAAGGCTCTGTTGATGTAAGCCTTCTTTCTTCTTCATGCTTGTTTATGTCAATTCACACGTATATGGTAGTCCCTATCTATTCGTCTCGAGTAACAATGGCAGTTTCGCACATATATACTCATGTATTCTTGTAACATGTAGGAGTTGTTTGGTTGCTGGTTAGAAGGGAGTTATACATGTATTAAAACTTGCATAACTGATACCAAGTTTGGTAGCTTTTTAGTTGCTTTGTATAAAACTCAGTACACCAGGTGTTCGGTTATCATCTTACCATCCCACATAAATAAACATGTATAAGGTATGAGTCAATTTATGTATATTTTATGTGGGATAGAAGATAGAATAACTAATACATGAATTAGTAATATATGAATAACTATACCCTGCATAATTAATCCATGCATTACTAATACCTGCATAACTCTAACAAGCAACCAAACGACCTTTTAATTTCCTATATTGTGCCGTGATGACTAGTGTTATCAAAGGCGTGCTTTAAGCGCGCTTAAGCCCTGAAGCGAGGCTCAAAACATGTTGAGCCCTTCGCCTCGCTTTATGTGCGCTTCAGTATCATCATCAAGGATCTAAGACATACTTTTCCTTGCCAATGAGCCTCTCTGGAGGAGGTGACACTAAATGATTGATATTTCACTTTATCGTAATCTTTTTACAATTTCTTTGTCCATATATTTGTTATTCATGCTTATTATTATTAATCTTGGACTAAACATATATATATATTTGTATTTTTGCACCATTGCGCTTTTTTGCATTAAAGCCCACGCTTTATTTGCGCTTCGCGCTTAAAGCTCCAACTGACTTTAGAGCTTTTTTGCGCTTTTCGCTTTTGATAACACTGGTGATGACTCCCTTTTATTTCATCAAAACTAATGTTCAGATTGGAGTGTATAGCTCCTAGAGCTTTTCACTTTAACAATACAAAAGAAACCATTTATTGAATAACTTTTAAATGTTCATGAACTTTTGATCGACAATCTATGTTAAAGAAGCATCTTATGCCGCGTCAAAGACTGCAGCTTTTTTCTCAGGCTCACTGTTGGTTGTTATATACTTTCTCTGATCCTGACTTTGTTAGAAGAAGAAAAAACAAAGAAATGATTAGATGACGCAGTTTGGGGGCTTTCATTTTGTTTGCTTGGCAACGTATCAGAGTTTGTGGGCCTATGAGATAGAACTCCTTTCAATGAGACGAGGAGGACCTTGGTTGGCTATATGATTGTGAATTTTAGTTGAATAATTGAATTAAAGCAGAATATACTGCACTTTATTCTAAATTTGATTTGCAGTGTGATTATTGACCCTGAACTAATACCAAGTAGTCTCTCCTTGCTTTATTTCATTTTCTTAGTCCTATATGTTACATATCTCATTCAATGATTAATAACCTTCCTCCCTGGTTCCTGAAAAAAGATTGTTAAGAAAGGTATTCTTTCGACTGCTATATTCTGTAATGAGTTTTCATCTGTCTTCTTGCTAGCTAATGGAATTAGAACTGAAGAAGATGTATGAACACGTCCAAGACATCCATGATGAGATGTTTTATCTACGTGAAAGGTGAGTTAACATTATTCTCGTTATCAGTCTCATTAAGCTAATGAAATAGAGGTTTGAAATATTTCGACATATTCCAGGGAGGAAGAAATGCAAGAACTGAACAGATCAACCAACTCCAAAATGGCTTGGTTGACTGGACTGTCAATCTTTGTTTGCTTATCTGTAGCAGGATTGCAGTTGTGGCATTTGAAAACCTTTTTCGAAAAGAAGAAGCTAATTTAATGTTATTCCTGATATTTTCACTACTCTTATGTTCGGGTAGAATTTTTATAGACAACACAATAGTAGAAGGAAAGTTGTGTTTCATGTACAATTTGATAGACAATTATATTCTGAAATGTAAGTGTTACTGTCAGAGCTCTGTTTCTGATTGTTCCCTCAGGCCTTATTTTGGGTTTCTGATGATTTGCTGGACAACTAAACTTTTCACCTGGAATATATTCAGCTTCTGTGGATACCAGTAGTACCCCCAAATCTTTAGAAAAGAGTTAACAATAGGATAATTGTTTATTTGGGGAGTAAGCAAAAAATATTTTCCAGAAAATATAACGTGACAAAACTAACTTATTGGGGGATGGCGGGCGGGGGGACCTTAGGGGTGGGTGGTGGTGGGAGGGTGGAAACCATAAGTTGGAAATGGCATGGAAGAGTTTCGGAGTGAAGTTATTTTTCCAGAAATTAGAGGAACATGCATTTTCAAGAAAAATATTTTCTAAAACATTTAAGCCAACCAAACATGGGAAAATTGAATAAAATGTTTTCCACCATACCCAAGCACGCCCTTTTGTTTAAATATTTTAGAAAGTATTTTAAGTAATCAAAGAGTGATTACTGAAACTTCACTGACGTACTAGCTTTTTCCAACGATAAATTAATATTTCTTCAAGTTTCCAAAAAAAAACAAATTAGTATTTCTTCAAGATGCAAATTTGGAAACAATATTAAAACCCTCTGATTCCCGACATATGTAATTTCTGAGGGAAAATACTTATTAGGGGAACAAAAACCATTTCTACAACATGAAGCTAAGAACTGAAAAAGCAAAACAAAGAATGGTGGACATGAAAATTGAAAATATTAAGCATGATCTCATCTTCTTACCAAACAAAATCCAAGATTCACCTCATATAGAGTGATACAAAATACAAGGGCCACTAGCCATTCAATACCAAGATTCTTTAACAAGCTTAGAGTTCAGAAAATTCAACAACACTCCCTGTGACAAAATTCAAATGCAGAACGGGCTGATGCCCAGAAAAACTGAATTTGTTAAATTAACAGACTACAAAATTATGGATTTAAGGCAGATTAGTAGAACTCGTGCAGCAACACGCTGACAATTCAAAAGGGTAAAAACTTAGGTAGAAACTTAATGTTCTGTACAATGATCTCAATCCAACACAATTATCTGAGGAAATTCTTTGTTGGAATTTCTGGCGGAAAATGACCAGACATTCATCTCTGTGTACTCTTTCTGGACAACCACAGTAATCCTCCCCCTTCCGTAGTGCAAAAACTGCCACCGACATAACTTCTATCCAAGATGCCTCAAAACAGGCAAGGTTGAATAAATTCCTCGACAAGCTATTCATTTGGATTGGTTTCAGCAGACACAGGATCAGGCTGTACATTTTCCGAATCATCCTCAGGGAAAACCTCAGACTGCAGAGAAGGAACAATGTTATTTACATGCAACCATGTCAACTCCCATAAGCTATCTCCCCCGAGGGCGCTCCTCTTAGCAAGTATCCCCTTAGACTTCATTACAGTCAAGGTGTTCTTCAGAAGTTCAGGGACTAGTTCTTGAAGCTTTTCACTTTTTTTACCTCTAACTTTCACCTTCATACATTTTTCCATCCTGTTGAGGACACCCAACCACAGTTTACAGAACGTGGTCAATTGAGATAGCTCATGAAGCAACTGGTGAAAAATTTTTGCAAGGAGCTTTAAGGCAAGAATGAGTGTCTCTTCCATGTTCCGGTAGTCTTTTTGTGATGCGAGCTCAATCAAGTCATCCAACATTGTAAAAATGACCATATCAAAACACTGCAACCAGAGACCATTTGGAAGGTAAATTTCATGATCTCCTGTCAAGCACATTTGTAGGGATAGAAGAGCATGATTCCTAACTTCTCTCTGATCCAAACTAACTTTCCTCAGCGCCTGTACAAGCCTCAACCACATCTCTCCGATATCTTGGGACAACTTCACAGCTTCAGTCTCTGCCAGAGCTTCCCTAGTATCTTTGGACCAACATGCTAAACTAGCAACTGAACCTGCCATAAGATCCACAGCCCGAGCAGGTCTATCAGCAGGTCCAACACGAGACTCTGCAAAATGTCTTGCTGCATCGATGCAAAGAACATAATTAGCTGGGGACAAATGGGCTCCATCAGACATAATGAAAACCAGGGCATCGAATCCTGCTTCAGAAGCTTCTGGATGTCTTGCTGTTATAGAAAGTAAAAGAGTAGTCGTTCGCCATCCCATTTGAGAACGAATGTGTGTGGCATTTGCTTTAACTAGACGACTGACTTCCTGTGTAATCTGCTCACAGTATGCATCAGCAACCCGGGCGTCAAGCTTGAGAACAAGCTGTAGTGACCTCAAAAGTTCATCAGCTAACTTCTCTTTATAGGGAAGCAACCTGAGGCAGATGCGCAGGAGTCCAAAAATAGCTTTCTCAATCAAAGCACAGGGCATTACTGTTGAGTGGACAATACTAGCAATATGCTCATAAACTCCCTGCCAAAGAAGTCTTATTCTATCTCTGTTGTTCAAGGTGATTGCAATCAGCAGTTCCAAGCAGAACACTGCAGTGTCTTCATCTTCAGGAGAACTACTACCCTTCTGAGGTCTCCCTGCAGCCCATATGAGAGCCCGTGCCAATTGTAGCAAAGAATCCGCAAGAAGAAACTTACTTTCTGTAAAGATGCTGTCAATGCGACACTTCTGAATTGTCTGCAGTGTGCGTTGGTGAGCAGCGAGTTGTTGCTCAGTAGGTTGCGACCTTGGCTCTTCAGTATCTAAGGATAGGAGCTGACTAAATCGCCCCATAAGTCCGGAAGATCTTCTAGGAGTACCTATGGATTGCACATGAGCAGAAGATAACGAATTTGGCAGGGACTTCCCATGTCCTCCTGTATCAGAAGGTGCTTCTGAGTCATCAGCTGCATCACTTGCAACACGAGCAGGAAGAAGGCCAAGCTTGTGCAATCTCAAGATGCAATCCAAGATATTTCTCCAACCAGTACGGATGAAATCACCGTATTCGTTTGCAATAGTGAAAACTGTAACAGTTGCCATCCTTGCTTTTGCATCGTCGCCAAATGCTAAAACAGGTTCCTCCACTAATGAAGGATTCAAGAGAGTTGTGAACTTACATAGAGATACTACTAGATCATCCAAAACATCTTCAAGATGATGGCAAGCTGAAATCTTTGCAACAGCCAAGAAACCATCAATACAGGTTTTGTAGACATCCTCATGTTCAGCATGATCAAATACCACAGAGATAGCAGCAATAGTTGGACCAGACATAGTGGCAAACATATCATGATCAAGATAGGCTCTCGAATCACACAAAATATATGGAGAAGTTTTCTTGGATTTGTGCATCAAGTCAATCCAACGGCTTGGATTCATTTCAGCAAAACCAGCACTTTGTTCTGGTGTTGTGCGGATCTCATTGTTGCAGATAGAATTATACAATTCAGATAGATACTCACGAGGGAGATCATTACCTCCATTAATGCTCCGATTATTTCGAATGAAATCTTCCTCTGTCATCTTCTTCTTTACCTGAACATTATGTTGGTCAGTATTGAGCATTATTAGTGAATACGACAACAACAAAGCAGCATCTTTATTAGCTAGAATCTGTGGAGATTGCTCATAATATCTCTCTGAAAACGCCTCAAGTACCCTTGCAATTTTTTGAGATTCCCCAGGCAGTCGAAAAGTTTCCAAAAACAGCCGCAATGCAATATCCAGATTCATGTCTTCGAAATCAAATGTTCCAGCAAACTCATGAAGAACCTGAATGCAAAATTCATCGTGATTTCCAAGAAAGTCCCCCACAAGATTCTTATCTAACCCAGCTGTAAACCTGAAAAAGCAGGCCACACTCTGGGGATCAAGTTTTTCTGGCAACAGGTATGTTCCTTGGAGAAATTCTAGCCCTTTCTTTGGGTCCCTATTAAAATGATCAGCTCCAATCATTAACCTTCTCTTTATGTGCTTCCGCCTACGTACAAACGGGACCCAACGATCAGGATCACTATAGCTCTCACACTTAACCATCCAGAATGGAGCATACTCCTCAAGATTTATTGGATTTTGCTGTGACCTACCTCCATTGCTTATCCTCTCAGCCATTCCCTGAATTACAGCAATGAGACCGTCCAAAGCAAGAATGTTCATGGCAGACAACGGAGAGTTCACTGGGAATGCACTCTTTGACAATAAATTCGCAAGTTCTTCAAAAACATTGGTGCAGGTGATATCACAATCTAAATTTGCATACATTTCTACCATGAAGGATTTCTGCCTACAAAAATCAACAAGAGCCTCCATGGCTACTTCCTGCTGCTGGTACGAAGCCCCATAACGACTTTGTGCAAGTCTCAAGACAACACAAGACAAGAAGGCCTCAAGCTGTAGCTTTAGCTCAGTACGCAAATGCTGATACAGATTTAGAACAATGCTGCAGACAGTTGAGAGAATCACTGGACTCATTGACAAGCCAAATATCATCAGATTTTGGAATAATTCATCCTGAACCAAACTCAACAATCTAGGGTGACTGCGTATAGCAGGGCCACCTAGTTCAATGGCTGAGTTGATCAAACAAAGGGCAAACAGTGGAACATCTTCATCAAATGCTGTGGTATTTGCTCTGGGACCCATCCCTATATGTTCGACAACATTTAACAAAGAACACAAGAAGTGAAATATCTCAACCATGCATGGAACTCCATATGGTTCAGTCATTAGATGCAAATCAGGAACATTATCCTTCCCATTATCACTCATCACCATGCCTTCATCTATAACACTGTTAAGAACTGTGGAATCAGAAGAAGAGCGAGCTCCAGAAAGTGGCTGGCCATCATATTCAGAAGTACCAGTACCATTCTGTGACTTGCTGTTGAAACTGTACTCGTCGTCAAGGCCCACAACCTACGCTAGAAGAAATTAACACATAATATTCCGAACACATTCATATAGAAGAACAAGCAAAAAGAAAATGATTTCTAAAACATTTTGTCACTTCTAGCATTTCTCTTTGGTGCTAATCGGCAGCGTAGCAAGGATTTTCACTAAGAGAGTCCAAAATATAAATAAGTAAACACACGAAGAAGCCAAGAGGATGCAACAACTCCTCCCTCCCTCCCTCTCTCTCTCTCTCTCTCTCTCTCTCTCTCTCCCCCTCGCTCTCTCCCTCCCTCCCTCCCTCCCTCCCTCCCTCTCTCTCTCTCTCTCTCTCTCTCTCTATATATATATATATATATATATATATATATGCGAAAACACATTGCGGGATTTCACTGGGTATGTTGTTGTTGTTGTATATACAGTGTAATTTCCAGCGAAGAGGGTTTGGATGAACTCCCTTGTGCTCCCCCTAGCTCTACCTCAAGTGCTAATATACCAAGAGTACCTTGTTAGAGCATCATTCTTGTCCCACTCCTCCCACCAACGGCAAGAAAAAGAAAAAAGAGGGTTTAGATGCACATGCAAAAGAAAAACTACTCATTAGCTTATAATGGTCTTGCTATTTTATCTTGAATTGCAAGATCCACCTTATCTAAAATCTTAGGCTTTTAATGAGGCCACTTAGCCTTTTCTTTGTACCAACACAAAGAAATGTTGTTTTATCAAATGATGCCCATAAGGAAAAACTGAATTATGAGAAGTATTATACCACCATATATACTGCCATTCTTATTGATTTAGCACTCTAGGACAGGGACTGCAGATAATTCTGAAAGATCATTATTTCCCAAACCAGGAATAAGTATGGAACATACTGCAGGAAGGATAATTTCGAGATGCATAAAAGAACAAAGATGCATCAATACCTTGTTTTTGGTGGAACTGCCTCGTCTAACTGTAGAATGCTGCATGTTGTCAACTTCCAGAAGGTGGGAAAAAATACATCTCACAAGTTCATGCATGGTGTGACGTGCACTCTGCTGTAAGAGCTCACTCTTGCTTCCAGCTTGATGAACTACTCTAAAGCACGTATTGACTATGGTGCAAACATGCTGATTACTCAACATAACTGATGCTTTACTTCTCATGCACGCCAAAAGTACTTGAAGTATCTTCATCAATACAACCTCTTCTGATGCAGGATCAGTTACCTCAAATCTGCAACTGGTCACAGCATCCACTACAGAGTGCATGGCGTTTTCAACATTGACAGTATTACGATCAAGAAAATCAAGAGTCAAAATCTTGTAAACAGAAAACAATGCAACACCAGTGATTGGAGCCCCAGTTTCATCAGATCGAATAACATCCAGAAATGGCTGGAGATATAAAGCTGGACTGACAGATTGCCACTGATGCTGCCATGAAAATATCTGTTTACGTAATGTCTTCAGAGACTGTATTAGCGAGTGCTCTAGTTGATCATCCCCGGACACATAGCGACCACCCCATCTCACATTTCTTCTCATAACTGCTAAAACAGCACTCAATTCAGAGTTAATCATACAAGCTATAGCAGATTCATTGGAAGACGTGGTCTCGCAATCTTCCGGCTCCTCTTCAATTGCCTTGATACTAGAGTGTAGCCTTAAACGCCCCATTCCGGAGAATGTGTAATCGAATGAACTCTGAATATGTATTCAAGAAAAAGGTCGCAGGGAGTATGCTGAAGCAAGTCACTGTCCACGTCCCCCCATTTATGCCTGTCTAAGTCCAAATATTATAAAAACTTAGTTTCTCTAGCACTAGAAGTTCTTACATTTTCTACCAGCATATAAATTCCTAAGAAATCTAAAAGCTTCAAGCAGACATTGGACTTAAAGTAAACGTACTAACATTTCTAAAACAAAGAATAAGGGTTGAAAATGCATTAAAATAACTAAAAATACATAACACTAACAATAAAAAAGAATAACACCAACATGATGTGACTAGTGACCAACTACCCGTCAATAGTCTAAGTTATATGAACTCAGCCGGATTCCGGCCGTCAGTGCAATCTCTCCTTGCTGATAAAATACCAAAGAATAAGAGAAAACAAATAATTTAAAACATAGCCACATTGTCTAAGTGGTGGAAAAAAGAAACAAAATGGACAAAAGTGGATTATTTTAGCAAATTTTATCACTTAGTTAATGACCAATGCAGAACAAAAGAGTGTTTTTTGTTCAAAACACCAAGCAAGCACACACAAAACTTGCAGTTCATTTACCTATTTGCTTGCTAGTAGCAAAATTGGAAACTATGGATATTTAATCACATTAAGAGATTTATTAGATTCTGAGTGAATTATTTATCTTCACTTTAAAATAACACTTGAGAAGTCATTTTCATTAAAATAATTTTTTTTTAAAAAAAATCTCATCAAAGCTTAAATTCTGAATAGTTAAATAAATTTGAATGCCTGATAGTATGTTAAGTATAGCATATTATAATAAATATCACTTGCCGAATAATGTCAAACATTTTGCTCAAATTGGAAAGTGACATACAAATTGGAAGGGAAGAAGTATTTAATAATCCTAGTGGACAAAGAAATCAAGTACTTAATATTTTAACTCGACTAATCGACAGTTTGAATTATTAGGAGGATCACAATATTATCTAGTTGTACAGAATACTGAAACAGAAAAGAAAAAAAAAAACATAAACTCAGTTTCAATTTATTTGTCTTACATTCCTTTTTTACAATTTTTTTAATTCCAACTTTTCACGTGGCATAATCACAAAGATTAAAGAGCATGTTGGTACATAACCACAAAATTCAAAAGTATTTAAACTTATTGCCAAGTCAAAATCAGGCAAACAAATTGAAACGGAAAGAATACTAAAACAGAAAGAAAAAAAAAACAAAACTTCATACTTTTACAAAATGTGAAGCAAATTAGAACACATTTGTAGTAAAGATCACACAAAAGCAACTCAGTAAAATGGAGCTAAAGCTTTATTGGAAAGTTAGGGTTTCTATACGACAAAAAGGAGAAATGTCGGAACTTACGGCTCCAGAGGAAGGAAGGGAGATCGCGATGAGAGAGGAGAGTGGACTTATTTGAAATCAATTGCTAAATTTTAGGCCCCAAAAGTGAATTCCATAAACCTTAGTTGCCCTTTCCGTCCAATCCAGTATTTTAACAAGAGCATCACTGTTATTTGCAAACGGTCAACAGTTATACGATTTATTTGATCTTAAGAAATATCATATATACTAATTTGATTTTTAAAGAGTCCGGAATCAAAATGACTCGATAAAAAACCAATTGAACCAAACTATCCCAAGAACAAAAAGGGATACCAAAATATCTTTAGCGCAACTTTTTTATGCTTTATGTAAAAAGGTGTTAACGTCCCCCGTTAACATTCGTTACCCGAGCTTTAAAAAAAAAAAAACCTTGCATAACGCAGCAAATAGATGCGCTATGCAAAGACAAATTTTTCCAAACTAATCCACGGTCTAAAAATAGGCTAAGGCATCAACTTATATACTCCTTCCATTTTAATTTATGTGAACCTATTTGAATGGGTACGGAGTTTAAGGGAAAAAATAAGACTTTTTAACTTGTGGTGTAAAATGAGGCACATATATTTTGTGTGACTATAAATCATTGCATAAAAGTAAATTATTTTCAAATATGGAAAGGGATCATTCTTTTTGGCACGGATTAAAAATAAAATAGGTTCACATAAATTGAAACGAAGGGAGTATTAATGAAGGTTTGTCGTGTCTATTTGTGTTGCATCATTAATGAGCTAAGTTTTATATTTATTGATTGTCTTAAAAAAGATCATATATATTTTCTAAAAAAAATAGGCTTATCCCCTCGTATTAATTTACGCGTATTACTTTTCTTTCTAAAAAATAATTATAATCATTTCTAAAACAACCAAAAATATAGCATTTAGCTTATGCTTAGAAAAAAATAATATCCCTCGTATTAATTTAAATGTCTTACTTTTTTTAATAAAAAAATAGTTATACTTATTTATAAGATAACCAAACATATAAGTTATACTTACTTATGCTTAAGAAAATAATAACATCTCTGTATCATTTTAAGTGTTTTATACTTCTTTTTAGTTTATAATTATAATTATTTTCTAAGACAACCAAAAAAGAGACTTAGCTTATGAAAAATAATATCCCCTCCGTATTAATTAAGTGTCTTACTTTTCTTTTTAGAAATAATTATAATTATTTTTTAAGGTAACAAAAAATGTAATATTCAGAAATAAATATAATCATTTCTAAGATAATAAAATTATAATACCTAGCATATGCTTAGGAAAAACAATATCCTTTCTGTATCAATTTAAGTGTCTTACTTTCTTTTATAAAAAATAATTGTAGATTTTTTAAAGATTTTTTTAAGATAACCAAAAATATAGTTTAGCTTATGCTTGCAAAAAAAAAAAAAAAACATACCATTCGTATCAATTTAATTGTTTTGCTTTTCTTTTTAGAAAATAATTTAATCATTTTTTAAAACAACCGAAGATATAAGATTTTGAAAATAATCATAATTATTTTCTATGACAACAAGAAATAGAACACTTAGCTTATGCTCCAAAATAATATCCCCTTCATATCAATTTAAGTGTCTTACATTTTTATAAAAATAATTATAATTAATTTTTAAGATAACCAAACATATAAAATTAGGCTAGAAAATAATTTAATCATTTTTTAAAACAACCAAAGATATAATATTTAGAAAATAATCATAATCATTTTCTATGACAACAAGAAATATAACACTTAGCTTATGCTTCGAAATAATATCCCCTTCATGTCAATTTAAGTGTCTTACATTTTTATAAAAATAATTATAATTAATTTTTAAGATAACCAAACATATAAAATTAGCTTATGCCTACGAAAAAAATATCCCAAATTCGTATCAATTGAAGTGTCTTGCTTTTCTTTTTAGAAATATAATTGAATCATTTTTTAAATCAACCGATGATATAAGATTGAGAAAATAATTATGATCATTTTCTATGACAACAAAAAAATATAACACTTAATTTATGCTTCGAAAAAATAATATCCCTCCGTGCCAATTTAAGCGTGTTACATTTTTTATAAGAAAATAATTATAATTTTCTCCGTATCAATTTAAGTGGCTTATATTTATTTTTAGAAAATAATTATAATCATTTTTTAAGACAGCCAAAAATAATACTTAGCTTATGCTTACGAAAAATAACTTCCCCTCCTTATTAATTTAAGTGTCTTAGGCAACCGAAAATATAATATTTGGAAAAGAATTATAATCATTTTCTAAGACAACAAAATTATACTCCCTCTGTTTCAATTTAAGTGAATCTATTTCCTTTTTTAGTCTGTGTTAAAATGAATGACCTCTTTCCTAATTTGAAAACAAATTCACTTTATGAAATGATTTACAGTCACACAAATATTCAAGACATATTTTGAACCACAAATTTCAAAAGTCTTCACTCTTTTTTAAATATCTTGTCCAGTCAAATAGGTTCACATAAATTGAAACGGAGGGAGTAATACTTACAATGATGCCATTTGTCAGAAAGTTGGCAACAAAATTATAATACAACAATCTTGTTAATTGGATTCACATAGCGCATCTATTTAATGCGCTATGCAAGTTTTTATTTTATTTTTTTATTTTTTAAAAGCTGGGGTAACGAATGTTAATGGGGACGTTAACACCTTTTTACATAACGCATAAAAAGGTGCATTAAGAAAAAAGAAATTAAGGTTCGAATTTACACTGAAAATTAGATCCGTTGAATATGCATTTCGTTCTGGTTATTTTTTTAAAGGATGGAAGGAGTATACTATTCTAATAAGATTTCATTAGTATAGATGTTTATACAGAACCTTCAAGTAACTTTTTTGGGGAAAAAACGTGCATAGTTATAGTAATTTTTGAAAATTTTTAAGTATCTTGAAGGAGAATTTTTCTATCAAAAATATATTTAAAAATACTTTTACGTTTTCTAAACATTATTTTTTCAAAATACAAAAAGATTTCCACAGACCAATATTCTTTTGTTTAACAATTGGAGTTCAAAAGAATGATGATAAACTGAGTGTACAAAAATGCTTTTAAAAACATTTCAAGTAACTGAATATTACATATGGTTTCTAGCTTAATGCCTCGTTTATTTTTATTAAGATTAAGATATTTGAATCTGAATACACATCTCAATATTAAAATGTTATATTACAATTTAAAATTAAATACTATTTTCAAGATACAAAAAGATTTCACAAACAAACGTCCTAAATTTCTTTGGTTTAACGATTGGGGTTCAAAAGAATGATAAACTGAGTATACAAAAATTATCTTAAAAACATTTCAAGTTACCGAATCTGATTGAGATGACTGAATCTGAATAAATATCTGAATATTAAGATGTTATATTTGAACATGACTACTAAATAACTATATAAAAGATATAAATATTAAATAAAATTCTAAATTAATCTAATATTATATCAATAAAATATTTTTTAAAATTTTTATGTCGATTGGTGATTGTGGTTAATAGCTAGTGGTGATGGTGGCTGACAATAGTGATTAATTATAGTGGTAGTTTGTGGTGGTGACACATAATTGTGGTGGATGACAGTGATAGTTGATTATGGGAGTAAATGATGACAATGGTTGGTGGTGATTGTTGGTAACCAGAAGCGGAGCCAGGATTTGAAGATTATGGGTTCGAGATTCTAATTCGTTTAAGTTACAGGGTTCTAAATTAACAATTTATACATATTCAGTGAATTTTTCAAGACAAATACAGGGTTTAGACCAAAGTTACTAGGTTCGGCCGCATCCCTAACTACCATGCTAGCTCTGTCCCTCTTGGTAACGATTATAAATGGTGGCTACTGATGGTGACGGTTGACTGTGGTGATTAGCGGTGGTGATGGTTGTGGCTGAAAATGATCGTTGTGGGTGGTGGTTAGTTGATAACGGTAGGCGGTGGCAGTTAACGGTGAAGTGAATGGAGTACTAGTGAAAAGTCACCCTCGTAGAAATCCTTGAATAAACATTTGGGGTCTGAGGAGGGTAGAGTGTACGTACACCTTACACCTGCCTTAGCAGGTAAAGAGGTTGTTTCTGATTGATCCTCAGCTCAAGTAACACAGAAACAACATCAGGATAACAAGAAAAGAACATCAGGATAACAAGAAAACTAAAGCAGAAGAGACAACAAGTAATAATAAAAAATTAAGAATAAGAAATATGTGAATACTAAAATTAAAAAAAATACAAGAAAATGACAGAAATAATATTGATTCAACAAGAAAGGAAAATACTACTAATCCTACTACTAGTCTTCTACCTTGATCCTCGACCTCCACACCCTCCTATCTAAGGTCATGTATTCGGTAAACTAAAGACTAGCCATATCCTGCCTGATAACCTGTCCCCAATACTTGTTCAGCCTACCTCTACCTCTCTTCCAGCCCTCCATCACTAGCCTCTCACATCGCCTCACCGGAGCGTCTGTGCCTCTCCCCTGGACATGTGTGAACCATCTCAGTCTCGCCTCTCACATCTTTTTTTTGCCATGGAGGTCACTCCCACCTTATCCCGAATTTCTGCATTTCTAACAATATCTCTCCTAGTGAGCCCACACATCCATCTCAACATCCTCATTTCCGCAACTTTCATCTTTTGAACATGAGAGTTCTTGACTGGCCAACACTCTCATAGAACAACGACAGTCTAACCACTAGTATGTAAAACTTAACTTTATGTCTTGGTGGCACCTTCTTATCACACAGGACACCATTAAGTGATTGTAAATAAAAAACTTACCTAATGATTAAGATTCAAACCTAAAAAGTAAATAAACTTAATAACTGAAACTTGAATCATTAAAATTAAGACATTGATTAAATGCAAACAAATAAGACTTGATAACCACTAACCATTGCACTTGCATTATGCTTTTTCTCGTGGCAGCATGTAAATAATTGTCCAAGTGATTATAAGCAATAATAGTTCCTTTGTTAGGAGTGTACTTTATAAGTAATTCAAAAATATAATGTGCTAACCTTTTTTATATTAACTTTGAAATTTGGAGGATCACGATACAAGGTTTAAGATACGGTGAATAATAAATAAGGAATTTTATCTTGCTCTGCTTATGGGATTCAAACTCGTAACATGCTTCTAATTCACACATTGTTACTACGCTCTTACCACAAAACAAAGCCCTGAAAGCAAACACTAATGTGCTAAAACTGTAAAATCATGCCAATCACTATATGGATTTGCACATCACGGCAACTACTTTAGGAAGTCTGATTTTATCTTTCATCTAATAGAGTTGCCGAGGACCAGTATTGCAAGGTTCAAAATTCAGTGAATAATGAATCTTTCCCTTTATCCTACTCCACTTGAGTATCAAGATTCTGTCAGCAGCAAAGTTCGAACTCATGACATGTGTCTAACTTGCACATCATGTGATACACCTTTAACGCTAGAACAAAGCCCTGGAAGCAAAAACTAATGGCTAAAATTGTCAAATCATGCCAATCACTCTATAGATCTGCATTTCACGACAACTGCTCTAGGAAGTCTGATTTTATCCTTCATCAAATAGAGTTGTAAATACTCTGCAAGTTTCTGAATCTTACATGAGCAACCCTCCATGTACAAAATGGAAATCACAGGATATTGACCGGTCGAACAGAAGAGGAACTAACACAAATTCAACTAAACTCATTGCTTTCAGTTTGATGCGCAAGCATATATGCAAAATGAGTTATATTGTTTTGTATGTGTCTATAGATTAGTCTTTTTCTAAGCCCACATACCATAAATATAGATTCGCAAGTCAACAAGAGTAACTTGACAAACAGGTTCTTAATTATCAGAAATAAAAACCTTGTAAATGGTTCAAAAACCTCTAAATCTTGTAAGAGTGATTCACACATAAAAAACCTTAAAATTTTAGTTGAGAAATTGCTCATTAGTCACTCTTGGATTCCAACCATATATAATTTACTAAGTTCAGAATGCATCAGGATTCAGGAAAGGAACCTTATAACAGAAAGAATCTGAAAACAGACACTGCGTGCAACACTTGAGAGGTGGAGCAAATAAAGGGCAAATATAGGCATTACAAGAATGATCTAACATTCAAGCTACTATTCCTGAAGATCTTACAAACAAACTGTCGACATCCTTCCCCATATTTGAAATGGTCTCTCCAATGTAGCTAGTAAACTGTCAACTCGCGCACAACTATACATTTCTGTGGACAATCGTGCACGACTCAAGTAATGTTTCTGCCAACTGCTCACAATTGTGCGCTTCTGCAGGTAATTGTGCACAACTCAGGTAATATTTCTGCCAACTGCTGCTGCGGGCAATTGTGCACAACTCAGGTAATATTTCTGCCAACTGAGCATAATTGTGTGCCTTTGTGCACAATTCTCAGCATACTGCAGTGCAGAATATGAAACTTGTTTAAGTGATTCAATTGGACGATGACAAAATGTTTAGATTCATATAGCAGTCAGTGTTATACAATCGTATACTTGCACTCCAAGTTCAATCCTTATTTAGCTCATAAAGCAACACATCATCTACTGGCAAAAAACCTACTGAATCAAGAAATTAAAGTCTAGTAGAGTCACTCTTGTTCAACCAATTCCAGTATTTGGTGGACTGGGAAAAGGGTTTCGGAAATGCATCATATATCGTTATATGTCTGGCAAGTGAACCACAAATATGCTCATATTACTTCTTTTAAACACCAGCAAATAGAAAGTAAAAGAAGGCAAGGATTGCAATGAAAAACACTCAATAAAGTACATATTCCATACCAAATACTGATAAAAACCTCATGTTTCTCCGTACAGTATGTATCCTGGTTTCTACTTTATACTTTTGATTTGTAGATTTCAAATTTAACACACAAAGAAGAGAAAGCTCCGTGTATACCCTCGGAGGTTGTCCAGCAAACAATTAATGGCTAGTGATCTATTAGCCTACTCGAAGAACTGGAACATTTCGTTGTGCTACTAGGGAGTCATTCATCTGGCTAATTTGGAGTGATAACTGGTCAATTTTCTGCAAGAAAGAATCGTTCGTTAGACTGATGAATCAAAATATAGCATGCACATGACCAAAAAAAAATACCGAATTAATGTTCTCAACTTTATGTAGAGCATGCCTTAAAGTTTTCAAGAAATTGTTGTACAATAGATCTTTGCAGGTTCATAAATAAGATATGTGTTTCTTATAAGAAATCGTATTCCCTGTTAGGCATATCAAGGTTTTACAAATGGGCCAAAGGATGATTATTGCTTTAGTTCATGCTATAAACTTCATTTGTCAAGGCACTATGTTACAGAGCAAACAGAGGTTACACTCTAGAATTATTCCTTAAAGTTTCATAATTTCTGAAGCACTTATAGGATAGATAGTGTAACCAATCTTGATGAAATATTATCATTTTGACTGTTAAGGTAGAACATCAAACGTGCAGCATCAAGAATTGAATGAGCGAGTTTAACTTCTGTACTAACAGTGTAAGAGAATTTTCTACATTATCAAGTCACTTAAAAGACAATTGCAAGTAACCATCCACAAAAGAGGAATTAGTAACAAATAAGACATACTACCAACACTAATTCTTTTGAAATTGTCAGTTTATATAAGTGTTAAAAGTAGGGCAAAAGATGATTGTTACTTTGGTGCTTGTACAACTCAATTCATACTATAAACTTCATATGTCAGGGCACTTCATTACAGAGCAAACAGAGATTACACTATAATTATTCCTTCAAATTTCATCTTTTCTGAAGCACTTATAGGATAGATAATAATGTAACCTATCCAGAGGAAATCTTATGACTAGGAAATGGTAAGAACCTGAGACCTGCGTCATCAAGAATTGAGTGTGGGAGTTTAACTGCCTATTTACCAACGGTGTAAACAAATTACTATTCACAATCATGTCACTTGAAAAGTAACTAAAAGTAACAGTCCAAAAGAGAGGAATTAGTAACTTGGAAGATAAGGTATATTATCCATCACAACACGTTAAAATACACTGATAGTATAAATTGAACTTTTTTACTTTATCAGTGCATATAAGTTGAATACCTGATCTTTTTCTTGGATAAGAAGCATAAGTTTCTTAGAAGTATCAATCTGTCTTTGCCTCCTCCATTTTTCCTGTATCATCCAATAAAACAAGGAAACCAAAAGCACTGCCAATATTCTACTTCTATTAGCAGTGAAACGAGCAGCATAATTTCTGATCTTGGAAGCAAACTTAACAATCCAAGAACTTAATTCTCTTAAATTCTTCTTGATGAACCACTTATTTCCTTCACTTTTCTCATGAATCCCATCATTATTATTATCAGTACCCTCAGTCAATGGCAAAGTAGTAATTTCTGTAGCAGCTATTTGAGTATCATTAATTGGTAAGTCTTCTTTGGAAAATTGAGTATCATTATTATTGACTGTAGGTGAAGATGGAGATGGAGATGGGATTTGCTGCCATTCACTGAAGCTTTCTGAAATATCCTCATCTGCCATACTTTTTTATTTTGTGGGGAATTGAGTGACTAATAAAAATTGTGGAAGTTTAAGCTAGCTGTAGTATAGTTGTGGGCGTTTTGTTTCATAAAAAAAAATCTAGTCTTGGATATTGGTTGAACTTTCTATTTGTGATGAAAATTGAATGACTAACGAAATTGTGGAAGTTTAGCTATAGTATAGGAGTGGGTATTTCTGTCTTCATTTGTTTCATAAAAAAAATCTAGTTTTGGATATTGGTTGAATTGGGTTAGGGATATTTTGCTATAGAAACATCCAACAGAGGTTGGCAACTTGCTTACATGTCTGGACCAATAACTTTAATTTTACATTTGGCATTCGATATTTGAGATTTGTTGTCCTGACTGACTTGAATTTGCGTCAATTGGCCCAATTAGAGTAAGATAAAGTATTCCCTACGCAAACAAACCTTTTACTGTTAGGACTTGAATCCGAGATTTCTAACAAAATATAGATGAATCTCCACCACACACCTAGGTGATCCCCATGACAAATAACTTGCTGGTGGCTGTATGTGTTACTTTCACTTGGGGGACCAACAAAAATAGATAAAACAGCTGCCCTACACTTCAAGCCTAGAAATACTGATTGATATGCAGTCAAGTTAAGTTTTTCCAGTGTTTCTTAAAGGTGAGAGTTACAATACTGTTATACTTTTTAGAGGGAATTTTCTCATAATGGTTACTTAACTTGTTGAACTTTATTTATTAAAAACATTTTTAAAAAAAAATTCGTATCAATAAAAACTACTCCTTAAGGCACACACGCTACAAAGCCTCTGGAATACAAAGTTTAAGTATTAAATGCTTCTTTTAATGTATAACTAGTGAAATAGGCCGCGCTTCACGCGGTTATAAACTCCATTAGTAAACTTATATTAATTGACGCTGTTGTAAATATATTCAAGATAGAATAGATTAAAATTTTCAGTCATATGATAATTAATTTTATATGTTTAATTAAATTATACTTACAAATATTTATGTTAGAAGTATAACTTAGTTGAACTTTATTTCTTATTAGAATATCTATAATATGATAAAACAGAAAAAGAATGTGCACATATGCCAGCATAATTTTAATACAAAAATATAGATCTCTTAGTGTACTTATTACTTCCTTTGCCCCCAATTTATGTGGTACAATTGAAATTTCGAGATTTAAACTTCTAAACTATGACTGGAAATTCTATCATACAAGCTTTAAGTTTTTTTAAATAAAACTTATATATTTAAAAACTACATAAAAAGTAATATAAATCACAATAATTAACAACTTAAACAATCTAAAAGACATATAAATAATGAAGTTTAAGTGGCGGAAGCCGTTAATTAATTGTGAGCTTGCTTACAACTTCGTGGATATTACTATGGTAAGAAACCGGGAGAATGACCAATCGTTATAGAGTAAGATGAAAAGATATAATTAAGAGGTGTAATTAACAGAATTAAGAGAGTGATTTTTAGATTTTTGAATATATACCAAATTAATTTAAAATGAGGAGAAAATATTTTTAAAAGGAGAAAAAAATGGCCTTCTAGACCATGGAGATGTATCACATCACCTTGTATATGTCATAGTTATTTCAAATATGCACCATTTTCTTGGACACTTTTTTATTTGTATAAATCTCTTCAGTGTTTCGCTTTAGTGGAAGAATCACTTATTTTCTCAAATTTCTCTTTCTTAATTCTTCAAACAAAAATACACAAGCTAATAAAGTTGCTTACGTACTTTCAAAAGTTTGAATCCTTTGGATCTTTCACCCTCAAACACCTAATATTAGATTTTGCTACTTTTATAGCAAATTAATTTAAAATGAGAGGAAAATCCTAAAAAGGAGAAAAAAAAAATGAATGGTCTTCTAGCCCTTGGAGAAGAATCACTTATTTACTCAAATTTCTCTTTCTTAGTTCTTCAAACAAAAATACACATGCTAATTAAGTTACTCACGTAGTTTTAAAAGTTTGAATCCTTTGGATATTCCCTCAAACACCTAATATCAGATTTTGCTACTTTTATAGCAAATTAATTTAAAATGAGGGGAAAATCCTTAAAAGGAGAAAAAAAAATGGAATGATCTTCTAGCCTTTGGAGAAGTGTCACATCACCTTGTAAATGTCATAGTTATTTCAAATATGCACCATCTTCTTGGACACTTTTTTATTTATCTAAATCTCTTCAGAGTTTCGTTTTATTGGAAGAATCACTTATTTGCTCAAATTTCTCTTCCTCACTTCTTCAAACAGAAATACACATGCTAAGTTAATTACGTACTTTCAAAAGTTTGAATCATTTGGATCTTTCACCCTCAAACACCTAATATTATATTTTGCTACTTTTATGTGACCCAAATATTAAAGGGAAAAGAAAACATAAAAATATGTTGCAATAGTGTAAGAAACCATACCTTGATTGATATTGTGGTTTGTTGGCTTGATATTGAGAGCGATTTCTTTAGCATCAAGCCTCCTAATGATAAAACGTCATGAACGATATTCATTTGTTTTGAATCTATTTAAATAGAAAAACATCACGTCTATTAGATAATGATGCTGCTCCAATATAAATAAAAATAACAATAAAAGAAGAATACTAAAAGAAATCGAAAGATTAATAAGAATACCGAATTCATCATAAATAGAGCAATATGTTGTTATAGAAAAACTACCAAATTAATTACTTGAATGAAGTTTGTAACCAGAAGAAAAGAATTGATAGGAAAAGATCATTATTATTGCAATAGAATTAACTTGCCTCTAAAAAGTACTCCATTCCTTTGGGTGACCAGTTTCATAGTTGAGATATCAATGAAAGAGGAGATATACATTTTCTCGTTATGGCAACGCTGGATGAGAACCAATCTTTACTTTTGAGTATGAAATTGTGGGAAAACACAAATGATATATGGATATATTATCTGACGTTAAAACTTCAGAGGATTGTTGTAAAATTATATACATTTACTAGGGACATTAAATGGAAAAGGGGAAAAGCTGGATTCGTATTAGACTACTTGGTACGGTTATAGAGGAAGATGAAAACGTATAAGTATGTAAGAGGTGTAATTAAGAGAATTAAATGGCTTTTAGATTTAAAATATATAGCAAATACATTTTAAAATGAGGGGAACTCCAAAAAAAGGAGAAAAAAGATAAATGTTTTTCTAAGTCATAGAAAGGTGCCACATCACCTTGTCTATACTTAGCTTTATATTATATATAGATATAAATTGTGGAACAAATACATATTCAACTATATAAGACACCCATTTTATGATGCACCTATCTTTGGTAAATTTGACATCATGAGCAGCGAAAGCGTTAAAATTAAATAAGACAGATCTAAAATCACATTGCAGGAAGTTATATAAAAAGACGTATGATCCCTTGAAATTCATGCATACTTATCTAAAAATAGGGGCATAATCAAAGAAAAAGATCTACATGATCGATATAATCAGTTCAAATTATGCTTTTTCATGTTAGTATGTTTTTTTAATCCTATAATTAATCATATCAGAAATTTGTACATTTTCTATGAATCTTTTTAATCATATCAGAGATTTTTATGTCAATAAAAATCGAACTTTTAGTACTTTTATTTTATTTATTACATTATTTTAGCGTACTGTTTATTTGGGATGAGCTTATATGAATGACATTATTGGTGAAAAATTAGTATATTTGATACGAACTTGAAGTGAGTTGTTACTTTCGTCCTAATAACTAAAGTCCAGCCTAACTTAAAGTGACATTTGATGATTACATGCTAATTATTTGGTTTCGGAAAAGCTTTCCAGAAACTTTTCTAAACCAAAAACCATATACTACCAAATTGATGTTATAAGTGTAACCCTACCATATACTGCAGGAATAACCAAAAACCATATACTACTAAGTCCCCGTTTGGACATGATTTAAAATCATGATTTGAAATCATAATTTAAAATTTAATTTTAAACTATGATTTCAAACCATATTTAAACATACAATTTAAATATTTTAAGTTATATTTTCTCATATAGATATAAAAACTTCATAAATTGTGAAAACTATCAAAACATTCTCAATTCTTATACAATCTTACCAAATTATAATTTATAACAAAATTAATACACTACTAGAAGACTTTTCTAAAAAATGCAACATTAATTAATCAAATTTTACTTCAATAAAATCGAAAATTTAACATGAATAATAATGTAATTACTATTTAATATAATCTTTCCACATAAATTAAACGTTGGTAAATAATAAAAATTGGTGAAAGTTAATAAATTGATAAATGATTAATGGAGATAATTGTTAAAAATATTTACCAACTTATAAATTTTTTTACAAAATATTAACTTATGAGTTAAATTTTATATTTTTAAAAAAATTAAACCATAATTTCAAACTCAAACTATGCTTTTGTAAATGATTTGGGTTCAAACCATAATTTCAAACTAAGTTTTAAACCACGATTGAAGATTGATGGTCAAACACTTCAAATCATGATTTTAAAATTGATGGCCAAACGCCTACTAAGTATAATAATAGTTTTATAAAATCCTAACATCAGTTCCATAACAAGCAATAAAACAGGATTGTAAAAGACAGAAACAGCAAAAATATTACTATTAAATGACAACCATTAATCTCTTGATCATTACAACTGCAAGTATAACACTCACAACCACAAACCATTACACAGACACACAAAATTCAACTAAAAAGACATCAGAAAACAAACATTATTAACCAGAAATGTCAATAGCCTTCACATCAGGCTTCTTCTCTTCTTCTTTCGGAACAGTCACAGTGAGCACACCATTCTCCATTGCAGCCTTAATTTCCCCCATTTTAACATTCTCAGGCAACCTAAATCTCCTTAAAAACTTACCACTACTCCTCTCCATACGGTGCCATTGATCGTTCTTCTCCTCTTTCTCTCTGCTCCTCTCACCGCTTATCTGTAAAACTCGTCCTTCTTCAACTTCAACTTTCACTTCCTCTTTCTTGATCCCTGGAACGTCCACTTTGAAGATGTGGGCTTGTGAGGTCTCTTTCCAATCGATTCTTGCATTTGCAAAAGCAGAGGTTTCACGAGCAGACGACGGGACATTGGCGATTGGGAAGCCCTCGAATGGATCCCATACGTCTAGTGAAAATGGGTCGAAAATGTTGCTCCTGCGACCACCAAAAAAGCTAGGAATCAGAGACATTTTTGGTTGAAGAAAACTGAGGATGTATGAAGTTTGAAATTTTTGCTTTAGATTGTAGTGTTGGATTTTTGCTTGATGACTTGCTGGTGATGAACGAGAGAATGTAGCGGTGATTATTTATAGGGTAAGAACCAAGAAAGTTGTTGCAATTCTAGTGTAATCTAGGATGTTCTTTCTAGTGTAATCTAGGATGTTCTTCAGCTAATTTTTGTTAGTAACTGAGGAGTGAGGAGGTCTCTACAATATTCTACAAAATTCTTTAACATAATCTTAACGCTTTTTTTTTTCTTCCTAAAAACAATAATAATAATCCTAACACTTTTGAAATTATCTCGAACACACTCAAAAGGTACTCCACGGTTTTTTCCTTTTTAGTCTGTTTCAAAAGGATTAATATTTTTTTATATTTAAAAATAATTTAATTTTATGAGATGATTTATAATCACATAAATATTTAAAATTTATTTTGAACAATATATTTTAATTTTTTTTATTTATTTCTTAAACTTTATATCAAGTCAAATTAAAATAATCTTTTTAAAAAAGAGCGAGCAATAGGAACATGAAATACATAAATTCAGGAGGCATTTCGACTATATGGAATTTTCGAAAAAGAAAATATATGTAACTTTTAGATTATACGCTGTAAAATTTTCAAATAAAATATGTCCAAATAACAATTATAACCTCAAAAAAAATTAAAATAATTTGTTTTCGAGTTTCGATCAAATCTATATGCAAATACCTAGTTAATTCTCATGTAAACCTTTTTGCAATAATACAATGGATAACCTCCTCAACTTCGGCATCAATTTACACTTGGACATTTCAATTCACATTTGTACTGATCAAATCAATTTTAATTTTTAGGGGTGTTTGGTATGTAGGAAATTTTTGTTGAAAAATAATTTTTAAGTTTTGTATGTTTGATTGGTCAAAATTTTTAAAATTATTTTGTCTAAGAAAATAAATTCTTCAAAATGAGAAAATGATTTCCCTAGTGGAAGTAGAAAAAGCAAATTTCACAAGTTGATTGTGTCCTCTTCGCCCTCCCCGTGACCTCCATCCCCATCACCCCACTCCCTACCTCTCCACACTCATCTATCATTGTATTTGTCTAGATTTTGAGTGTGTTCAGTATGTAAGTAAAAAATATTATCTTAAAAGTATTTAGATATAATCTAGAAAATAATATGAGATGTGAGGATCGGGGATAGAAGTGTGAGGTGGTGGGAATGGGGCTACGGGGGTGGATTAAAGATCAGGTGTGTTGAAGGATTGGAAGATACAGTTAATGTGGAATATCACTTGTGAAACTTATTATGTCTACTTACACTAGTAAAACTATTTCTGTTATTTTTAAGAATCTTATTTTCTTAAAGGATTTTTTTTTTAAATTTTGATCAATTGAACATGAAAAATTAGAAAATGTTTTCAGAAAAAAAAGAATGCATTGAATAATTATCTTCGTCAAAACACCAATTATTGGAAAGTGGAGTTGTTATCTTCGTTTTGAAGAGGAGTAATAAGACCAATTTTCCAATCCACCGTTGGGGAAATATTGAACATAAATTAAGATTGCCACTTGTCTCTCTCTTCACTCTTGTCTCCCTAACATAACAACAACACACAATCCTGCAAAAGCCAAGCCATCTTCCAAATTTTCCAATATAGAAACCCATCCATAAAACAAACACACCAATCTCTCTCATCCTGTTTCCTTTCCGATCCATCATCATCATCATCAATCCTTTAATCATATATCCAATGTCCAGTTATCCACATACCCTTAACCTGTGGGGAATACTTTCCCAATCAAAACGCATAATCAATGCTCACTCTCGTCATTTCTTAGCCCTTTCTGTTTCCTTCCTTTTACCTCTCTCTTTCTCCTTAATCATCTTCCCCACCCTTCAACAATCCACTCTCTTCCACCCCTCCAATCCCAACCTCTCCTTATCCTTCCTCTCATTTCACCCCACCCACTCCAACCTTAATTTCCACCCACACCCAACTCGCCTCTCCTCCTCTTATGACCCGACCCGACCCGACACCGAATCATCCAATCATTTCCACCCAACTCACCTCTCCTCCTCATATGACCCGATCAGGAATCTGCCCCGACCCGACGCCCAGTTCCTTCTTGTTCTCTTTCTATACACCCTTTTTGCTGTTGTTTTATCCATTTTGGGTTTCTCTACGATCGCCTACAGCACATTCCATGGGTTTTACGGTAGACCCGTGAAGCTTATTTCGTCCGTAAAGTCTGTTCTTTACTCTTTCTTGCCCTTAGTAGCCACCCTTATGGTTTCCGGACTCATCCGTGCTTTAGTCGTTTTACTATTCGGCTCATTCCCAGCGATTTTGGTGCACTGTCTTGAGTTTCTTGGGTTTGAAGTGGACTACGATTCCAACTGGTTTATGGGTTTGCTTGTTTTGTTAGGCGTAGCGGTTTTATTGGTTTTTATATGGTTACAGGTTAATTGGTCGTTAGCGTATGTGATTGTGATCGTGGAATCGAAATGGGGTTACGAACCGTTGCGCAGAAGCGCGTATTTGGTGAATGGGATGAGATGGGTAGCGCTATCGGTGTTGTTGTTTTTCGGGGTTTTGATAGGGTTGTTAGTGGGTGGTTGTTCGAGTTTTTTGGTGACTGTAGGAGCTGCTAGTTCGGGTTTGTGGTGGGCGAGTTTTGGTGTGATTTTGCAAATGGTGGTGAGTTCCGGTTTTGCGACTCTATTGATGCTTCAGAGTATTGCGTCGAGCGTTGTGTTGTATATGTATTGCAAGGCGTTGCACGGGGAGCTAGCGTTGGAGATTGCGGAGGAGTTTGCTCGTGAGTATGTTTACTTGCCTTATGACAATGAGAAGGTTCCTCATGTTGTGTGTGTTGTTCAAGGTTGAAAATTAACAGGATAAGGTTAGTGGGTTTTTTCAAGATGCAGCCTTTACTTTGTATTTTGTAGAAGTTTGGTTTTAATGTTATGGTGGTTAGGAAATCATGTGAAGATGTGTTATAAATATGGATTGTGCATCTCTATATGTAATAAGTTTGTTGAAGCTGGTACTGATTTTGAGGCTTAGATCTTTCTTCTAGCTATTGTGTATGTACTGTAAAAATAACTTCCACCTTTTCTTCAATAAAAACTTAGTTGACCGATCTTCAGTTAATGCTCCATGATGTACTCTTAAAATTGTGTTGGTATCTTTATTACTTTGAAGAAGCTTAGCATATTTTTTCCATGCTTGAAGATCAATGATGTATTTGTCTATTTGTAGTAGTTCAATAGCAGAAGCAAAATTTTAAGTGCATTACATTGACTTTAAATGCTTCTTATGCTTATATATATCTCAGATAAGTGCATGCATTTTAATGGTTTGCTCTTACTCCAAGTTAACTATTCGGAAAATGCAAGCCAATGGATGATTTATACTCCCCCCCAACCCTCTTCCCCCGGAAAGTTAGAATTGCACGAGTTTAGAGATATAGTGCATCTATAATAACGTGTCTTAATGAGCTTCAAGGGTTTGAATCTCTTTATTGTATTTTTCTTTATAAGAACGAGCTTCAAACCCTATGTGGTGAGGAGGAGTACCAGAAAGTTGAATTGTTCTTTTAGTACATCCGGGGAAAAGAAATAATCACAGATGAGGAGGATGGACTAGGTGTGAGAAAATTAAAATGTGTAAAGTTTCCTAATAATGCTCTGGAGGTTAGTCATGAGAATGTAGTTCTCTGGAGAAATGTTATGAAAGAAAAGTATGGTATAGATGAAGAAGTTTGGTGTACAAAAGATTTAACATGTTGTGGTGTGGGAGTACGGAAAACATTAGGGAAGTGAGGATTGAGTTGTATCCTAATATTGGAGATGGAAGAACAACAAGATTCCAGACCATCTCAAAAAAAAAAAAAAAAAAAAAGAACAGCAAGATTTCAGAGTGTTGTTTGGCTGGCCATATTCCTCCAAAAGAGCAATTTGAGGATATGTAAACTTTTGCTGATTGCCATGAAACAATTGTGGCACATGGTTATGCAGGAAATAGTGGTGCAGTTGGGAATATGATCTGTTCATTTTTGGAGTTTCTACTAAATCAATGAAAGAGACTCTAGCAAGTTGGAGAGTTGTCCAAATCATATTGGCTGCAATCCCAGCTTGCATCATATGGCTGGGTCAGAAAAAAAGATACTCGAGATGTTTCGAGCAAGGTTGGAATCTATGTTTCTCCTAAAACGTGTGTATGAAAACTTTAGCTATAGGTGCAAACACGAAAATGATACTGAACTAGATGTGATGATAAGAGTTTCTCAGCACCCACCTGGCTAAATGTAAATCTGAATACTACGTGCATAATGTTGATTTTTGTCAACAGTATATCCATCAACAAAAGAGTTGGTAAATAGTAGAAGACCATTAATGAAATTTGCGGCTAAGTTGCTCAGACTCGGGTGCGGGTATCCGATACGGGTACGGATCTGGGTGTCGGGTTCGGCTAACTCTAAATCTTAAGATTCGGGGGTGCGGATCCTGGTATGGATATGGCTGCGGGGATTCAGCTAAGAAAATTCAAAATTATAAAAACAGAGCAATAAGTTCGAACTCAGAACACGACCCCTTGAATTCTTGGTTTCTTGCCCACCACCAAATTAAGTTATATTGAGCCTGCTATTTAGAATTCATTTGAGAAGGAACTTGCTGGATTAGTAATAAGAAGTAAAGCACCCCTTGCATTTCCTCCAATGGGAATGATGAAGACTTGAAGACACCTTGATTCACATAGACTTTCTGTTCTTTTGTACATACAAAGGAAATAAACGGATTTCCTTTAATACTGTCATTTGTGTTAATTAGTTACCATGAAAGGACTACGTCAGAATCCCTGATAAGTATATTTCATACTTTGAATTTGGGGCGAACATATTATTCATCCTTATTTTTAACTTGCTTCTTCAAAATTTATTTATAGTGATTCATTTTTCTTTCCAATCAACACTCAATGGCATGGCTTAAACAGTAAGAAATCCTCTAATTTGGGTAATTATTAATATTACTTATCCGAAGAAAAAAAAAATGGTACGACTTAAAAAGTGATCCAATAGTAATATTTGTTATTTTTGAACATTGAATGTTGGGCTAAGTTCTCTTTAACTGTACTACTGATATGACCTAAAGAAGATTGTTTAAGAGAACTGCATTTTCACATGGTTAGCCAGTTGTTTTTTCCCCTTTACCATCATATACTAGATATCATTTATCACTTACTAATTGGTTAATGAACAAACTTAAGTTGGGAATTGGTATTTGCACTTTTAGTTGCTTCTCTGAGATATTGGCATACTTCAGATTATGAATTTGTCTACAGATCAGTGGGGTGCAAATTGAAATTACTCTTCAGGGTTAAGGAATTGTGAGCTCTCATGGAATAAAATATGACCTTGTTTGAATGAACAAGCTGAAAACAGACTGCTAGATGTCCTGTCCTTTCTGCGGCATTTTTTGCTTGGGCACATATTGGTCATTGTTTGCATTACCCTTAATCATGAATTATATCTAACATTACAAGATGTTTAGTCATTTACAATTCATGAAGAGCAAAAATAGATGAGCCTGGTAGCAAGTTATTTGTTCTCAGTTGAAATATGAGATGCATCATAAATGCAAGTTGAGAAACTATCAAGGCTCATTCACCACGTTCTTATCATTCGCTCGCAATTTTTTGATTGGAGAATTTGTTTGTTGCATTGTACAGTTTTCCTACCTGTTTGTTGATTGGAATTATTTTATTAGTTTCAAACGATTATTAGTGTATCTTACAAGGGGCTTAATGGATGGCTATGTGGCTTTATTCCCTCATAGTTATGGCCAAGTGTTTAGGACACTGTAAAGAAATGGACCTAACTTAACTCCAGCTAGTTGATGAGAAGAGTTGTCCAAATCCATATAATGAGACCATCGATTTGGGCAATCCTCCCCTCATGAGCTAGCTTCTTGAGTTAAACTCAAGATCCATATAAGGAGACCACCATTTCATTACTCACCCATGTGAGACTCTTCAACAAGTTCTTTACAAGTGGATGAACACTTGTCTTTCTTCTGGACTATCTTCACATGTATAAACAGCCAAAAATTTAGCCATTTGGATCATCAAATTCCAAGTTTCCAATTGAAGCATTACTTCTCTTTCTTAGCAATCATTAAACTACCTTTTCTTTGCAATCATTAGTTATTATTCCTTCAGTAGCTAGCCACTTAAAATATAGAATAATCTTTGTTCTACTTCAATAAATTCCTTCTCTTATTATTAAGACTTGCTGCTGTATAATTAATTTAGTTGACTCGTGCATCTTTTTTCATAGAGGTAAAGCTTGTTTGATTTTGTGGAAATATTTCACATTGTTGAATAGTTTATTCGATGTCCTAAAAGTTAGCATTGGCGAACTTCTTAACTAAAACTTACCAAAAAGCCTTTGCTTCCTTGCTACTACCATACATCAAACAATTCGTTAGAAATAGCCTGTAGTATAGTATGACGACATACCTTGTTGGCGTATTGCCACAATTCCTGTATTTTGTCATCCACGTCTGCACCAGATTGTGGATGCAACAATGCGCGTGCTACACCATGAGAATTTGTTATTATTAATAGTATTACTTATCCAAAGAAAAAAAAAAAAAAGGCATTACCCAGAAAGTGATCCAATAGTAATATTTGTTATGTTTGACCTTTGAAAGTTCTCTCCTTGTAAGAAATCTTCTGTATTTGGTTAAGATTTTTTTAACGTATTATTGATATAACTTTAAAAAGTCTGCCTAAGAGAACTGCATTTTCGCCAGGTTGGCCAGTTCTTTTCTCTGTCACAATCCAATAGTATTCAGATACTAGGTATGATTTTTCACTTCTAGTTGGTTAATAAACAAACTTAAGTTGGGAATTGGTATTGACACCGCTACTAATTGAGTTGCTTCTTAGAGATATTGACATACTTCAGATTTTGAATTTGTCTAGTGAACGTTTTGGGGTGAAAATATTCTTAAAGGGTAAGGAATTGTGAGCTCTCATGGAAATAATTATGGCTTTGTTTGAATGAACAAGCTGAAAACAGACTGCATTTTTAGCTCGGGCACAAATTGGTCACTGTTGGCATTACTCTTAATCATGAATTGTATCTAGAATTACAAAATATTTATTCATTTACAATCCATGAAGAGCCAAAATAGATGTGCATGGTAGCAAATTATTTGTTCTCGGTTGAACTATGAGGTGCATCATAAATGCAAGTTGAGAAACTATCAGGGCTCGTTCACCACGCTCTTATCATTCGCTCCCAATATTTTTTTTTTAAAAAAAAAAACTGTTTGTTGCATTGTACAGTTTTCCTATCTGTTTGTTGTTTGGAATTATTTATATAAGTAGCTTCAAAAGATTATTAGTGTATTTTACAAGTGACTTGACGGATGGCTGTAGGAGACCGTCCATCTCATTAATCACTGATGTGGGACTCTTCAACAACTCATCTCACGTCCAGGGCTGATACTAGAGCGTGGGCAATTTAATATGGGGCTCAACATCGAGTGAGATGGTCCTAATCTGATACCATGTAAAGAATAGATCTTGAGCCTAACTCAACTCCAAAAGCTAGCTCACGAAGGAAGGATTTTTCAAGGCCGTATAAGAGACCATCCATTCCTTTTTCATTTCATGTGAGACTCCTCAATGCCCCCATCTCACACCCAGAGTTGGACATCTGGACCATTGACAATTTAATATGGGAACAGATGATTGGTCTCCTTATTTGGACTTGGACAATCATTCGTTCATGAGCTAGCTTTTAGGATTGAGTTAGACCTATGATCCATCTAAGGAGACCACCAATCTCATTAATACTAATATGGGACTCTTTAACAAGTTCTTTACAAGTGAACGAACACTTGGGTTTTCTTCTAGACCATCTTCACACGTATAAATAGCCAAATATTTTACCATTCTGATAATCAAATTTCAAGTTTCCAACCGAAGCATTACTTCTCTTTCTTGGCAATCATTAAGCTACCTTTTGTTAGCAATCATTAGTAATTATTAACTTTAGTTGCTGGCTACTTGAAATATAGAATAAATCTTTGTTCTACTTCAATAATTTCCTCTTTTATTATTATGACTTGCTGTTGTATTATTAATTTTGTTGATTCCCACATCTTCTTTCATAAAGGTAAGCTTGTTTAATTTTGGGAAAATATTTCACATTATTGAAATAGTTTATTTGATTGTGCTAAAATTATAACAATTATGAACTTCTTAATTAAACTTGCCAAATAACTTTTGCTTACTCGAATCTATAAAAATCTGAAAAATTATTAGAAATAGTCTATGATATAATATGACGACGTACTTGGTTGACGTATTTTCACAATTCCTGTATTTTATGTATGTGCACCTGTTGGGAATAAAATAGAACCGCAAAAATAATATTCACGGCATTAGTGATAAACGCGGAACACTAAGTTATGGTTAAATCAGCAAGAATAAAAATGCAGCAATAATGACACCAAGATTTTTTCGTGGAAACCCTTCTGAATAAGGGAAAAATCGCAGCCAAGAGGAGCAGCTGATATCACTATAGTAAGGAATTTTTCACTGTGTAGTCACGAGTATAAATACTCCAAAGACCACTACACGCTCAAAAAGAAAAACACTCTTTTGATTTTTCCCACCTCACTATAATATCGTTCACACTCTATTTTTCTTCACAAACTATTTTCTTATACAGTCTATGATATACCTCACTCTGCTCTCACTCAGATGTATTGTCTGAGATTTTTCGGTGTATTTGGAATGAACCATAAGCTGCCTATTTATAGGATTGAATTGCTCCTCCTTATGTCATCAATGACATCACTTTTATGCAAAAGTCTTCACTTGCAGTCTGAATATATCTTTGGACAATCAACCAAATCTGCACATCATTGAAAAACTCATACCAAAGGAAGAAAAACAACTTCCTGTAAATCGGGCTGGACCCCACAAATCTCCCCCTCCAGACCCATTCACCTGAAGGAGGCTACACCGGGCTTCTAGTTTAAGTGCATCCCGACAAGTTCCTTGCATAGCTCGAACTTGTCTTTTGGTACCACCTTGGTCAGCATATCCGAAGGATTCTCAAATGTAGGAATCTTTTTGACCTGCACAGATCCGTCCTCTATCTTTTCCCGATTCCAGTGATATCACACATGTATATGCTTTGTTCTTGCATGGTACATGGAGTTCTTGCTCAAGTCTATCACTCTGACTGTTACAATAGACAACATACTCCATCTGTTGCAATCCAAGTTCTTGAAGAAATCTCTTGAGCCATATCATCTCTTTGCCAGCTTCAGTAGCCACAATATACTCCGCTTCAGTTGTAGACATTGAGACACACTTCTGCAACTTCGACTGCCATGATATAGCTCCCCCTGAAAAAGTAAACAAATATCCAGTAGTGAATTTTCTGTTATCGAGGTCACCTGCCATATCAGAATCAGTATAGCCCTTCAAGATTGGATTTGATCCTCCAAAACATAAGCATTCAGCTGAGCTTCCTTTTAGATACCTGAGTATCCACTTCACAGCTTCCCAATGCTCTTTTCCTGGATTTTCAAGGAATCTGCTAACAACACCGACTGCATGAGCAATATCCTGTCTAGTGCATACTATTACATACATCAAACTTCCGACGACAGAGGAATAAGGAATCTTAGCCATTCTCTTTTTTCCTCCATTGTTGTAGGACACATCTTTTTGCTTAATTTCAGATGACCAGGAAAAGGTGTGCTAACCCACTTAGCACTCTTCATATTGAAGCGCTCTAGTACACGTTCTATGTACTTTTTCTGTGACAAATAAATCTTCCTTTCATCTTTTGAACGAGTAATTCTCATGCCCAAAATCTGCTTAGCTTGACCCAATTCTTTCATTGCAAAAGACTTACTCAATTGTTTCTTCAACTAGTCAATCTTGGAAGCATTCTTGCCTACAATCAACATATCATCCACATATAGCAGGAGGATGATAAAGTCATAATCAGACAATCTTTGTACAAACACACAGTGATTTGAAGAAGTCTTCTTGTAGCCTTGCTCCCCCATAACAGACTCAAACTTCTTGTACCACAGTCTGGGAGCTTGCTTCAATCCATATAGACTCTTCTTAAGTTTGCATACAAGATTTTTTTTTACCTTTTGCCTTGAAGCCCTCAGGTTGTTCCATATAAATCTCCTCTTCTAAGTCACCGTGAAGAAAAGCAGTCTTCATATCCATTTGCTCAATTTCCAAATCAAGACTAGCAGTCAAACCAAGAACTGTCCGAATGGAGGACATTTTCACGACAGGAGAAAATATTTCGTCAAAGTCAATACCTTTCCTTTGACCAATCCCTTAACAACCAACCTAGCTTTGTATCTGGGCTTCAAGCTGTGTTCTTCGGCTTTAACTTTGAACACCCACTTGTTCTTCAAAGCTCTCATGCCCTTAGGCAATTTCACCAACTCATAAGTATGATTCTCATGCAGAGATTTTATCTCATATTGCATGGCTTCAATCCATTGATTCTTGTGCTCATCTTCCATGGCCTTCTCATAACATTCAAGTTCTCCCCCATCAGTGAGTAATACATACTCATTAGGTGAATAACGGGAAGGAGGAACATATTGTCTAGTAGACCTTCTAAGTGGAATATCTGACTCATCCACGACTTCATGAGTAGGCGCATCTACCTCATCAATAGCAGCATCATTATCATCATCAACATGCTGATCTGGAACATGATTCTGGGCATCACCATCGTTATCGAGCCCACCAACGTCATCAACATTTGTATGGGGGCCTTGATCAAGATTAACTAAACCTTTAGAACTTGAAGATTTTATCTTCTCCGCTTTGTTAATATCTTCAATGGTTTGATCCTCCACGAAGATAACATCACGGCTTCTCACGACCTTATTCTCAATTGGATCATATAGCCTGTAACAAAACTCATCAAGGCCATAACCAATGAAGATGCACTGCCTTGTCTTGGCAGTTAATTTTGACCTCTCATCTTTAGGCACATGTACAAAAGCTTTGCAACCAAACACTTTGAAGTGGTCATAGGAAACATCCTTGCCATACCAAACTCTGTTTGGAACATCACTTTGTAAAGCACCGCAGGGGATAGATTAATAACATGTGCAGCGGTCAACAAAGCCTCACCCCAAAAGGAATTCGGCAACTTTGCTTCAGAAAGCAAACATTTGACTCTTTCCATCAAGGTCATGTTCATCCTCTCTGCCAAACCATTAAGTTGAGGAGTCTTAGGAGGAGTCTTCTGGTGTCTAATATCCTATTGCTTGCAGTATTCGTCAAACGGTCCACAGTATTCACCACCGTTATCAGTACGAATACACTTCAGCTTCTTTCATGTTTCTCTTTCAACTGAAGCCTGAAACTGCTTAAAGACACCCAACACTTGGTCTTTAGTCTTTAGGACGTAGACCCAAAGTTTCCTTGAGCAATCATCAATAAAAGTAGCAAAATAAAGTGCACCGCCTAAGGTCCTTGTTTTCATTGGACCACATAAATCTGAATGCACCAATTCAAGCAACTCTGTCTTTCTTGAAGGAGGATAAGATTTGAAAGAAACTCTATTTTGTTTTCCAGCCAAGCAGTGCTCACACTTTTCTAATTTAGCACTTTTGAAATTTGACAATAATTTCTTTTTGGCCAGAACATTTAGTCCTTTCTCGCTAATGTGGCTAAGCCTCTTATGCCATAATGTTGTAGAGCTATTGCTCTCAACTGCATTCACCATATCAACACATGTAGAGGCCGTAGTCCAGTATAGACCACGAGCCACAATCATGGAACCTTTAGTAAGCTTCCACTTTCCAGCACCATTGGTACTGACATATCCCTCATCATCCAAAACACCAACAGAGATCAAGTGCAAACGAACATCGGGTGCATGCTTTACATTGTTTAAAACTAGTTTAGTTCCAATACTAGTTTCCAGACAAATCGTTCTAACACCAGCCACCCTAGATACAGTCGCATTACCCATACTCAAAGTTCCAAAGTCACCCGGAGTATAGGATGAGAAAAATTCCTTCCTTGATATCACATGAGATGCGGCACCACTGTCCACAACCCAGCTTGACTCATCACAGGCAATATTTATCAGATCCGCATCAAGGACAGTAACAAGATCTTCTATAGTGACGGTGGCCACACGATTACCATCTTCTTTCTTTTCCTCCTTATCTCTATTCTCCTTTTTCAAAATTCGGCAGAACTTCTTTGTGTGCCCTTTTTTCCCGCAATGATAGCACTCAATATCTTTAAGTCTGCTTCTGGATTTGCTTCTATGATGTTCTCTATTTTGAGAACCACGATTCTTGCTTCTCCCCCTAGTGTCAATCACCAAGACATCTGATGAGGAGGAACCTTGAGATTTTCTTCTCATCTCTTCATTTAAAAGACTGCTATTGGCAAGATCCATAGAGATCACACCATCCGGAGCAGAATTTGATAATGAAGTTCTAATAATTTCCCAAGAATCTGGTAGGGAACCAAGTAGAAACAAGCCTTGAATTTCTTCATCAAAATTAATGCCCATAACAGATAACTGGTTCATGATCCCCTGAAAAATATTCAGATGATCTGTCATTGCGAAACCATTGTGGTATTTTAAACCCAACATCTGCTTTATCAAAAACATCTTGTTGTTTCCAGTTTTTCGAGCATACAAACTTTCAAGATGCTCCCATAGGGTCCGAGCATGTGTCTCCCCAGAAATATGGTTCAGCACATTATAGTCAACCCACTATCTAATAAAGTTGCAAACCTGCCTGTGTAACAAATTCCACTCTTCATCTGATTTATTATCAAGCTTTTTAATGGAAAAGACAGGTTGATGAAACTTGACATAGAGCAAATCTTCCATTTTGCCCTTCCAAATGGCATAATTTACTCCACTCACAGTAACCATTCTACTAGTGTTGACTTCCATCGTTTATCACAAATACAAATACTATTTATTAGGAGACCAAAGTAATTCTTTTCTGATGTGGAAGTTCAGACTATGCTGCAACCACAGAGCATACTCAGACAGAACCTTGACTCTGATACCACTTGTTGGGAATAAAATAGAACCGCAAAAATAATATTCACGGTATTAGTGATAAACGCAGAACACTAAGTTATGGTTAAATCAACAAGAATAAAAATGCAGCAATAATGACACCAAGATTTTACGTGGAAACCCTTCTGAATAAGGGAAAAACCACGGCTAAGAGAAGCAACTGATATCACTATAGTAAGGAGTTTTTCACTGTGTAGTCACGAGTATAAATACTCCAAAGACCACTACACATTCAAAAAGAAAAACACAACATTCTACTAGTGTTGGCTTCCATCGTTTATCACAAATACAAATACTATTTATTAGGAGACCAAAATAATTCTTTTCTGATGTGGAAGTTCAGACTATGCTGCAACCACAACATACTCAGATAGAACCTTGGCTCTGATACCACTTGTTGAATGAATTGCTCCTCCTTATGTCATCAATGACATCACTTTTATGCAAAAGTCTTCACTTGCAGTCTGGAGGGGGATATTTGTGGGGTCCAGCCCCATTTACAGGAAGTTGTTTTTCTTCCTTTGGTATGAGTTTTTCAATGGTGTGCAGATTTGGTTGATTGGCCAAAGATATATTCAGACTGCAAGTGAAGACTTCTGCATAAAAGTGATGTCATTGTTGACATAAGGAGGAACAATTCATTCCTATAAATAGGCAGCTTATGGTTCATTCCAAATACACCGAAAAATCTCAGACAATACATCTGAGTGAAAGCAGAGTGAGGTATACCATAGATTGTATAAGAAAATAGTCTGTGAAGAAATTTAGAGTGTGAGCGATATTGTAGTGAGGTGGGAAAAATCAAAAGAGTGTTTTTCTTTTTGAGTGTGTCATTATTGCTGCATTTTTATTCTTGGTGATTTAACCATAACTTAGTGTTCCGCGTTTATCACTAATACCGTGAATTTTATTTTTGCGGTTCTATTTTATTCCCAACAGCACCACCATGAACATCAAGCAGTGAGAAAACACATTCTTGTCACCGTTTGAAATTTTCAATAGCAAAAATTTTAATATTTGACATGTCAGAAAATGACTTGGCATATGGTAGGACAATTGGAACAGAAATGGCGTGGGCAACACCAACATTAACAGTATCAGGAATGAAAACCTCGTTGAACAGCAGAATTATGGGAGTCGAAATATGATTGATGAAGTCTCTAACTTACATTAAAAATTATTGGTTCATAGAAATTTATATTCCACCAGTAATTTCATGGGATAAATTTTATCGATCTAAGTTTGGTTCATAATCCAAAAAATACCAAAGCTTTGGGCAATTTGCACGATTGCCTTCAAAGGCTCTGGTCTTTAATTTTTGTCATTCACTTAAAAAGGTAGCCGAAAATATTCTGAGGTTCTGGGTCTGGAACCCCGCTCAGTAAAAAAAATAAAATCGCAAGGCCTAAGTTCATATGAAACTAGGCCTATTCAATATATAGTTATATAGAAATTATGTCGGACACAACAAAGGTTTCTATGAAACTACATAAAACCTATGCCTATAGGCATAGTTGCGAAATTAAGGCAGAATTTTATTTCCACGAATCTTTGTCGGATAAGGCATAGGTTCTATGTAACTTCGTCCGAACATGAACCTATGCCTTGCAAAATTATAATTATTTTCGACTCTGCTGGGGATCGAAGCCAGAATCTTTGGTACAAAATGAATACTTTAGCCCATAAATTTTCATTAAATGAGAAGTAGGACAAAAATTAAATACCAGCAAATTGACGGTCAAAAATTGAAGACCGTATGAAGGAAATCCACGCAATTTTTTGCATTTGGACCATGCAAATCCAGTATGGTTAGCTTTGGAACTCGGTTTTAAAAAAGGACAAAGTTGTGAATTTTTTGTTCCTTTTTAGTTTTGGGCGTTCCGCCCAAATTTAACAATTTTTTTTGTGAAGGCTATAGATATTGCATAGATTTTCAATGAAAAATTATGTGCTTTCACATATAGGATAGCTATGAAAATTCCACTTGGTGAAAATGCAATCTTGTACTCCTCCATTCCTTTTAAGTGATTTTCTACCCGTTTAAATGAGCTCTAAAATAAGTATTTTTTAAAAAAAATTGGTAAAGTATTAAAAAAATTTAAATTACCTTTATTTAAAAAACACAATTTTTTTTTTAAAAAGAGTCTATGGAGCAGGGCAACAGGAGGGTTCTTTTTATAACACTTAATAAATGTTTGAAATTTGTGAGGTAATATAAATGGTAAATATTTATGTGACTATAAATAATTTTATTAAGTGTTAGAACAAAAATTTAAAATTAAATTAATTTTCTAAATAAAAAGGTAATTCCCTCTATCTCAATTTAATGACATATCGGAGAGTCAAGCTTCTTTATTGCGCATTCCATACATATAAGGTTTTTAAAAATAATTTATATATTTAGAAATTACATAAAAAATACTCTTATAAGTCACAAATTGATAATTTTTTCTTGTAAATCATGTATAAATTGGGACGAGGAGTATACATTTTTTTTAAAGGATCAAAAAGATTAAAACAAGAGAACATCACCCTCGGAAGAAAAAGGAAATTGGCATTTAATTTGGGTTTCCTTATTTTCAGCTACCTCGTACTCAAACTCAACAAAACACTGTTTGGGTAGAACTAAAAGGAGAGATTATTAACCAAAAATGGAGCAGAACAAAAATTCTCCAACCAAACGTGTCCGCTGCATAGTCAAACTCGGTTAGCTAATCCTTTTTTTACTGTTCAATCTCGTGATTCACTCAAAATATCTTTTTTGTTTATTTTTCAGTTTGTTCCAGTTTCTTTTTTTTTTTTTACTGTTTGTCTATATTTGATCTGATATCTGTTGATTTGATTGAAAAATCTTAAATTTAGAATTCCCAGATTTTTTTTTTTTGTTTTGAACAATACTAGAGATAGTGATCTGGTATCTTGAGCATTTGCTAATTACTTGAATGTGGGTCTAATGGGATGATATGTAAGCCTAAATTGCCCCATGAGAAATCTTGTCAAAATATGTGCAAAAATACATTCTTCTTTGTTTGATATGTTATGTATAAAGAAAAAAAAAAGTTACCGAGATATTAAACTTAGTAAGAATTGGCGGGTTGGGTTATAACCCGCTTTTTAGCCATTTTAACAACCCATTCTGCCAAGTAACTTTTGACCTGTCCATTTATTACCCATTTTAACCCATCCAAATTCAGTCCGACTAGCCCATTTGACACCCCTATTTCTATTTGGCACTAATTTTGTGATATATTTAACTATAAAAAAGAAGGAAAAAAGGAACTCCATTTAATTGCAAAACATGGTCAATCCCAAGCATGGATTAAGAGGATTATATCAGGTTGACAGCCAGTGTAAAATAGTCAAGCTAGATGAATCCTTTGACTTAACAAAGGATACTCCTAGACGAGTTCAACTAGTTTATGATCGATGAGAGTTGATTTCTCAGATCGTAACTCAACTAATAGTTATTATTTCAGAAAGTCACTTTCTTTGTTGAAGGAAAATTGGAATCAAGAAGAAAGGTGATTTTCTGAGATAATAACTATTAATTGAGTGACCATCTGAGAGATCAACCTGATCGATGCATAGTTGATTGATTGACTTTACCAATAGAAAAAAAATAAAAATAAGAATATGCTGGTCAGTGTAATAGAACTTAATAATTAGAATGGAGCAGGTGCTTTCTTCTGAGTTTGTATTTAACTATGTAGGTTACTCTTATCAATGTATAAAGTGTATGGGTAGTGACATCAAGTTGGTGTAAATAAGGGGATAGAAAATTTCCCTACTTATTAGCATGTCTTCTTTTTGAGATTTTGGATGCATTATTTGTTTACTGTTTAGTTCAGGAGGTGCAGCCATCACGTGTAAAAATAAATTGGAGACTATAGATGAGGAGAATCTTAAGGAAGTTTCAACCCATCTTCGTCAAGCATTTCTTCCGGATTCTACTTCTGCAAATGTTCTTGGAATGGATTGGAGCAAAAGGCCGGGACAGTCTGAAGCTCCAAGTTTCATTGATGATTTCGGTGATCAACCAGTTGCGGATTCAGAAAGTTTTATTGCTGTTCATGGAGCAGGTTGAGTTCATGGAGCAGGTTAAGTTTGAAGGGGAGCCTTGGCGTAACTGGTAAAGTTGCTGTCATGTGACCAGGAGGTCACGGGTTCGAGCCGTGGAAACAGCCTCTTGCAGAAATGTAAGGTAAGGCTGCGTACAATAGACCCTTGTGGTCCGGCCCTTCCCCGGACCCTGCGCATAGCGGGAGCTTAGTGCACCGGGCTGCCCTTTTTTTTTTTTTTTTTCATGGAGCAGGTTGATACTAATTGTGTGTTTAGTCATTAGCAGGATTTGCAAGGTTCATTAGCCATAGCAAAACTCTTTGAATTATGAAATTAATAGACATAAATCGATCCATTATTGCTGCTCTAGAAGGACAATTTAGTTTTTAGATTGTGTTTGGTATGAAGGAAAATGTTTTTACTGGAAAATAAGTGATTTTCTGGCGTTTGGTATAAGTAGAAAATATTATCCCCAAAACATTTCATATATAATATACACAAGGGGGGGGGGGGGGGTAAAAGTTTGGGGGTGGTGGAGTTAGGGTGGGGGTAGGGGTAAGATGTATTGGAGGGTGATGGAAGAGACAATCAATACAGAATGACACCTATGGAACTTGTTTTCCCTACTTCCATTAGCGAAGTCATTTTCCTCATTTTTAAGGAACTTGTTTTCCTAGAGAAAATGTTTTCTAAACATTTTGACCAACCAAAGGTGAAAAAATTAGAAAACATTTTCTAGAAGATATTTTCCTCCATACCAAACACACCCTTAGTTTCAAATAACTTGTCCCTTTGACATTGTCGTCATTGTCTTCAGGTTCCTTTGGACACTTTCAAGCTAGCAAGTCAGGGGTTCATAAGGGTGGACTAAGCCGACCTCTTGTCAAGGCTGGCTTTGTTGCTACAAGAATTTCAGTAAGATCCATCCCTCACCTTTCTGTTTTCAAGCAATATCTTCGTTCCACCTGACACATATTTTCAACTCTATTATGTAGCTGATATTTTGTCTTTATTCCTTTTCTACCTTCTGCTTGTAACTTAGTACTAGCAGTGTCGTTGTTGAAACCAGGGAAATATTTGCTTCCCCCTGATTTCTTTCGCATTTCTACTTTCCATGGTTTTTTTCATTTGGTCACAACATGACAGGAAATATTCATGCATGCATCGTAGTTCTCCTCTTGTTTTGGGTGTATTTCCAGGATCTTATGCAGGCTAAACTTTGATGTTTGATTTCTTGACTTCTTTGTTTCTATGCGATGGTCTCCTTTTATGTTTTTGCTTTGACTTTCAGGTGATATGTGACAGAATACTCATTTTTCTTTATTGCAGGTCACATCCCTCAATCTTGAAATCGTGAGAGCCCTAGCAAGAGGTACTCATAACAATTTCATTTCCATACCACTAGCCTCTAAGCTTGTCTGAAATAGATCTTATTGTGATTTAGGGTTTGTTCGGTTCAATCTTCCATATTTGGATGATCAAAATAATTTGGAAAACACTTTCTCTAGGAAAACAAGTTCCTTAAAATGAAGAAAATGACCTTCCAAGTTCATTGTCTCCTCCCCGTCCCCAACGCCCCCCAACCCCCACACCTTGACCATCTCACCTCCAAACTCCTACTTCCCATCCCATCTCACCCCCATAGTGTTTTCCTAGATTACATATAAATGCTGGACAATATTTGTTTGCTTACATACCAAACACTAGAAAATAAGTAAGAAACTCGCTTGTTTCCCAAGAAAACATTTTCTAGGAAAACATTTTTCGTTCATAACAAACACATCCTTATGTAACTGGTAGCATAATATGTAACATTTTCACATCTGCACTCCGTTTACCTTCATTGGGTCTCACTTTGGGCAGGGTTGGGATTTGAAATGAATTTGGATATTTAGGTGCCGAGAATCTCTCTCGTAGCCCAACTGCTTTACTGCATGATAAGAAATAGGACTTGAAAAGACACTGTGAAGGCCATAGGCAATTATCATATCAGATTGGAGGGGCTATGATGCTCTGTGGAAGATGTTACGCGGGCCTAAATTGGTTTGGTATTTGCTTTTAAGTTGTCACATAAAGCTAACATCCTAATTAATCAGTCATGATATTGATCTCAATAGTACTTGACAGCTGTCCATCCAATCAAGGGCATTACTTGATTTCGCACTTCACAGATTACTAAGCTATTCTCTAGATCACAATTTTATATCCGTCTCTTACCCGTGGATCCCTAACAAATGGTTTTTGTTGTTGCAGAGGGTATTCCTTCCATCGGAATGTCTCCATTCTCATGTGGTTGGTCAACATGTCAAAGAAATGTTAGAAGGCGAATTGAAGATCATTTTTATTAAATGGATATATTGCTCTATTTTTAAGCTCTTTTGAGAAAACAAAATTGTTCCTTGCTGTGAAATTGTTTGAAATTTGACAACTTGTGCTTTTGCAGATGACGGAGGCTGACATTTCAATGGTCACTAAAGCTATAGATACTGGTTTTGTACCTGTAAGTTAAACTCTTTCTTAGCCTGAAACTCTCATAATTTTTCGCACATAAATACCTCCTTAGGACCTAGGCACTGCAATTATTTTTCAGGTTTGTTTTTATGTGAAACAGAGACTTCCAGACCATATTCTTACTTCTGCCCTTATATCTTCCCTGTCCATTTTCTTAGCCAAGCATATCATTAGGAATGTGCATTGTGTAGGTAGGTTTCTCATGATGTTTAGACTTTTCATGTCATGGAGGTGCTTTCTATCAGCTCTATTTGATGGGCATTTATAAGCTTGATGTTCAACGTGAATGTCCAGAAGAATGTTATAACTAGTGCAAAATTTCATGATCATATGGTTTTTGACAGACACCTAACGCTCAAAATATCCTGTACAAGAACTAGGAGAAAAGGAAAAAGTTCTACTACTCAAAGACTCTTTCTAGTTTTAATTTCTACTAATTGACAAATGAGTACTGGGCGACGGCGAAGGAATTAAACGTGAAGATTCAAAACTGGGATTGACAAAAATTCTCGCAGCCCCTTCTACTTCAAAAGGGCATCAGACACTCCTTTTCATTGGATTGCTCTGGGCTTAAAATTTTGTGACTCGCAATCCCTCCTTATCTAAACCGAAGGTTTGCCATGTAACAAATGTGATAAAATCTGTGCATCCAATCCAAATCTTCAATATAATGGATGGAGTAGCCTGGGACAATGATAAAGCTTTTCTGGAACTCCTATCAAGGAATTCTCTGGGCATAAAACTTTGTGACTCGTAATCCCTTTTCGCACGTTTAATCCAATTGTAGGGTTTATATATATACATATATGTGTGTGTGTGTGTGTATATACATATGTGTATATGCGTATATGTGTGTTTGTGTGTGTGTGTGTATACATACATGTGGATATATATATATACACACACACACACACACACACACACACACATACATATATGTGTGTATATATATATGTATGTATATTATACTTCTAGAAACTTGAGTTTTAAGGTGGCTTGTAGGTTGAAGAGTGAGTATAGGGCAAAGAGATTAGGCTCAACAACTTGATAAATGGATCTGGAAGATCGAAGCAAGAACCCACGAGTTGAGGAAAGATCCTAGAGTAGAGCTTGTGGCTCGTTAAGTCTGAGTAGACTGAGCAAAGTTCAAAGTGACAGATTAAGGTAGAGACAATATACAATTAGACTAGAAGTAGAGAGAAAACTGTTGCAAAAACAGATTTACATAGAGACTTTTACCTAAGATTAGCTCTGTTATGTTATAAAAGAACCAGAACATTGAACCAAAACCTTTAGGATAACGTGTGACGCAGCCTAGGGTCATAACCTGTTTGGAAACTTTAACAGATGCATGGCATTGCATTTCTAACAAACTATAACACAATCCGCAGAAAAAGAAAATTACCAAAATTGGGGTTGGGGCTACAATCTTTTGGAGGGAAGTCGCGTCATGCAAAACATTATTTTTCATTTTGGGGGGAAGTTTATTGATGTCACAGAATGTACCCACTGTTACTTTTGCTTCAAGCTTGTTTTCACTTGCTGGAGCAAAGTGTTTTCCATCTATGAATATAATTTGAGCAAAGTGTTAACTATCTGCTATAGGTAGGAAGGATCAGATTTGATTATGACGTAGGAGCAGATTTCTGTTGAGAGCTGAAGATCTGAAGGCACGTAAAGTGTTTTCTTTTTCTTTTGAAACAAAAAGATTTGATTCATGATATTTAACCACTACCAAGAAATTTTTAGGGAGGTGAACAACTTGCTCCTCACTCCCAGTAATTCAAATTTCTTATGAGGAAAAATTCCACAGATGATTGTCTCTCTTGCAACTGTATATACGCATGAAACCTGCTGATACGTAGCCTTAATGGGTTATATCAAGAGTTAAAAGCCAAAAAGCTTATCAATGCATGGTATAAAACTATCTGTGTGTAATTTCAAGCTAGCTTTATATCTATACTAAAAAATCAGATTCCTTTATATTCAAACATAACCTAAGTAGGTCTTAGTACAATCGCGAACTAAAGATTATCTAATGCTAATGCTCGTTCGTCACTGAATTATATATGAAAGGAACTGACAGTTAAGTTCATCTATGCAGTCTGGGAGATTCTCAAGATTTTATCTTACTTGAATCAATGTCATATTCATTATAAACAATGTTAATCTTGTGCGAAATAACCATGTTTTGTTAGCAAATATGGAAAGATGCTGTTCTGTAAATGTACTTTAGCTTAGTTTTCCACTCTGCCTTGAGCGAACACTTTTTAATCTTTCTTCATTGCAAGGAACCACTTCTACTAAATTGTTCTTTGTAAAGCTTTTCTTCACTATTCTTTCATAAGATATCAGATCAGTGAAATAAAATATCACTCTCTAATTTGGTCACGTTGTTATTGTAATTGCTTCAATTTTCTAATTTTGTGACATAACTTCAGGAATGTTGTAACACAAGTTCATTTGAATTCCAGGTTCTGCATGGAGATGCAGTCCTGGATACATTACAGGTCTGTTTATTATTATTATTTTTCAATCGTATATACATTACAGGTCTGTGTTTCAAGCATAATTGAACATTAACTTGGTGATCATGTACTTAACTCATTCACTTGTTCAGGAGTGCACTATTCTGAGTGGAGACGTGATAATACGTTATTTAGCAGCTGAACTAAAGCCAGAGTTTGTTGTTTTTCTTGTATCCAACACATCATTATGTAGAGAGTGCATTTTGATACTATTCATGCTGGAGATTTGCAAATAAGAATTTTTTTAATAAATACAACTCAAATTAGTTACTCCATAAGACTTGTAGATTCCCCATTTTTACACAAATGTACTAATTATCTCCGAGACTTTCTAGACTCCGTATACATTTTCGTCTCATATTCATGATACTTTATCTTTAATCAATAGTAGATTGTGTTATATAAATGTTACTATCCTATATATCTTGAGTAAAGACGGATGTTCTTGGCGTATATGATCGTCCACCAGTAGAACCTGGCGCTGTACTTATCCGGGAAATTGGTAAATGCTCCATTTTAGCCCTAGTGTTAGGTTTATTGTTTTGAATATATTATTTTTCCGTAAAGCACCTACAGTAAGCTGCATCATATTGACATGATGTTTACTTGTTGCAGCTGTACTTGAAGATGGAAGCTGGTCGGTAGTGAAACCTAAATTAGAAGATACAAGTAAGCCCGCTCTGTATAGGACAATCATATTGTCACACCAAGATTAATTGGCTTACTCTGAGAACCGAATATGTATTGTAATACCAATGTAGCTTTCATTAAGCTAGACTAATTCCACGGGGTACCTGCTACCTCTCACTAGCACAAGTACCGGGTAACTCTACCCACCAAAGCTTTGACAGATGGATGAAATCACCTAGTGTTTTTGCCTCCACTGGAAACTGAACCTGAGACGTTATGGTTCTCAACCCACTTAATTGACCACTTGGCCAAACCCTTGGGTGCAATTTCTTTATAAAGGCACTAACTGCATAACAACTAACTTGCATTCAACTATCTCGGAGACAATTTATTTACTTGGTATTCATCATTCCTCAATCTTTCATCAACAGTTGAATTCACTGTAGCTGCCCATGATACAACTGGTGGGATGGTGACAAAAATAACAGAAGCCGCCATGATTGCCAAGCTTGGAATTGATGTCTACATAACGAAGGTAATGTGTTTTCCTGGAAAACCACTACGGAGGGGAAAAATGTAGCCTATATCGACTATTTTGGAATTGAGGATTGGAATTTGTTTTCCTTGTGTGCTAAGATTTGAGTTAGTGCAGGCAGGAACAGACCACTCAGTGAAAGCCCTTAGTGGAATCTTGAAAGGTGGAATACCGGATGACTGGCTCGGAACAGCCATCCGGTATGTGAGCTAAATCATCGATTGCTGAAGCTTGCCAACGAAACCTGGCAAGGATATTCGTGCAGTGAGAATATTGAAGCTGATGATGAACACAGGAAGAAATGTACCAACTGGACCCCTGAGTGCGAGGGTTCAAATCATTTGAAGACATTTCATAATAGCAAATTTTCGTTTTATAATGCCCAATCCCCGTCCATGCCTCGCTGAACTCTACTTCATTCATTCACTAAAGCAACAAATTATAACGACTAACCATTTTTATTAGAGCAGGGATTGTGACTTCTCCTTCTCCTCTTGATTTTTGTTTTGGTCTTTCTACTCTCCTTCCCTTGTCATTTCTCAGATTTGCGCTCAATTGTCATTTGTTGCCTTCTTTCTCAGTTGCTGCTTCTGAAGTTCTGCTTCTTTTCTACCCATGGAGCATAATGCGAAGTGTAACTCTAGAAATCGTTTCTGCAGTTCGAATTAATAAAAATTCCAACTCATGAAATTTTCCTGAAACTCAACCTCATATTTCAAACTCCACAGAACATCAGATGCAAATTGAACCGACGAATGTTCAAACTCTTGCAATTTTTTCTAGGGATTTTCTGTGTTTAGCTAGGAATGTTCTGTCCATAATTTACTTTCCCCTTAAAAAGTGGACGCTACATTTTAAACGTTGGTTGAATATTAATAGGCTGTCTATAAACTGGCTATCCCACCTTAGACCAAGTCCCCAAATGGCAGCCCAATCAAGCAAGTTGAACCAGAAACCAACTCATGGATGCTGGTTAACTACAAAGACAATTTTTTTCTTGACCTATGAAGTGTCTTTTTGTTAAGCAATTGACCGAGGAGTTCTGACATTATCATCGACTTCAGAAAAAAGAAGTCAACCCGATGCAAATGCAGGAAAATATACTTAGAACGGTCTCAAGCCTACAAAGACAATTATGTAGCTTCATAAAAACTGAAGGTGCAAAATTTGTGTATAATGCAAGATTAACTTTTCCCCACACCAAATTTGAAGACCTTTAAGATAAATAAATCAAATTCCAAGGCATATTAAAACAACAATCTAACTCAAGAAGTCCTAATATGGACATATATCAAGAATACTAAGTAGATGTAGATGTTCTTGAACAAGCTGGTCCATATCCTGTTTCTGCTACTGTCATGTCCATCTCCCTTGAATAAATATTTTGCCTCAATCGCTCTTAATCGATTTACTTTGGACCAATATCCTTCAGTGCACAAATCTGCTCCTCACCCATAGCAGACATGACAGACACAACAAGGTCTTTGCCCTCAGCAAATCCATCCTTGATCTGCACATTTAGCAAATTAGAACCAGTCGAAAAACCTGCAATGTTTTCTAGAGATAGAAGAATTAACAACCTAACAACAACAACTAGGACCCCGTCCCAAACAAATTTGGTCGGCTATATGAATCCTCATTTCATCATTTAAGCTCATATCATATCATCGTCATCATAATAAATAAGATAAATAATACTACTACCACTAATAATAAAAGTTTCATACGAGTCTAAAACCTATCCTCAACTAGTAGTTGTCACTTATTGGATCTTCTTCTTCCATTGTGCCTTGTCTTTAGCTAAGTATTGATATCAAGCATTTCCAAGTCTTCTGAGACCACTTCCTTCCATGTGATTTTAGGTCTACCCCGTCCCCTTTTAATACCTTCGCTCACCTATAGACCGGTGCATCTATAGGTAGACGCAGAAGGTCCAAACCATCTCAAGCGAGACCTTCTCAGATTTTATCCTCAATATGTGAATGTGGTCATTTCTAACAAAACTCCAGAAAAATGTCATAATATGCACACAAAAAAACCCTACTACTAAATGGGAATTACACCCACTTAAGCTTCTAAGGGAGTTGGAGCATGCATACCACAATGACTTAATATTTACCATGGCCTCAAAATATTTACTTTGACTTCAAAGTACAACTTGGAAATAGTGTTAAAAGGCTAGATGAGCCAGGTGCTTACTAACCTGTGTGAGAAGGCTCTCATCTGTTGGAAGCCTGAGGTCATCCTTAGTATTACCATTGTCAGTGAGGAGACTCACCTAATAATATAACATTAAAAACACACAGAAGATCAGCAACAATAATCAAAAATAACAAAAAGAATCTAACAATAGGGAATAGAGACATACAAATCCATCCTCAGAGATGTCAATAAGCTGGTAATCTGTACGGTTAACATGGGGAACCTGCAACAGACACAGTTATCATACATGAGGTCAATTTTGCACAGAAAAGAATATTGTGAGATGGACATGAAGACCTCGAGGAGTACATACATCACAATTGTGTGAAGAGGGAACAATATCCTCAAGTTTCTTGCCAGTGAAGATGTCAATTGCAACAAAGTGACATTTGGCATGTCCGTGCTTGCCAGTTTTGGAAGTGGAGACTTCCACAACCTGTAAACAGAAATGTCTAAATTAGCAAACACGGGAAGAAGATGAAGGAAAAATTCATAGCAGGAACATCTTGTTTGATCTAAGAATGAAGAACAAGGCCAAACTAAAATCTGCATTGAAAGCTAGCCAATGAAGATCTCCACAAAGCAAGAATGTGAGATCTTTTGAATCAAACAAATAAGGTCACGAATTTTTTTTTTATTTTTTATGAAGTAGCTTCATTCTAAGGCATCAAGAAGATGCAAGCGTCGCAAGGATAGATCAATTAAGCTCACAAAAATGAAGGAGCCATTTTTTTCATTTGAGCTAATATATTCCCTCTTTGGGTAAATCTCCTCTTAGATTAAGTCGGATAGTCCCGTTATCAAAATTATTGTTGATGTTAACATTATTCTGACAACATAAAAGACACATACTTTTGAGATGTTAATATATTTTACCATAAAGTTTAGTAATTTTACTATTTTAAACCAGCAACAGAATTTCTCGTATCTACATGTTTACTTTTAGCGTATATAGCGAGCAATTGGAATTTGTCATTGTAAACATGATAACTTCAGAAACTACTGATGATTAAAAACTTAGCATTTTGCATATAAACTGCACAAAAACCAGATCCAAGAATAATGAAATTAATTTAGGACTTCATAAGTAACCAACAGGAAAAAGCACTCATCATCTCTGGTTTTGTTTCCTAGAAGCTGAGGATATCACACTAAAGGGGTCGCCTAGGAATCATAGAGCTGGGAGTAACAACATTGGAAACGAAGATTGGAGGGGCAGAGAGAGACCTAACAAGGTAGGTGGAGAATGTTACAGGTTCACGTGAAACAGTAGCTTTTGTCAATACCATGTATATATAATAAGAAATCTACTAAATAGTGAACCCAGTTATTATTGTATGTTAATATGAGGTTGTTCCCATAAACTTCAAATATTGAAACCGCCTCTCAACTAGGTTAAGATTTACATCTGCCTACTGGTCGGCGGACAAATTACTAGGTAATTGCTAAATTTATCGACACAACTATCATAAGAAAAATTCTTTTTGCACGTAATAGCTAATATCACAATAAAAGTCGAAGCAGGACAAATTAACTGGTTAATTACCAGCACCAATATTGACACAGCACAAAGTTACACACTTGAAACAAATTACTAAAAAAAAGAAGTAAAACTAACCCCAAAAGGCATCACTAGATCTAAAATTCATAAAGTATATATATATATATATATATATATATATATATATATATATATATATATATATACATGAGATATTTACAAAAAAAAAAAAAAAAGTACGTCCCCTAGCACAACCATCCCGCAGTAGCATGCCCGAAGTGTGTTAATGCAAGCATTAGTGGCTGCTTCAACCAGATATTTATAATTAAAAAAAAAAAGAATAATTAAGAGAGAAAGTAGAAGACCTTGCAAGGACGGGCTTTGATGACAATGTAACCGTTTTTACGGATAGTACCAGCTTGTTGTGGGTATGTCTTTGATGCTCCTGCATCTGCCTTTGATTCAAACTGATGCTCTTCGTCCGACATCTTCACAAAAATAAGGAGCCTGCCTTCCAACAGATATTATTATTAGACCAAAATGAATTTGTGAGGCGAGAGCGGCTGGGAGCGCCCTTTTCATATACCGGCTCCAACGTTTGGGCTTTACACATTCTTTAGGGTTGCTTCTCTGCCTTCAAACCACGCTCTATTATTTTATTTTATTTTATTTACTCTAATAATCTTTTTAGTATTCCTTTCTAAGTTCGCATTGCATAATCCTACTTAGAGCCTGTTTGGACTGATGGTATTTATTGAATTCCCAGCTGCATAGTCGCGCACCTGACGTATGGGCGCGCAAACGGTGCATTGTTTACGACATAATTTTTTGTAAAGAGTTGGGATTGATGAACGGTTTGCGGGCGGGCGGGCGGGCTTTCTTTGTTGGTAGTTCATTGAATAACTAGTTATATCTCGGGTGTTGTAATCGTTTGGAATTGGGTCTTGTGCAAGTTCATTTGAAACTTTTGTCCGTTGCGCAGTGTCCAACTTGGCTTGGTTCTAGCGTTCTCCTTACACCCTATATCACTTCTAATACACCTCCTACACTTATTATCATGATTAGGGGTTCCAAATGGGTGGATTTGATTAGATTTGGTTTGGTTGAAAATAGTTTGAACAAAAATGGATTGGGTTTCAAACCGATCATATTTTATATGGGTAAATATGAGTTGGGTGATAAATGACTAGGTTGGTTATGAGTTAACTCATATTATACAAGTGTAATATTATTTCAAGTGTATGTTTATAACATTTTTCTTTTGTCAAGTTAAATTAATTTTTTCATATAAATTTCAGGGGTGAGGGGTGGGGGTCGTGGAGGGGGTAAGAATTTTTTTTTCCATTTTTTATAAAACTTGTATAAAAGTAAAATATTTGAAATTATTTTTTTAGGGGGGGGGGGGGGGTTCGGAGAGGGGTGGGGCAGGGGTAAGAATTTTTTTTTTCCATTTTTTATAAAACTTTTATAAAAGTAAAATATTTGAAACTGATTTTTTTTGGGGGGTGGGATGGGGGTAAGAATTTTTTTTTCCATTTTTTATAAAACTTTTATAAAAGTAAAATATTTGAACCTGATTTTTTTTTTTGGGGGGGGGGGGGGGGAGGGGGTTCAGAGAGGGGTGGGGTGGGGTAAGAATTTTTTTTCATTTTTTATAAATTTTATAAAGGTAAAATATATGAAATTGAATTTATTTATTTATTGGGGTATGGTGGGAGTGGGGGCAGGGATCGGAGTGGGAGGTAAGAAAAAAATTTCTCCTTTTTTATAAGCTTTTTATAAAAGAAAAATAAAGTATATGAAATAAAAAAAAAAAGTGTGTGGGGTGGGGGGCATGGCGGGGTGGGTGGTGGGGTAAGGGTTGGGGTGTGAGATAAGACAGAAATTTCTCATTTTCAAAATGAGTTGTTATTGGGTCTAGTGTGTTCTTATATGGATACTCGTATTTTATTCATATTTGCCCATATTTTTATGGGTTAAAGAGAGACTTGAAACTCATATTTACCCACCTGAAATATGAGTGACTCAACTCACTAACATGTGGGTAAAATGGGCTAATTTTCTAAATATGGGTTCAAATTGCCACCTCTAAATTCATGAACGTGTGATATATTACCGGTCCCTAGAAAATGTTATTCAAACTTCGTTGGCGCACCTTAGAGTCTTACAACTTTACATGAAAAATTCAAGATTCAAGGTCGCTACACATTATTTGTCGTGATAAGAGGTTTTATAGTGATATCCAAAATGATGATATGAATTAGAGTTGAGTTAGGCGGGTGATCAAATTCCGCTAGAATTTTCAAATGAAGTAGAATTTCTTAGGCCCTTTGGAAAAAGTACGTAGAGCGTGTAGTGATCCTTTGCCAAAAGTTGCTCATCAACTACCTAATCAGGAAGAACAAGAACCTGGTGGAAGTCACTCTTTGGAGTATAATTGCTTGTTTTCTTCTTGTTATGATTTTCTTCTTCTACCATAGCTCTTCATTGTTTGATCTGCGCCGATGTGAAGCAAGACAATTTAAGATTCCTACAAGAAGGTGTAGAAGGAGTTTAAATACATTACAAACGCTGGTTAACTTTTAAACAACAGTCCTAATATATAGTGATTAGGGATATTAGCATGCATGTATATACAAGTCATAGAAGTTGTGGGTATTAAATTAGCCAACGATTAGGTGCAGCAATAATTGGCATTTGTTAGTCAATTCTTCCAAAGCAGACAACAAAAAAGTTAAAGTGAAACTTCTCACCCAAATTTCACTGAATAACCCATAAAATACACTAGCTAATCTTTTGAAACCGGAAAAAATGTCAAGTCGCCGGAAAGCCTCATTTCCAACGTAGTTTTATCCAAGATTGATTCTACTTTCTCATCTAAAAATATTTTTTCTATTTTTGAGTGGATGTGGTTGAAAGTGGTTTGAAACACCTGGACGAGACTTTATACAGAATTTGAGAAGACTGGAAGTGATTTAAACTAGTTTGGAGTTAAAATTTCAGACCTGAAAAACATTGCTATGACATGTGTATATCACATTGAACATTTTGTATAATGATGTATATCACAAACAAGTTTTCATAGATATACATGACAATGATATACAAGTAGATACGCATAGATATACATGAGGAATACACAAATATTGTAATTTCAACCTTGAATTTTCAATCTTAAATAATTCAAATTCTCCTCAAATCTTCTCCGAACACCTTCAAAATTTGTATTCAAGCTCCTTAAGATGTTTCAAACAAAACCTGATATTACCCACTCATAAAAGAATCACAATTATGCAGATCAAAAATTCAAACAAAGCTTCAATGTCTTTAGTGGTTTATGAATGAAAATGAGAGTTTCGGCAAAATAATGTTCTATATAGATTTCTCCTCATCAAGAGGAGTACCGGATTTTAGTCTCTTGACTTTTTTGAAAAATGAAATGTTATAGCTTGAGAATCATGGCAGCACCTTTCATCAAACCAAATACTAAAAGCTTTGATACACAAACAATCTCCTTCCCACAACGTATAAAAACAAGATGAAGGAGTTTTTCAATCATGGTATTAAATGTCAAGACTTTTTCAGAGAACGAATAACCTGACAACTCACACATAAAAAATTTGATGCAGATATTGTTAGGTTTTGTCGTGAGCACAGACAAGATTGAGGATTTGGATTTAGAATGGTGTCTTTTTTTGTTTTTGTATTTGACTATATGTTGCTAATTTTTTGTCAAATTAGGTTGGAACTTGCTAATAACACTAAAATATGTTATTTTTTGCCACAAGTCGGTCATCTAGTCTATAAAACATGTACATAGTGTGTACGTAGTGTATACTTTATACTAAATATATATATAGTTAACATATTTATACATAACATATACATACCTATACATATAACTAGAGGTGATTAGCCCGTGATGTGCATGGGCCCAATATTTACATAGTATTAAGATGATATTTTTTGTCCTTTGTTTCTAAATTGGAAAGCAATGTCAAAGATTGTATATTCAATTTTCATCACTTAAAAATTAGTAAAAATACTATAAAAAATGTTATTAATTATTATAACGTTGGGTTGTTTTCCTCATAAATAATAGTATAAGTTATACGGAAATTTATGTATTATCATATAGATCATACATTACTACATTACTAATCGTTGCATTACAATTCCTACAATAATACCTACAATATTAATCCCTACATAATTTGTCTCTGAACAAACGATCCCTCAAGAATAGTTTAGTTTGAGGTCTTGGTGAAATATACATGTTAATTTAAGTCTTTGTAATTGTATGAGTACAATAATATTGTTTAAGTATACCATGCATAAACTATGCTTAGAAATTAGAATAACCTAAAATCTGACTGCAGGGAAATATTCATTATACGAATCTTCTAATTTTTTGTTGTTCCTACAAAATGAAAATTTGATGAACATTTGTTTATTAAATTTGTATTCTATGATTAAGAGTTTTGCCTATAATTAGTACTAACATAACCTCAAAATTCAAACTTATTTATCATACACTTATAAATTTATAATATGCTATTTTATTCGGTTGACGAATTGATTAGAATGAACTATCAGAAACAAAAGTAGGGCCTGGTAAAATTCTATAAGAAATGACATTCCTAGATGAATATTTTACGAAGAGTAGCATTCGGATGAGTTATTTTTTCTCCAATAGAGTACATCCACTGGATATATGCAGAAAGAAAAAAATGATCAGATGAAGGCCAAGTGACTTGGATACTTTTCTTTACTCTAATCTAATAACACAATGAATTGAATAGTTAAATACCAAAAATGTTTTTTGCCATAAAGAGTTGTTAGGCACAGAAGGGTAAGGAGAAATGAAATTGACAGGCAAAACAAAGATTGGGCCCACAAGTGTTTGACAAAATCCAACAAATACAGGGAAAAGTAAATGGGTCCACAGCCACAGAAAAGCTGATCCAACAGAGTATAATGAAGAGCATTTTACATAAATATGACTATAGGGGTTTAAAATTAGACATAGTCATATTTTTAATATTTACATTATTTTTTTTGCTATATTCATTTTTTTTTGTTGTATTTATGAAATTACTATCTATATTTATAAACGGGTTCGCTGTAAATACAACAAGTAAAACTGAATACATTAAACATACATACACCAAAAATTAACAAAATACACTCTAAAAAAATAAATACAATCTAAAAATTTAAGAAAAAAAGCTCAAAAAAATAAATACAATCACTGTATTCATGATTACAACAACACCAACTATTAGTTCCAGCTAGATCCGCCGGAAAATTTCACAACAACAACTAGGAAGAAGTGCATTAGTTGATTGTCCTAGTAGAGGTAAAAGTGTAAAGCAAATAGGGCTGATCCAACGGACTCTAATCCAATAAATTTCCACAAATTATGGATCTGATTATGGGGAGGAAGAAGTGTGAGAAAAGGCGTCTAAGCTTAGTTACGGTTTGCCAATTGTTTTACAAATTAGGGCTGATATTTGTTCCTATATGTCTGTATTGTCAATCCGTCGTTGTGGCGGCATGGTTCGCCGGAGCTCGTTGTGGAGGCGTGGTTTGCCGGAGCTCCGGTAGCTGTCCATCGGCTTAGCAGCAAAGAAGAAAAAATTATAAATAATAAAAATAAATTATTCTACGTTAAATATATATGTAGCTATTAATTGTATTTAACATATTACTCTTACGGTCCTACCTATAACTAGTAAATATAAATATGTACTAGTAGTTAGTTATGCCATGTAATTTTCCCTGTAGTGAATGTCAATATTGGCTGGTCTTTGTCCAAAAGTGCAAAAAGTATCTCAATAGAGCAATCTGGTACAATATCTTTAAAGCTTGAGAGCGAGGGCTTTTTGGTCAATTCAGATTGACCCCAAGCTCCTCTATTCTCTCTTATTAGTAGTAGTACAAGTAAATATAATATCTATAATATATGCCGAAGTGTATAGGTAGCGCATATTTCGGGCATATTTGATAAATTAGATGGCTAAAAGGGATACATTTAAGTAAGTTTCCCTTATATCTCTTGTTGGTATATTGTACAGGGCAATTCTCAGTAATGCCCTTATTTTGGGGTGGTCTTAATTTTTTCCCATCAAAATGAAAGTATTTAACTTTTACCTTTCGCCTAAAATCTCAAGGTTCTGGGTTCGAGCTCCTGCTCAGGCGAAAATTAAAAAAAAATCGCTAGGCAGAGGTTGCCTAGAAACTCTGCCCCATCGGGCGTAGTTTGCCTGCAAAACTCTACCTTAAGGCAGAGTTTTATTTCAAAATTCTGTCTTGTGAATTTAAATTCTATCTAGAGAAAAAATTTAAATTTTTTGACTGAGCGAAGATTCAAATCCGGAATCTAGAAGTTTTAAGTGAATGACAAAAATTAAAGACCAGCAATTTGAGGGACAAAAATTAAAGACAGTGCATTTGAAGGACACTCCGCACAAAAAAATGTATTGTGCACTTGCCCCAATGCCTCCTAAAAAGAAGTCCGTTGCCCTTCTAAACCAAATCGATTATTAGCAAAACTAGGTGTTTGCGCTTTTCAGTTTTGGAACAACAATTTTAACGTAGCTAACAATAATTTTGTGACTTTATTGTAATAGTGAGCTAAGTTTCTTTTCTTTAATCTGACAAAAAGTAATCAATTGATTATTTATTATAGAGGGTAAAGTTTAATAATCTTGCGCGAAATTAACTTAATTGATGCTTTCTCAAAGTGCTAACATTTCTCTATTATTTTGAAATACCTTTGATGTCATGTTTTAGCTTTTAAATGACAGTAAAAGATTGAGCTTGAAATAGTTTTATAATATAAAATTTGACTTAAACAGAAAAAAGCAAAAAGAAATTAAGAGATAATGAGACGAATGCAAATCCAAGATAAAATTATGACATAAATTGTATTTTTTTAACATGTTAGTAACATGATGGTAATTACAAAAAGGCTGAGTGTAGTAATGGATGAACTTATAGATGGGAACCAATCTGCCTTCATACCTGGCAGGATAATATCAGAAAACATAATATTGAGCCATGAACTGGTCAAAGGTTATGCCAGGAAAGCTACCTCACCCAGGTGCATGATGAAAGTGGACTTACAGTTAGCTTACACTTCCCTGAAGTTTTTATAAATTGGATCATGGGATGCATTACCACAGTGTCCTATTCCATCAATGTCAATGGAGTGCCATCCCCCCCAATTTGATGCAAAAAAGGGGCTCAGACAAGGTGACCCTATGTCACCTTATTTGTTTGTGATAGCTATGGAGTACCTTAAAAGATTGCTTAAACCACTGAGATATGGTAGCAGATTTCAGTTCCACCCCAAATGTGCTATGCTGAAGATCATTCAGCTGAGCTTTGCTGATGATCTACTCTGATGCAACAAAAAGGATGCTACTTCTGTCAGTCTGCTCATGCAATGTTTTAAACAATTCTCACAAGCCTCGGGTCTCAATGCTAATCTAAATAAATGTTCAATTTACTTTGGAGGAGTGAAGCAGGTGGTACAGGATCAGATTGTGGATTGCACAGGTATGCCTAAAGGAGAACTACCAATCAGGTATTTATGGGTCCCCCTAAGTACAAAAAGATTATCTGTGGTACAGTGCCAGTCATTGATTGATAAGATGTTGGGTGGAGTGACATCTTGGACAAGCAAATTCCTCTCCTATGCAGGAAGATTGCAACTCTTGAAGGCAGTGTTGTTCTCAATGCAAACTTACTGGTCATAGTTGTTCTTGTTGCCCAAAAAAATTATGGAAACCATTGAAAGAATCTGTACAACCTTCTTATGGACTGGTGGTATTGAACTATCAAAAAAGGCACTCATTATATGGGAAAAACTGTGCCTACCTCACTCAGTTGGGGGGCTGAACCTGATCAATCTATAAAGATGGAACAAGGCAGCCCTATGCAAATTACTGTGGAATATATGTAGGAAGAAGGATGTCCTCTGGATTCAATGGGTGCATATATATTATGGGAAACGAGAATCAATATGGGAAAAGCAACCTAAAACAAGCAAGTTGCATTGTACAGAAGATTTTCAAAGCACAAAAAGTATATTGAACACGCAGGCATGACAAAGAATGATCTTATAACTATGCAGAGATTCTCAATAAATAAGGTGTATCTCAAGCTAATTGGAGACTATCCCAAGGTGACCTGGAGGAAAATTACTCGCAACAACCCTGGATTTCCCAAATGGATCTTTATACTCTACTTGGCTATCAATAGGAGACTATATACCAAAGATAGACTGATTAGCTGGGGAATGCCTATGAGCCCATTGTGTGCACTGTGTGGGATAGAAAATGAAACCATAGACCAGTTGTTCTTCAAGTGCTCTGTATCTGCATCTGTATGGGAAAAACTATTGAGGTGGCAAGGGATTAATAGGGCAACATTGACGTGGGAGGAAGAACTATTATGCTGTGAAACTGGATTTACTGGAAAGAACTGCACTACTACAATGTATAGAATCACACTTGCAACAGCCATTTATGAGCTGTGGATATAAAGAAACCACAGAGCTTTCCAAAGCCAAAGGAGAACTGGAGAAATCATTGTCAAGAAGGTAGTCCAAGAAGTGATTGTGAGAGCTAGTTTGCATATCAGACTGAAACATGTAGTGGAAAGGCTCAACAAGTATCCTAACTAGATGAGTAGGAACAGGTGAATAGAGGGAGAAGTAGACAATCACCAGCTGGGATCTGTCCTAGTGGTGGATGATAGATTGTTTTTTTTTTTATTTGCTGGTTTTTCATTTTTTGAGCTGTACAAATGCCCCTTTTGGTAATTGTAGACAATAAAATTCGCGTCGAGAAAACAATAATCAAGACAGGAAAATATCGCAACAATCATTGTATTTGATTTCAGAATATGAGTGTTACAATCTCTATGATTCCTCTGATTCGTCTTTTCAACAATAAATTCAAGGGCTTTTGAGCTTGATCTTGAACTTGATAGATTTGATTTTGACTTGGACTTGAATTCAAGGGCTTTTGAGCTTGGTCTTAAATCTTCATCTAGATCTCTAGGACTTCTAGAGAAATACTTGAGTGCTTGAATGCTTTCAGCTTTTAGAGAAATCTGCGGCGTTTGATCCACGAGCTCTCCCTGGCTTCTTGTTAGAATTTCTGTCCCTTTTCTGAATTATGAGGCCCCTATTTATAGTTGTAGGATGGAGGAGTTGTGATAAGGATGAATTCCTTTCGGCCAATCAGATTTCAGTTGATATAACGATATTTAATATATCGGAACATGTCACTTGTACACGTGGCACATCTTTATTAGCCTTTGATTTAACTAGGCATGTTGCATCATTTTGACACGTGTCATGACCCTATAGGCTTCTTTGTTTGACTTGGCGTGTCACGTCATTTGACACGTGGCACTAAAGTGGGCCTCTAGGAAGATGGCATTTTGGGCTTAGCAAAGTGGGTTCATTATTTATAGCCCAAATTAATGGACTAGCCCAATAGAAATCGGATCTTTAATTAAATCCGTATTATTGGACTTAAATAATTAACTCAATTATATTAATTCATAATATTTATTTGGACTAATATATCTTGAATTTACTATAATTCGAATTTCTTACGGATATAAATTCAATAAAATTTCATTATCTACAATAATAAAATGAGAATATTTACCAAAAAAATAATAATTGTGTAATGATGATTTAAAAAGGAAGGAGGTATATATTATCATTGTTTTAAAAGGCAGTGTCAGGACTCGCCCCGGGGCTCGCCTCGGGGCAGGACAGTGGCAAAACGCCGTGGGGCTAACGTGCGGGGCTTAGTTCCTATGAGGCTTACGCCCTAAGTGCCCAACCGTACGCCTTAAACACGCCTAACGCCCAACGCCTAGGGCTCGCCTAACAGTTCTTACACAAATTATATTTTAAATTCCTTAATTAAAATCATTCACCCTCATAATTGTTTAACAAAATAATGATACTTAATAGTTTTTCATCTATAGAAATAGAAGATTGGGTATAACTCATATAACAAGTCGTAGTATTGGATATTTACTATTTGAGAACGTCGTGAGGGTGAATATCACTTATTTTTAAAAAAAAAAAAACACATAGCGAAATTGTACATTTTCACTTGTCATTGGTCATAAGTCCTATGTATCAAAATTATCATATAATTTTATTTTTTGTTCTTGAAGAAGTTATGTTTTAATTGTAATATTGATAAATTTTATTGATTATTTGCTTATAGGGAGATAAAATGAATAGTATGATAGTAATAGTGTTTTAAGAAACTGTGTTTTTTTCCGTGTTTGAAAGTTAAAATGTTAGAATTGTTTTGCATTTCATAATAGCTTTTATTTCATTGTATTGTTTATACTTGTAAAATTATGTTATATATAATTATAAGTTATAAGCGGTGTATAATGGGCTTTGATCATTTTTTTTTGTGAGGACGCGCGCTCACACACACACACACACATATATATATATATATATATATATATTATATTTATTTACAGTTTTCTTTTATTTTTTTTATGTAATTTTACCTATTTAAAAATATTTATTATAATTATATTATTTTAAGAAATACTAAAAATTAAATACTCATGGGGCTTACGCCCCGTGCCTCGAGGCTTACGCCTCGTCGAGACGTATGTAAAACGCCCCGTCTTACGCCCCCGCCTTTTAAAACACTGTATATTATTTTAAAAAAAGGGAGGTTGCCTTTTTTTTTTTTTTTTTTTTTTTTTTTTAGGTGTGAGCTTAATAATTTGGTCAAAAACTAATGTCAAAAGGTGTTTTTTTGGGTGACATCTTGAAAGAAACTTTCTTGTTTAATTGATCTTTCTCTCTCTCATTGTCATTTCATAAGTGTCTTTTGAATATTGCAAAAAGAGTATATTCTTCGGAGGCGAAAATGAGAGAAGTTAAAGAAGAAGGTATTGCTTTTCCTAATTTGGTTAAAGAAATTAGATAAGAATTTTTAGGTAAAACAAAAGAATATTATGTCTTTTCTTGATTCATAATTTGCGTAAATTACACTAAATCCGCTGTAATATGACTCATTTGCAGATACGTTCATGCTTTTTAAAATTAGAGCCTGTTTGGATGGGCTTATGCCTATAAGCTGCAAACAGCTTATAAGCTAAAAAAAAAAGTTTGGTAGTCTAACTTATTTTTTTTGGCTTATAAACTGTTTTCAGCTTATAAGCTACTTTAGATAAGCTAAGTCATATGGGCTCAATTATTTTTTTGAGCTTATTTTAAGCACAAAATGACTTTAAGCTGGCCAGCCAAACACTCAAAAAAGCTGAAAACAGCTTATAAGCAACTTATAAGCCAATCCAAACGGGCTCTTAAACACTTTCACCCTTATTATTTGAAAATTTTACAAACAAAAATGGAAGTTTGTATTGAGTATAATCAAAAGGAGATTTCTTTGTTTTAACTCGATATAAAAGTAACATCGCTACTACAGTTGTTTATTGATTGAACAGATACAATACTCTTAAGTCATAAGACCCAATAGTTGAGAAAGAGAATTACAGATAGAGCTTTGATTCCTTGATTTACTTTTTTTTCTTGTATGGTTAATAGAGAATAGATAAAGCCAATTGACTTGCATTGACTATAAGACTTAAAATTTTAATTCATGTCCTCAGATTCGAATTGTGACCTCTTAATATTTATTTTTCCCATTAACAATTCGCATTTCGTTAGTTCTTAGTGATAGAAATAACTTGAATCAATCCTCCCTGTCAGGGCGGAGGCAGAGGGGTGCAAGGGGGTCTAATTGAATACTTTTTGTTGAAAATTATACTATGTAGATAGGGTAAAAATAATTGTTTTTATATTTATATAAGTTGTTGAATCTCCTAACTTTTTTTTTTTCGAATTCCCTCGTTTGAATTATGTCTTTGCTATATATCAAATTATATGACTCATTTCACATGATATTCTTATATGAAAATGTAAGATATTTCAATAATATAAAAATTTATGATCATTTTCTTTTGTTCAAGTGATCATTGATTATTTTCTCCAGTTTTAAATCCTGGATCTAAAATTCTGAGGAAAAAAAAATCAATTTAAAGTTTGAGGGACTAGATGAACTCAACAACAATATCAACAACAACATACCCAGTATAATTTCACAAGATATGGTCTGGGGAGGATAGAGTGTGCGCAGACCTTACTCCTACCTCCAAGGTAGGGAGGCTGCTTTCAAAAGACCATCGGCTCAAGAGAAAGTGCCAAGACAACAATAATAATAGGCAGTAATAACAATATATAATTAGATAAATGAAGTTAAAGAAAGAAAGACAGAAACAAGCAATTTATATTAGAGATCTAAAAAATAAGCGAGTGAACAAAGATAATAATACTCCTAGTACGGAAAAGAAATCCTCGGGGCCCCTACTAGCCCTCTACCCTGATACTCGACGTCCACATCCTCCAATCACGGGTCATGTCCTCGGTAAGCTGAAGTAGCGTCATATCCTGCCGAATCACCTCTCCCCAAGACTTCTTTGGCCTACCTCTCCTTCTCTTCAGGCCACCACTGTCAACCTCTCACACCTCCTCACTGGAGTCTCAACGCATCTCCGTTGCACATGACGGAACCATCTCAGCCTTCCTTCCCGTATTTTGTCCACCACTAGGGCCACACCCACTTTGTCCCGAATCGCTTCATTCCGAATCATATCTCTCCTGATATGCCCGCACATCCATCTCAGCATCCGCATCTCTGCTACCTTCATCTTCTGAATATGAGCTTTTTGGATCACAAGCTAAGGGACACATAATTTCAAGCTAAGCAAAATCTTCGGCTGGTTGGTAAAGTGTCGCACATCCTCCCCCTTTGAAAGTGACCATGGCATGTCTTGTGGGCATTCTTTTATTGGTCTAAGATCACAACAATATTATAATTAGAGTAAATTTCACCTAACCCTCTTAATCATTAATGGTTGCCAAATAATCTCCCCCTTACATTTAGAATGTTAATAATAACCCCCCAAAATAACATTTTTCGGTGAATTTTAGACGTAATTAGTTGCCTTTCTTTCCGATCTCCGTTGCTCATATGCTTATTTCTCGTCTATCCAAAAGTGAAGAGGAAATTCTAATGTTTTTTTTGGACGCGGAGCAGATTTAAAAAATACATTTTTTTTATTTGTGTTCCTTTCTTTTCCTCGTTATATAAGAAGTAGTTTTTCTTTTAATTTCACCAAACAACATCTTTAGCAAATTAGAAAACAGAAATGATAATTTTTCTAATTAAATTAGAACGTTCTAAAATTTTGGCATGTTGAAGCATACATAGTTACAACCCTTTTTCCTCTTCTTTTTCTCATTGTAGTAAAGAAAAAAGTATTTTAGAGCACAAGATGGGACTATTGATACAATCTCTTCGTTTAAGTTCAATCAACAGCAATTACAAAGAGCTAAGCCTCCATTCCCACCGCATACTGTATTTCAAACTGAACCGTTTGCTCTTTTGACAGGACTTAGGGTGTGTGCGGTACGGAGGAAAATGTTTTCCTGTAAAATGTATTCTTAGAAAATAAGTGAATTTCTACTTATTTTCTCATGTTCGATTGGATAGTGAAAAATAAATGAATTTTTACTTATTTCCCATGTTCGGTTCGTTGGTAGAAAATATTTTTAAGAAAATACAACCCATGCCCCTCCAACCCCACCACCCCATACCAACCCCCACCCCCACCACCCACCACCCACCCCAAGCACCCAGCCAACCATCACCCTCCAACCACTTCATCTTCACCCACCCCTAGTGTTATACCCCATTTTAACCGGGTTGAAGCGGAGTACAACATATTGGAGATTCCTATATTGCTTTGTTTTAAGGAGTCGTCACCTAATTAATTTAATGGTGAATTAGGACACCTAGATGTTAACTAAGGCAAAGTTAAAACTAAACCTCTGTTAGTAGTCTGCTTAACCAATGTGATTCTAGGTAAGGGTTCTATATTATCCTAAAGGGAAGGGGTTAGGCATCCTTTAGAATCCGTTAACTACGGTTATCCGGCCAAACTTAGGTTAATGAATTAATGCTAAATAAGGTGCTTGAAATTTTAAGAAAAAAAAGGGGGCCTAAGAAATGTTGCTAAAGTTTTTAAGAAAAATATAAGAATGTTGCTAAAGATAGTATGTAGAGAAAAATATAATAATTTGCATAAAAGAAGATTTAAATGTCGTTTAAAAACTTATAAAAGTTGCTCAAGCTTTAAATAAAAATACTATTTAGAGTAAGATTTCTAGAAAATATAATAACTTTGCATAAAAGGAAACTTTCTAATAAAATTTATAAATGTTGCAAAGACTTTAAATAATAATGCTATTCAAAATAAGATTTGCATAAATATATAAATATAAGAAAACGCAGGTTTGTGCAATGTTTTCATAAATACTTGAACAAACTAAACGATGAGATACTGATCGATTTTTTGCATTTTTTAGAAGTATAAACAAAATTATGTTTTATTAATTCGGCTAGAAGTATGCATAATTTAGATAACCCTTAAAGTGTTTTTCGAAATATTCTTTGATTCTTTTCCTTAAACTAACTACCCATTCCTAAAACTAAACCTACTAATTCATCTGAATTAAAAAAAATTAGTCGCATAATACAAATTAATGTGCAGAAAATAAAATGAAAGGGTAAATAATATCAAATGGGCCAGCCTATTTTGAGACTGCTGGACCCATTTGCTGTTGGGCTTTGGCCCAGCAAATTCCTTTATATATTGCTGCGGATTGGGCTACTGCTGCTACTGTCCATTGGGCCTCGGCCCAGAACTCATATTTTGCTACGTTTTGTCGTGGTCAGGGGCTGGAACAGGAGAAAAAGGGTCCTGTTGGGCTTTTAGCCCAACACCGAATGTAGAAGGAAACGAGTCCCTCAGACTCGTATGCGATAGTCATGCAAGGAAACGAAAGAAAAGGATTAGGATATAATCAAATGAATAAGATCAAAGCACGTAAATTATACACTCAAAGCAGATTAGGTGTATGTTGTGTATGACTAATGTATATTTCATACGTACATATGCATAACCAATCAAACATGCTTGCAATATAGGAATCATAACGAAAAGATTAAGCAAAACAGCCAACTCGAACATGCTCCACAGACCTGATTTTTTACACTTTCACTAAATATAGCGATCTATAAGTAACTTAATGACTTTTAATTAACACAGTGGACTGCCTCTGACTAATATATCAACAATCTCCAAACAAGCAAACATGAGTTGATGTATGTAAGCTGGACAAAACTAAATAACATTCTTGTCATGCCACTTGATGTTTCAATATCAATCGATCAATGACACACCCTTAAGACACTCATTGAATTCCCTAAGTTGTGCTTCCCATTATAAGACACAATGTTTTAATAGTTGTCTTAGGCCAGTAAGCCAACAGGGAGGACCAGTTCGAACGACATAGATATAAAAAATAAAATCAACAATCAAACAGGGATTTAATCAGATAGATTAGATGTAGGCAGGGCATCTCAGATACCATAATGGCTCAGTAGGCTAATGAAGTTGAGGTATCACATGGAGGGTATAAAACAGATAGGAAAGCATCTGACACATATTCAGTAGAGCAAGAAAAGAAGACATATCTATATTAACCATGCTACACCCAAATCATGATACAAATGAAGTTATGCCATATGCAGATGAGTAGATGTTCATTGAGAGTGAATTCAGATGAAGCAAGGTGCAGGCAAAGATGTAAACATGAAAAACATTTGAAGCTCAGATCTTTTAAACCAGAGACACTACATGTTTATGAACTAATTGAAGTTAAATTCAGATCCTTGTTGATCCTATTTAGACCTGCTGTCATCATTTAAATCCTATTTTATCATGCTGAAGAACATATGAATCTAAATAAACTCAGACTAATATCAAAAACCTATCAGAATTCAAACTTATAATCTAGCATGGAAACATCAACAATGTCATATACAGGTTAATCATCAGAAAAACAGGTGGACATGACTACATTTGGATAACAATGACATACAAGGCCAATCCTGACACAGATCATCACCTATGAGGGATAGAACATATGAGGACAGATCAAATAATTACACAGACCCCTTGTGGGTGACCTAGACTAGCACTAATGCATTCGTGAATCATATAGAGACATCAAACTGAAACAATATCCAATGTTATATTAGACTACTGAGATATCTAAATTAGCATAAATGAATAATGCACTTGAAACTAGGAAACCAACCCCAAACAAAAATTAGTTTACAGAATGGCAAAATATGTATTTCAAGATAGTCCTTTCTTTAACTAGACATTAGTTGATCAAATGACTGTCTTAAACTAATCAAATCAACAATTTAGAAGCAGTTAACATTATCAGCACAAAGATAATTCCCAGAGGAGAACATGCTAATCCATTATTAAAATCCTTTAATAGAATGGTGATATAAGAAAGAGGACCGCTACTGATATGCCGAAGATAGACTACTTCCACTTAAAACTCTTAATTACTGGATAAACACTTCTACCATACTTTAATAGATTTGAAACACCTTAAAATCTAACAGGACAGGACCTGTATCTAAGACTAAATCCTTTTCACGTATGCCCTTACAGAAAACCTTTTAAAAATTCAATAAAACTGAAACCAGACAACACTCAGGCTGATCTACTCCCATAAAATTCTATACGTCAACTCCTAGCTTAATGGACACAAACAGAAACAAACAAGCATACATCGAATGGGAGCAAGCATACAGAATCACATACAGGGTCCTACGGCATGTTGATTTTAACTCATTAAATTAACCAAACGTGTGACTCGATTCAGGTGATTTTTTAGCCAAACATGTACTTAGTAAAAATTCAAGGCTGATAATCTTTGATCCATATCACATGACAAACTAAATTTAAAACAGCAACCTCAAAACCTACTTAATCATAAACACGCCAATATAGCACAGAACTCGCTGCAAATAGCTAACGAAACCAAAATGTAAACGATAAAAGGGAGGGGAATTACCTTCTTCGGGTGCAGCGAAATGAGGCTTCGAGTCTCCGACCTACCTCGAAACACTACCAAATCCGAGCTTGCGATGCTCGGATTCACAACAACAAACAAGGCAACCGAATACAAATTGGATCTAGTATTTTGACCCGATATTAAATAAGATTATGACTGCTAAAGGGACTGATTTTTAAGGAAATTTTCATGCGGATGAAGAACTCTTTCTTTTATGGGATTTTCCGCCAATCAAAAAAAAGAAGCCCCATTTTCATTCTAGGAACGATTATTTATAGCTCGATTTTCAGGATTTGGGGCTAGGGTTTTCGTTTTGAGGAAGAGAGAGAGGAGCGGGGGGACAGGAGAAGTGGGGTGGCAGAAGCGTGGGGGGACAGGGGAAGGTGGAGCGTCAGAGGTATGGGCGAAGATGGAGGGAGAAAAGAGGGAAGGAGAGGAGAGAGAACAGGAGGGGGGGCGGCATGAAGGAAAATGAAAGGGGAAACCCTAAGGGTTTCCCTTATTTCAAAATGGAATGGGCCGGATCCGATCCTTTGTGGGCTGGGTCAATTTCTTTTGGACTGGGTATTAAATGAATGGGCTAGTGAAATAAAACATGGACTGGTCTAAAAAATTGGGATCAAAATATGGGCTGGTCCAAAAAATATTTATGAGTTGATTGGGCTTTGATTTGGGTCAGATAAATCAAAAATACGGACTGAGTGCAAGAAATAATTTGGCTTCTAAATTTAAATAAAAGACCCATTTTAATTAACCATATACTGAGTGTGACAAAATATTACCTGATACAAAATATGTAATTATTAGGGCTCAGATAATAAAATTATATGATGCTTTAATAGCCGTGCAATAATATTTTAACAATAGATTTAATTGTGTAAAAATAAATGCGATGCGTATGCAGAAGTTGGTAAAAATGCTGAAACACAAGTTTCAATAATACTAAATAACCGTAACGAATAACTAGCGGTAATAATACTGCTAATAATAATGATAATAATTAATAATAAAATAATAATGATAATAGTGATAATTGCAATAGAATAATAAAACGTGGGTATTGATAAGAGACTAATAATTATAGTAAAAAATCTAAATATATATTTTAAAATTCTCCAAAAATATCACACGCGCAAATAGGTATTTCGGATGGGAGGCGGGATAAAATTGGGTGTCAACACCTAGCCCACACCACTACCCTTCAATTCTTTTCATGTTTAGTTGGTCAAAAATTTTGAATTTTTTTTTTTAAGGAAAATAAGTTCCTTATAATGAGGAAAATGACTTCCCTAATAAAAGTAGGAAAATCAAGTTCCACAAATGGCTTTCACATTTATTATGTCCTCCCCACCTTCCAATACACCTAATTTTCACATACCACCGTAGCTCCCATCCCCACCAACCACCACCCCCACACCAACCTCCACCTCTCATTAGTACTTGTTTAGGCTATATACAAATGATTTTAGCATAATGTTTTTTTGTTTACGTACATAAGACAAAAAAATAAGTAAGAAACACACGCAATCCTCTTTTTCTTCATATCGAACACACCCAAAGAGAAGAATATGGGGTACTAATTAGTAAAGCCTAATAAATGCTTCGATTGGAAATGAAACTGTGGCTCAAAGTTGCATGAATCTTATCAAATTAAACTATATAATACTCCCCTGGTTCAAAATAAGTGTTCACTCAGTCTTCCCTTAAGAAAACACTAACTCCTAAATGAAAACACGGACTCCTAGAAAAAAAAAGTATTTTGACCACACTACCCTTAATTAACAATTCTTTCCTATTTATTGCCTTGAGTAAATAGTGACAAATCTGAAAAAATAAATTAATTCCTTCTTGATTATGTAAGTGGACACTTATTTTGAACCAAAAAAAAAAGACTAAGGCCTCATTTGTTTTCATTAAGATTAAGACGTCTGAATCTGAATGCACATCTGAATCATTAAGATGTTGTCTCTAGGTCTAAACATTGAATGATTAGGACTGTTTGTTTTTCAATATCTGAATGTGCATAAAGTATTTATTTAAACATAATAAATATACAATTCGATTTAAAAATTAACTAAATAGTAGAAAATAATTACAAATTTAATTAAAAAAGTATTATTTGATAAAAAAAATAAAACATTTATGTTCACTAGTAATGGTGGAGATGTTTTGTAGTCGTTGTGGGTGGTGAGTGGGGGTGGAGGGGTGAGTGGGTGGTGGGTGGTTGGGGTGAGGGTGGGAGGTAGTAGGGGTGGGGTGGGGGTGGGGGTGGGGTTGGTAGTGGGAAGTGGGCATAGTGGGGAGTGCGGGGGGTTGGTGTGTGGTAGAGGTTGGTGGTAGGGAGTAGAGGTAGGTGGTGTGGGGCGGGATTGGGGTTGGTGGTGGGGAGTGAGGGGTTGGAGTGGAGGGTGGGTGGGTGGTGGGGTGGGGTTGAGTTGGAGGTTCGGGGTTGGGGTTAGAGCTTGTGATAAAAAAGTTCCATACAAAAATATCTCTTAATGATATTAAGACTTGGCTCAATAATTAAGACCTATTCAAACCCAATAAGTGCTAAGATTTTAATGCAAACAAATGCACTTAATGGTTTAAGGTCTGAACCATTCAGATTCAGACATCCAATAAGTGCAAACAAATGAGGCCTAAGTAGACACTTATTTTGAACCAGAGGGAGTAACAAATAATGTACCCCGTACGTTTTATTTTAGTTCGCTCTTATTGACTTGGCACTCCCTTTAAGAAGCTATTTATTAGGGGTTTACTTTACTAATTTATCCTTATTAATTATGCTGTGAAAATATAAGTTTGACTACAATTACTTTATATAGTTACTAATGACAAGGGTGATATTGAAAGAAAATAATAAATCTCTCTTATTTTGTTAAAATGGACAAGTAAAAAGGAAAAATTATTTTTAAAATAAGGCCAAGAAAAATGAAACAGACGGCGTAAGGGTACTCCGTCGGTTCTATCACGACCCAACTAGAGGGCCATGATGGGTACCCGGAGCTAGCCTACCGAGCACCACCTTTCCTTTTATCATCTGTCTCATCCTGAATAAATAAATTCTCAAAGCAACACTTAATATGGGACAATCTTTAATTACTCCTCAAAACACATATATACAAATGTATAAGCCCACGAGGCTACAAAATGATATACAAGACATACACTAAAGAGGTCATAAGACATCTACTACCCACATATGTCTACGAGCCTCTAACTGGAATATTGAAAATCATAAAGACGGGACAGGACCCCACCATGCCTCTTTATGTACACAAAAAAATATACCAGTAAGCTGCAACTCCGGCGTAGTGGAGTGCTCCTGTAAATCTGCTGAATAAGCTCCTAGGAATCTGGACCGTCTCCCTGTCTACCTGCGGGCATGAATGCAGCGTCCACAAAAGAAAGGACGTCAGTATGAACAATGTACTGAGCATGTAAGGCATGAATAATAACATCATAAAGAAATAAAGAAGTATGAGATAAAGAGATGACCTGTAACGGATTGCCTCTGAAGGCGGATATCATGCATGTTAACTTCCTTTAATATCTTTCATACATATATTTACATATATATCATCATTAATGTTGCGAAACGTGCAGCCCGATCCATTTATCTGTATATTCATTATATATCTATATATTGTCGCGGAACGAACGGCCCGATCCATTTATCCATATATCCCATGTCGGGGCATCCCACGTCCGGGACGATATCCTAATATGCCAACTGATCAGGTGGCTATGCGTATATAACGCCTTACCTTTTCCCATATCCCATGCATACATACTCATGTATCCATATACATCATATACTATAAATAGCATGCATGAGAGCCCAAGTAAAAGCTATAAATATGTCGAAGTGATGTAAGGTCGGTAAACCTCCGATTATCATTATGGAACTATTATCATGAACATATCTCACCTTGAAAGAACAAAATCACAAGATGAGATCAACATCAATGAGTATAATCAATAATCATGAAACAAGCTAAATAATATCATGAGAACATCAAGAACTATAAGCTTTGGTATCTTTAGAAATGGACTCATCATCATCATCAGGAAAAGCACTTATCAACAATATCATAAGGACCTTGAGAATCATGAGCTTCTAGCATTTTTAGGAATAGGGATATTGAGGGTATCATGTATAGGTTCACAACAGAGGAATCATGCCTTTAGAAAGAAAGGGACAGCCTTAACATACCTTATCGTCTCCTTAACTACTCAACACTCATCCTTCCAAGCTTGTAAATCTACATTCAAGATGATTCGCACTAAAGGTAAGTCATTGAAAAGCTTATGTGGTCAAACTAAATTAATAAATGAGCTAATGAAAATTGAGCAGCATTTCCCCTTATATCTTCTATTTCCTCCAACTCAAAAACAACTCCCAAAATCACAATATCAACAATTCCATAATCAAAAGATTATATTCAAATTATACTCAATTCCATCCGAAAACTTCTCTCCATAAAAAATCCATAACAACAAATTCAATACAACCCCTTGTACTCTAGTATACAACACTTTCTCAACATCATTATTACCCCTCATAACAAGATTATACTCATAATATGCTAACAATTATAACTCAAGTTAAGTTATACTCAAAATATCATAAAATTCATATTTGAACTTTTCCCCATAACTCTTTCCACTTTTAAGACTTGCTAAACCTTCACATCAACTTAACACAAGGGATGAGATGAAGAACATAACTTGTATTTGAAGAATTTCAACTCACATAACTTGCTCCAATACCTAATCCCCACAACTCCAAGTGAAAGCAAGAACATCCAACTTCCATAAATTAAACTAGGTTTTCAAGGTTTGATCTTCTCTTGATTTGATTTGGAATGATTTGGAAGGTGTATGGATGTTAAGGGCAGCTTAGAGAGAAATTAGGGATTGATTTTGGGTGAAAAATGAGGCCCACGTCATGGAAATGAGTATTTAAAAGCTTGGGAAAAAATTCCACCGACTCAAATTTCTGGAAATTTCGGGCAAAGTACAGGTTACTGTTCATCACGTACTTCAAAGTACGTGATATTGTTCATCCCGTACTTTGGAGGCAAAAATTTTAACTTTTTGGAAATTTTGGCAAAATACGCCCAAAAAGTGCGGGACGTACTTTATTGTACGGGTCGTACTTTCCTCCGTACTTTACAGAAATGCAACATGTCAGTTGCATTGGAAAGAAGACTCGTTGAACTTCAATTTACATAGGGTATGGATTCCGTAACTCCTTGTATTCTAGGAGATATGGCCCTCTCAAATTGGACCAAAATTTATGTCCAAAATTCTGCCAAGTTTTTTTCCAAATTTTCAACGAAACTATTTTCTTCGATTCGCTTGATCCCTAAACCTTTAAGTACTTATCTAACACTTATTAAAAGTCTTCCTTAACCTTATAGGGGTATCAAATCCTCTCTGAACTCACGCTAGTTTGCTTACGACAAAGCGAAAATTCACGAGGTGTAACAGGTTCATTTTTACTTGTCTTTTATTTACTTGGCACTTCTCTTAAAAAAATTATTTATTAAGAGTAAAACATACTAAATTACCCTTACTAATTATGCTTTGAGAATCTAAGTTTGACTATATAAGAAACAAATAAGAAGGAAAGGAAGGAGTAATCTAAACAAAAAATTACTATATGCAGTGCCAATATAGTCCAGTTACAAAGTCTCAAGTGGAAATCGTCATAAAAAAATAAATAAGGGCTAAAATGAAAATATTTAACAAAAAAGAGAGACAATCACATGTAGAGGCCTCATTGGTCAAAGAATGATGTGAGGACTACAAAACTTCATTATTCCCTATATAATTATAATATTGAAAGTTTTTTTTGACCGGGTGATGGCTATTTACACAATGAGATTTGCTCCAGCATCTCATTTTCCATGTATCTCTTGGATCGTGTCGCTCAGACGCCTAACGTTGTTTGACATAGTAATGATTCTTTAATAGCATATTGGCTTAAGTAATAGACAAACCCTCAAACTTGTTCATAAATTTCACTTAGACCCCTCAATTAAGGGTCATACCATATGAACCCTTCAAGACATCTTTTAATGTGTCACTTAAACACAATTGTTGAACTGACACAGTGTGTACGTTACACTGCTCCAAAAGGGCGTGAGATGTAGTTTTTTTCTTTTTTAATTTTTTTTAGTTATTCTGGTAATACTTCACCGCCACACGTATTTTGGTAAGATAGCGTAAAACTCCTCCACAGTCATTAGCCGCGTTGCCTGTAGATTTCGCTGGAGCAATGCCGGAAAAGCATCAACACTACTACATCGACATTGCTCAAATCAGAGACCCAGATTAAAATAAAAACGGAATAAGAAAATTGATACCAAATGGGTATTAATTTTACCTTGCCTTAGATAGAAATCCATCTTTTCCTGCAGTATGCCAACATCATAATGATTAATTAGGATCTAGGTAACCTAACTTAAGTTATCAAGGAATTAAACTGGAAAGCTCTTATTGAAAGAATTTTTATTTTTTTAATTTGAAGCAAAGATTAAAGTTTTTTTGTAATTTTTTTTATTTGTTTAAGTTAAATCCACGTGTCTCCGTGTTATTGGTTATTCTGGCGTGTGAATGACCCACACTTTTTGTGTTTGGATGCATATTAATTTTGTGTTTAAGTGGCACATTAAAAGATGTTGTGAAGGATTCATATGGTACGACCCTCAGTTGAACGATCTAAGTGGAATTTATGGATAAGTTCGAGGGTCTGTCAATGACTTCAGCCTAGCATATTTCATATCTATAGCATATTTCATAACTATTACAATCATTATAGCGCCTTCATAACTTCAATTGGCCTTTGGGAAAGAAAAACACTTGAACTTGATTAACTTGAATAAATATTTTTAAACTACATTTAATTAAATAATTTTTTGGATATATATTTTAAAATAATCATTATAGAACATGATTTTTTCATATCATTCTCACCGAACTAGCTCACTGGAGAAATGCATGGTGGAAACATGTTCCCACTGAACCGCTAGGAAATTTTCTACTTTTTCCGTTTGAAAACACTACTCCACTATTTAAGTTTTTTCCACCAACATTCAGTGAGAAATAACCACTGAATATAAAAAATCAGTAGGAAAATAGAAATTTTTTAATAGTAAATTAGTTCAGAATATTCAGATACTAGTCGGTCAATAAGGGCAAATATAAGTCAATTTTGTAACAACGGTAATTTTGACTACAATTATTAACAAAGGACACATCTAAACATTCAGCAGAGTTCATAGACAGATTCGAACATTTCCCGTTGAATCTAATTCACGTTTGGGAGGAGAAAAAAAGATATCCAGTTAGGTTACTCAATTTGAATTGCATGTCAGATACGACATGTGAAAAAAGTAGCATCGTATTAACTGCATACTATTCTGTTTTTTCTATTACATAAATGCCAATCACTTTATCTCACACTACTTGCATCTAGTTCTAATTAGACAAAAATAATTCAACTAGCTAATACTTATTTCCATTTTAGTTTAAATCAGACCTTGTATTTCAAGTAGAATAATCTAGCAATTCAAATTTATCTCTTGCCTGTTGTCTTTTGCCAAGGTGAAATTCAAGATCATCAAATAAGGAGACTATGAAAATTAAAGGCAGACTGCATAGACAACCGTATGAACTTGTCAAAGTTTTTATTTAGATGCATAAATTAAAGGCTCAATCAATTGAACATTTTATGTTATCCAGAATATGCCTACTGAACACATATTTTATAATTTTAAGGGCAAAGGTGAAAATATACCCCTCAACTTTGCGATTTAGAGCAGATATACCCCGTTAAAAAAATAAGATATATATATATACACAGTCTTGCCGTTATAAAATGATACCCCTACCCTTACACTAATAATGTAAATATACCCTTTTTGCTAACGGGATTTTTTTAAAAAAACATTTAGCTTATTTTTTTAGGGAAAAGGGTCAAATATACCTCTATACTTCATTTTATTAGTCAACCTTATCCTCTGTTAGTGAAAGTGAACAAATATACCTCTGTCGTCAACAAAGTTTACACCTGTACCCTTATTTGGATGAAAAATCCCAAATCAAATTAAATTATCCGATTTTAAAAAAATTATTCAATTCCTTCCACGACCCGACCCGTCCCGACCCAAGCCCGATTTCATCATCTTCTCCAAAAAGAATGCTCAAAAAATTTGAGCAAATCTCCTTCAATTCCCAATCAAATGAGCTCAAATTTGAGATGCAACTTCCTCAAAATTCAGTGAACAAATCCATTGGGAGAAAAAAAGATCTTGCTGCTGGTAAAAAATGGAGGGGAAAAGAAATTGGGGAAACCTTCTCTGTAGAGCCAAGTCACTATTGAAGAAGAAGACCTGTTGGATGAATTATTGCTCCTTCTTTCTTTGGTAACAGTACTGTTCATTAGATATGATTTTTTTCTTTCAAGAATGATATAGAAAATTGCCAACTCCAATAATACAGTCTGCCTGTATATAAATTATCTGCATTGTTTTAGTTAGTTTCTTTTTCAATTGATCACCTTTTAGTGATATCGGTTTGATTTGCGCAAGATGGAGTTGATTGTGTGAGGTTGAATTCACTGAACTTTGAGGAAGTTGCATCTCAAATTTGAGCTCATTTGATTGAGAATTGAAAGAGATTTAATGCTCAATTTTTTTTAGCATTCTTCTTGGAGAAGAAGAGGAAATCGGGCTTGGGTGGGGGGCGGGTTGGGTCGTGCAAGAAATTGGGTATTTTTCTTAAAATCGGATAATTTAATTTAATTTAGGGTTTTCCATCTAAATAGGGGTACAGGTGTAAATTTTGTTACGGAGGATAAAGTAGGCTAATAAAATAAAGTAGAGGGGTATATGTGACCCTTTTCCCTATTTTTTAATTTAAAAAAAAAATGTCATGTGACTTTAAAAAAAAAAGTCTACCCATTTTTTTAGTAGACATATTTTTCTAACGCCACATGATAAAAAAAAATCCTAGTGGGTTGGGCCTGATTCTTTAAATAAATATCTCCGTAGTTTTAAAAAAATAAGTCTACCCATTTTTTCAAACGAACCAGACTCGACCCACAGAAAAAAATTATCAAGTGACTTTAGAGAAATATATCTAGTAAAAAAATGGGTACTTTTTTTTAAAGCCATGTGGTTTTTTTTAATTAAAAAACAAATTAAATGATTTTAAAAAAAAATCGCCAGCAAAAAAGGTATATTTACACCAGTTTATAATGGTAGGAGTATATTTACACCACTTTTATAACGGGAGTATATTTATTCTACATCGCAAAGTTGAGGAATATGTTTGCACCTTTGCCCTAATTTTAAACAGCCAAAAAATGGTGAATGCCTACTGATAAGCTTACGATGTCGTCTATGTAATCTGTCAAAATGAAACTTCGATTCACAATAAATTTAAATAACGGACAAGGGCCTAAAATACCCTCGAACTATTAGAATTGATGCAAAAATACCCTCTATGCACCTTTGAGCCCCTAAATACCCCTGTCATCCACCTATGGGGTCTAATATACCCTTATTTTCTAACAGCCCCATGTTGACGCCCAATTTTGTCCATCCTTTTGTCCAATTTACATCGTTAAGCTTCTATTTTATTAGATTATTAATTATATTTTTTTTATCACAACTTGTAGTCAAATTTCTTGATGATCTCTATTACTACTATTACTTTTATTATTACTATTATTATTATTAATAATAATAATCTTGAATTTGGACGGATTTTTCGAATAGATTCGGGTCCAAACTTCTGTCATTTTATTCTTTGCATATTAGATGAAAAAAGGAAAGTTTCAATTTCGCAATTAAGGAGGATATTAAGCTATGATTTTTATGATTACTAGTAAGAAATTAAGGTGAATGTATTAAGGAAAGAAAGTGGAATTGAAAAGAGAAGAGAAGAGAAAATTAAACTAGAATAAATGAAAGAATATAAAAGGCACAAAGAAAGGGATTTTGTAGCCGTGGAATTTCGACGAGAATCGGGGAATGTTTGATTTTAAGGAAATTTAGAGATGACGGGGTTTTGAGTAAATAACAATGAGTTATGGATATTTGGTTTTGGGGGTAACCTGATGCCTTTGGGGATTTTTAGTTGGAAATGGATTATGGGTTGGGTAGAAACTTTAGGAAATGGGTGAAAAAAAATTATTTGGTTTATTTGGGAAATATAGTAATTTCAAATAGATTTTCATAATGATAATAAAAGTAGAGGGACAAAATATTTTGGTAAATAGTTTTATCACTTGTAATAGTAAAGTAATCATAGAAATATAACAACAACTATAAGTGTGACGCTAATACAAAAAATATGTTTAATTAAATATTTATAGAGAAGACAAATAGGATTAACACTGCAATCAAGCCAGAAGGAGAATAAATTAATGAGTGATTTTTTTTTTTCTAGTAAAACAAAAAGGTAGCAGTAGTAGTAGCGGTAGCAATAATGATGATGATGATGATAATAATAATAATAATAATAATAATAATAATAATAATAATAATAATAATAATAATAATAATAATAATAATAATAATAATAGTAGTAGTACTAATAATAGTACTAATAATAATAGTAGTAGTACTAATAATAGTACTAATAATAATAGTACTAATAGTAATAATAATAATAATAATAATAATAATAGAGATCATCAAGAAATTTAACTATAGGTTGTGATAAAAAAAAAATATAATTAATATTAAAATAGAAGCTTAACGATGTAACTTGGACAAAAGGATGGACAAAATTGGGCATCAACATGGGACTGTTAGAAATAAGGGTATATTAGACCCCATAGGTGGATGTCAGGGGTATTTGGGAGCTAAAAGGTGAATGACAGGGGTATTTGGGGGCTCAAAGGTGGATGGAGGGTATTTTTGCACCAATTCTAATAGTTCGAGGGTATTTTAGACCCTTTTCCGTTTAAATAAAGCTAATTTTTATTTTTAGTTTATTGTTGGGTGTTAGGGTATCTTGCACATTCTCCTTTTCAATTTATATAACACTTCAAATTTCGAGATGTTCGAAAATTTTGGCACCATTCTATTTTATAGTTTCACAACCTTTAAATAATTGAGTTAATGGTTAAAATTAAAAGGTCAAACTCATCGATAGACACCTATGATCGTCTGATTCTTTCACTTGAATACCTCAACTAAACTTTGTTTCATTTAGACACCTTCCAACTGTGCCATTTAGACTTTTTTTGCTTAATCAACTAAATTTACAAAGTGCGTGCAATAAACTTGCTGCTAACGTGGCAAATGACGAATGAAATGAGAACATGTGTCTTTTCTAATTTAAAAAACACTATTTTAAAATATTTAATAACAAATTAAAAGTAATACTCTCAAAAAGAAAAGAAAAACTTAATTTACACCCAATTAGAAAAGTACACATTATTAACAAAAAGAAAAAGAAAAAAAGGACACATTGAAAATTCTGAAATTAATAATTATTCTTGGTGTTCTTCACTATCTTCATGTTGTTCTTGTTACAATCACAATTTTAATCCAAATTTTCAAGAGAAACCTCTCCAAATTTGTTATAACTTCAGCTAAAGATTCCCCACGAAGACCCAAAGACAATCCAACATTAATTTCTCAAAATTTTCATCAAATCAATTAACCCATTTTAAGCCTTCAAGCTTTCTAAAGACTCCATTAATGGTAAGTTTTTTTTTTTTTAAAAACTTTTTGGGAATTTTATTTTTCTTTTGTTCATTAAATAGATTTATCCAAAGAAAAATCATCTTTCGTGTCCCGTAAAACACTTAGGGATAGAGAGGGTGGTGGCGGTCTTGATTTTTTCTGGTGAACAAGATAGCAATGGTGGAAGGTTTGTTAAATAGAGAAGAAAGAGAAAAAGAATAAAGCAGAAGAAGGAAATAAAAAGAATTAAAAAAAAGCTGTTTTTTGGGCTCTTCACGCGCCATTTTGGTGTGGAAATCATGCAAGTTGTCAAGTCAGCGAAAAGTGTCTAAATTGCACAGTTGAACTCTACCTCAAGTGTCTAAATGAAACAAGGTTTAGGTGAGGTGTTCAGGTGAAAGAATCGGGCGACCACATGTGTTTATCTATGGATTTGGCCAAATTAAAATACACTTTTACTATCATTTTTTTGCTAGTATCACACCCTAACTATCACTTGTTTCCTTTTTCTACGTGAATTATCACCATATATGTATTATAATTCACATCGAAATTAATTAGGCCAGTTATCAGATGTTCTCTTTTCCTACATGAACTATCACCATCTACTCAGTATTATTTTAATACGTAGATGGTGATAGTTCAATTAGGAAAAGAGAACATTGGTGATAAATTCAGATAGGAAAAGAGAAAAGTGATAATAGTTCAGGTAGGAAAATGGAACAACCGTGGTGATAATTCAGGCAGGAAAAGAGAACAATAGTGATAATTCCGATAGAAAAAGGGAACACTAGTGATAGTTGAAGTAGAAAAAGAAAACAATTAATAGTTAAAATGTGAAATTCACGAAAAAGTAATAATTCAAGTGTGTTTTCTATCATTATCTCTTAAGACATCACATTCATGAAATCAGCACACTTTAATTTTGATGTCATGTTTCTTTCTTTTCAACCACTACCTTAATATTTTCATCCAACATTTATTAATGCATTATGCAAATTAAATACACTTTGTGTCCATTTGAACAACTCTAAATAAAATGAATAAAAAATAAAAAATAACGAGAATGTGTTTGTGCTGCTACAAGTACCACGTAGGTACATTACATATCTAATGGCATTTTCTTACATGACTTTATGACAGAACAGTTCAGTTTCTGAGTACCCCACGTAACTTATTCTACTTTCTCTGCCAATGGAACAGAACAACAGAGTATCAACCAATCAGAATTCAAAAGCATCAAATCTTACCTTCCCAAATTTCTGTTAATCAACCAAACTTGGAGGGTTTATAAGCAAATAATTGTAAGCCCTACCCCTAAAATAAGAAGAAACCCAAAATCTTATAAGAAACCCCACAGTGTCAGTGAGTCCTGCTTTTTGTCTATTGTCACATTATCCTCCACTAGGTCCTAACGGGTGGTTTGATATGCGAATTAAATTATTCGGGGATTAATTTACTTCATTTAAGAGGTGAGATAAAATAATTTTAACGTTAATAAAATAAGATGTGATATTTCACCATTAAATTTGAGCTTCATTTTATACCCTATTTGATAGAAGGTATAAATTTATCATGAGATATGATTTTTTTTGTCTAAAATATTTGAGTAGGTATGATTTTTTTTAAATAATTAAAATTGTGATCTAAACAGATCTGAGAAAATTTTGTGATTATAAATTATTTAATGAAGAGCAAAATAAGAAGTTTAAAATTAAATTATTATTAGATTAAAAAAAATTGAGATTAACTTAAAAGGAAAAAGTGTATTACATGAATTGTGATGGAAGGAATATGTCTTTAGTCAATTAGTGAAATATTAGTGATCCCTCACTTTCACTTCAAATTACACTCTTTTAATTTCACAATTTTCTAAATGTTTGATGTCATTTCATTTTATATAATTTTATATGTTTTTTTTTTGGTTAAATTATCAGTATTATAAAATTTTTAATGTGTTAAATTTTCTACCAAACTTACTTTTCACTTATTATTATATTCTCTTAGTTTCATGCTTTTATAAGAATGACATAACATGTTAAAGATTAGAAGATAATAAATATATTTTGATATATTTAATTTAAATGCCAAAAATATTTATTTCTTGTTGTAAATTTTAATATTATAGTGGAGGTTCATAACTCCCAACTTTTATATCCTCCTCCATATCTCAATGATTATTAATACCATGTGTAAGATCCAAAACAATAATTGTGAAATGGAACCCAATTAAACAAAGTAATAGTAATAATCCTCTGAAATGTGATTAACAAAGAATACCATATAAGATTGTTCCACTTTTTTTTGGACATCACAGAGAAATTGTCACGTAACGTGACTCACGTTGGTTGTTGTGTTTGTTGTTGAAGGTCTTACAAACTTGTACTTGGTGAATTTGATTTTCAACGCACAAAATGAAAGAGAATTACATGGAAAATATCTATTTGTTTTATGTGTTTATGGCAAACCAATTAGTTTAACATTTAGAAACACAAATTAAAGTAAAAATGAGTATATCTCTGAATACAAAGTGATATATAAATGTGGCACCCATAACCGAGGTCAAGTCTTTGAAGAATGAGTGTACATTACACTTTCGGCAAATCCCACAATGGAATGAAAGAAGAAAGTTAGGTACTTTACAAGCATTAGTTCAGAATTAGCTGTGAAGGTGCTTTTTAGGTAACAAATTAAGGGACAAATTCGTATGGTCCTGAGCTCAAAACAGACAACATCTTAATAATTGGACCAGGACCGTTATGATAAAAGTTTATAATAGGTCATTGATTTGGTACAAAATAACAAATCTGAATCAACCTTTTTCTTTTCAAATGACAACTTCCATTCTTTCGAATTTAGATGCATGCAATGCGTCGGAAACATTTTTTTAACTGCACGAGCTTTAGGACGCAGGAAAATGACTCATGAAATTACAGAATTGGACACTGTCATAAAATTGTGGTATTAATTTTCATTTTCATTATCTGTTGCAAAAGCAAGGAAGGTGTAGAGAACCTTTAGGTAATCCTCATCTGTTTTCATTTCCTTTCCCCTTTTTGGCTCGGTATTCGCAACTGCTTTGGACCCCACCAACTAAAATTACATACTTGAAAGTGATTGAATTCACGTAACATGGAGTATGATATGGGCTAAAAAAATTCACTTACAAAGTAAAGGTTTTCTACTAAAGCACATCATTTTCTGGATTTAAATTTGAAATATTTAATCAAGAAAGATAATGTCCTTACCACCACCCACTATTTTGGTGGTTCTTACATTTAGGGTGAACAGGTTAAAAATGGTTTAAACTATCACCGTTTTACAAGTTTCATATCTAAATATTAATAAAGTTTTCTGCACTATTATAAACTCGTACTGTATTAAAATACCCTTGAAAAAAATATAACATGCTACGTGAACATCACGCTCAAAACATTCCTCAAAACAGTTTCAAGTGACAATACGTGTGGAATTTTTTTGAGTGAACTCCCATATACTTTCATTATTGAAAGTTTCATATCTAAACCATAGGATGTTCACAAAATCCCCTAAAATATCATGAACTCATTGTGCCCGGTGGACTCATACATTTTGCCATATATTTAGGGGCAGAGCTAGCATGTCAATTACGGGTTTGGTAGTATCCAGTAACTTTGATGTAGATCTTGTATTTGTGATAAAAAAAAAATCACATAATATATATAAATAATTTATCCAGAGCTCAACAGTTTTTTTTTTTTTAAAACCCATAAACTCGAAATTCCCATAAACTCGAAATTCTAACTCTGCATCTGCATAAAATCGAACGTTTCAATCTAAAGAGAATTGTAGTCCAGAGGATAATAGGAACACACAATAATTTAGATATGAAACTCGTATAATCAGTGGCGGATCTAGAATTTTCACTGAGGAAGTTCAAAAATAAAAATGTAGTGCCAGAGGTTTGAACTAGGAACCTCAAGGTGAATTTTGAATTCCTTAAATCACTGAATTAACCCCTACTTTTTATGTTCAGGTATTCAAAATCTATATATGTGTATAAAATACAAAAATAACTTATATATACAGTGTAAATTTTTTGCTGAGGGTGTTCTGTAACTACCCTCCTTGGGCCCTAGATCCGCCCCGGCGTATAATACCAATAATTTAGATTTTTTTAATCTATTCACTCTTTCCAATGAGAACCTACAACTTATACTCCCTCCCTCCCATTTTAGCAAAAATCGCGTCCATTAAGAAATTAACAAATGTAATGTAGAGTTTACTAAACTATCTCTATTTATTAGATTTTTTTTAGAATTGAGCAATATTAAATATAACTACTTCTTTAATGCTAAATATATAGCTGTAAATATTTGTCAGTTTTTATCCTGAATTCTTAAGGTAACACTAATATTGGGACAAATTTTTTCGTGCTAAAGTGACATTCATTTTGGGACGAAGGGAGTATTAAATTAGAGAGAGAGAGAGAGAACTAAAAGGAAAAAGAAAAAAGAAAACACAGAATGAAAAGAGAACAGATGTTGACAAATTTCATGTCACTGTTCGTTTGTTTGTGTGATAGATTTCTTATCTGGGATATCTCTGTCTCTCTCTCTACATAATATAGGTGTATGCATTTTAGAAGCTCCCCTACGCCCCCCCCCCCCCCCCCCCCCCGGCCCGCACCCCAACACACAAAACACACAACACACAACACCTTCTCTTTCTTTGTCTTAAAGAACCTTACTTTCAGTGAGACTCTAATCTTTTGTTCAGTTTTATGAGGATCTCACCTTCTTCAATGGTCTTACCAAACTATCCACGTTGTGTTTCATTAATATTACTATAATACTATCACTCTTTTTATATTTTTTCCTTTTGGCCTATAATTCTCCATGATTCTTGATATGCTGTAATACTCCAAGAAAGGGGTATTGACAAGATGTGGGTCTGAGGTAAAATCTTACATTTTAGATTTATTCATATTTGACTTTAGGACCTAGCTAGGACCATATGAAAAATATATTTGCTTTATTTTTTAATTCAATAAACCATTTTGTGTTAATTTAATTAAGTTTGTTTGTATCTAGCAGTTGTGGGGTTCTAAATTTATGGTTTCTGTCATTCTGATTTTTATACATTTCCAATTCCATATTTGGTTAAGTTCATGAAATTTGAGAAGTGATCCTTTTTATTTGAGATCTTTTTCAGCTTCAGTGCTTCTAAGTGTTTTTTATTGTGGTGTGCAAGCCTTTAACTCATTAAGTAGTGCCAATTACCAAGTTTTGGCTGATACCTCTTAATACAAGTTGGTTTGTTAGTCTAAGTTCATGGGGCATTAATAATTAAATGCCTACTAATTCTTAGTTTTGGTTGAATGATTTAAATTGCATCAGTTAATGTTGATATTTTATTAGCAGAAGTGCCTACATTGGCCTCTTTTTGGTTTAGTTGATCCCTGCAAAACCTGGTTTTATTCACATGCACCAGTTTTTATAAGGTTTCCCTGTGTGACAATTGGACTGTTTTCTTTACCTTCAAAGACATTTACTGATGCAAGATTGCCATCTTCATTAGTAGATTATGAATCAACGATAATTGTAGAGTTTGGATTTAGATGTTGCTGGTAGGACAATGTCTAGATTAGCCTGCTATATTGGTGGTTTTCTGCTACTAGTAGACTTGCTTGTTTCCTCTGCTACCTGTGCTATATGGAGCGAGTGAGTCAAAAAGGGATCGTTAACTTACACCTATAGAAAGAGTGATCATAAACAGTATACTCAATTTAGGAAGTATAGCTTGTCGTTATGGAGAAAATGCTCCCGCTTCTGCCCATACGGTTGGTGACAGAACAGTGAAAAATGTCACTATACGGAATCTCTGGTGAAAGTTTACTTGGTAGACACAGTATTATCTTCCCATGTTTCAAGTTTCAACCAGGGGCGGATCTACTTGGGGGCCAGGGTGTTCACCCGAACACCCTCGGCAAAAAATTACAGTGTATATATAGGATAAATTTTCTGTGTTTTTGTGCATATATTAACTTTTGAACACCCTCGGCAAAAAATTACAGTATATATTTAGCTTCTTCTTTTTTCAATGAAAATCCTGGATCCGCCACTAGTTTCAACGTCTAAATGACGACAATCAAGCTAAGGATCAAGGAGTCATAGCAAAGTTTTCTACGATTGAAAGAGCATTTTAAAATCTCCATTGATATAATCTTGTGTGTTCTTACCTGGCATCATCAATTCATCATCTCCAAATCACTCATATGAGTCTTGACAAAGCTTGACGGGATAGACTAATGTAAAGTGAAAAGTTGCAGTTAATTATTGAAAGATACACTTGAAACATAAAACAGTCTGAATATTGGATGTGTTGCGCTCTTTCATTATTAGTAATTGTTATTTTGAATTGTATGCATTGGTGTTTGCTGTAATATATTGCAATCATATGTCAATGTAAAAGTAAGGATTTGAACGCGTCAAATAAGATTTCCTTTTGTGTTTGTCTTTTCATGAGTTCATTTCCACCATGAATGGATATCTTGCTAACTTAAACTGATATCTACTCGAGAAATTTGAAGTAATAAGAAAGGGAACTTCAAAGTTAAGCTTTAATTTTCATAGTGAGAGTAGACTTCTGGTTTTATTTATATGATTTGGTTCCTACCATCGGCAGGAATGGAAACACAAGTTCATTGTAAAGGCTACATACCAGCTTATTACTCCATGAGCTACCTTAGTGAGGATTCAAACAATAGATGGCCCCTACATTATGGAGAGAAAATCTATACAAAGGCCCAATACTGTAACGGTTTCATGTCAAGCACTACGATAGATGCAGATCCTGGATATGATAAGGATGTTCTAAAGCAGAAAATACTTGAACACGAGGAAACATTCAAGAATCAGGTAATTTTTCTATCTCTATTTGTCATCGTCATTTTTCTGATAACTTAGAGGAAATTATAAGTTTTTTATTTAGTTTAATACTGGTCCTGTGGCATATGTCTACAGAAGTAGTTTGTCCCTTTTTACACATTTTATCCACCATTACTGCAAAATGTTCACTTGTCTAAATCTTTGCTCGTAGGTATTTGAACTTCATCGCCTTTACAGAACTCAGAGGAATATGATGTATGAAATTAAAAGGACTGGATTGCCATCATCTTCATCAAGCATTCTTGGATCCCATCTACTACCTAAAGACGCTTGGAAATGCCATATCACCAGCTTCCCCTTGGCAAATTCAAGTTATGCAAGACCATCTATATCTGGTACTGAAATTGTAAATTCTCCCTTGAGTTCTGCAAAAGTGAACGCTGTACAGTCTGGTCAAGTTCAAAAGCAAAATGGTCTCTCTTCAATGATCTTTGAAGCTTTGGAGGCTAGGCCCTCAAAAGTACGGAAAAAGATGTTTGATCTTCAACTTCCAGCGGATGAGTACCTAGATACAGATGAAGTTGAGCAGTTGCAAGATAATGAAGGATCGTTCTATCCAAGTTCCCGTGCTAATGGAAATGATAAAGTTTCCCTAGACAGTTGTAAAAAGAGTGATAAAAAAGACGCTTCAGCATCCAATTCATGTTTGAAAAGCTCAGTCCAGTTGACTGACCTCAATGAACCAGCTCAGCTTGAAGAAGTAACCGCATCACCTGTTGATCTTCTTGGATATGGTAATAGTCATAAGGAGGCTAGAAGCCTAAATGCTTCGGCTAAATCAAATCCAGCATTTATGGGTTTTCCTAGAGAAACCACATGGAACTCCCATCAGACAAGCCCTAGTAAAGGCAAAGAGAGGGACTGGTTCTCTTCTACAAATGAGACAGGTAAACAATACCGGAAAAACATTGTATATGAAACAAACTGCCAGAGTTTTAGTTGTCTGCACCTGTCTTGACTTGGTTGCTTCCACATTAAAATTTGGATACTTAATTTTTGGACCGCTCTAAAAATAACAGCTGGCATTTATAAATACACATAATGTATACATATAATATACATAAACATACATATAATATACACAATCAGCATATGTGTTGTAAATTTTGGCTAGCACCTGTAGTTAATTTTGGCCGATGGCCAACAACAACAACAAATACCCAGTGTAATCCCACAGGTGGGGTCTGGGGAGGGTAGAGTGTACGCAGACCTTACCCCTACCTTTTGGCCGATGGGCCAAAAATGAAAAAACCCCCTTAAAATTTCCTTCTTTTTGGATTTTCTTGTGATGGTATATCAGGTGTTTCCTTCTTTTGCAGGTAACATTAAAGGTAGCTTGAATCCAGTACCTCATAGTTTTTCACACGACAAGTTCCCTACACCTTGCCACCTGGCACAGGTAATGCTTGACAAAGCCTCTCAACCTCCCGGGGTTCAATCACCTCACAGTATTAAGGATGACATATGGAAAGAGAGAGCAGGGAATGGTTTAGACAGCTTTCACAGAAATCATGAGAAGTTCGACTATACCTATGGTACACCATTTATCACTTCCCAGACAGCTAGTCCTATTCCATTCGGTAATACCTGGGAGTTTAATAATTCATTGTCACACACACTTTCTTCTTGGGGTAAACCAAGTGGCTTTTCTGCAAGGCTATCATCAGGGCATACAAACCAGTCATTGAACTCATGTGCCATGGTGAGTAAGAGTCCAACGTCACCCCAGTGCCTTGACATTTCTGGAGACAAGTGGCATATTGGTGGAAGTTCTAGGTCGAATCTTGGTGTGGCTACTGATCGCTCCGTCAGGAATGGATTTTACCATGGGTCCTCATCAGTGCCCAAAATATCACCACCTTGCTTCTCTGTTGCTTTCGACTCTCGAAAGCAAAACAAGAGTGACAATTTGACATCTGACCGCTCCTTTAATAATGGATGCGAGAAGTTTCTTATTACCTCCAATAGTATTGACTTGACGTCCGAAAGAGATTTCGATTTGAATGTACTATCAAAGAGTGAAGTAAATGAGGAACTTTCCAGGAGAGACCTTGAGTTGGTTGATGCAAAGAAAGAGCCTCAAGACTGTAAACCGGAGTTGCCGTGGCTTAAAGCTAAACCAAGTTCAACAGCTGTGGAAGATCGCAACATGAAGGCCACAAAGGAGTTGGGGGAAACCCGAAGTGTCAGGAAAATTATGGGAGTTTCAATTCCTGAAATTCCATGTGCTTCCAAAAATGAGTCATCTTCGTTTGTTTCCACTTCTGCTACTCTTCGATCCTCACCTGAGGAAGAAAACAGCAAACATGAAGGGAGGAGAATAGTGATTGACATTAACATAGCTTGTGGCCTTTCTATGGTTGATCCCGAGAAACAGGCTGCTACGGAAGCGGTGGTTGCTGAGACAGCAATGGAGACAAAAGCTACCATTATCAGAAATTCCTTCGATTTGAACTCATGTGTTACCGAAGATGAAGATGCATTCTTTGTCGAAAGCAATAATGTCAATGTGAGGACCATCGTCGAGATAGATCTGGAAGCTCCTTCTGTTCCGGAAACTGAGCTAGACAATTTGTCTGAAGAAAAAGACCAACAAAATGAGCTAACACAGGATGAAGTTGTCAGGGTCGCAGCGGAAGCAATGGTTTCCATTTCATCATCCAGTCAAATATATCAAATGTCAAGCGATCCATCTAATGATCCTCTGGGATCCCTAGGTTGGTTTGTTGATGTAGTCATTTCTTTGGAGAATGAACCTGAAAGCAAGTCTAAAGAAATAATATCCGAGGATGCTGTGATTGTTGCGGGGGCTATTACTACTGTGGAAATGGATTACTTCGAGGCAATGACATTGCAACTAGAAGAGACCAAGGAGCAAGACTACCTGCCCAAGCCTTTTGTTCCCGAAGTCCAACATATGGAAGATGTAGGACCCAGGTCACTAACAAATCGACCCCGAAGAGGAAATGGAAGGTGGGGAAGACATCGGAGGGACTTTCAAAGGGATATCCTTCCCGGACTGGCTTCCTTATCAAGGCATGAAGTGACTGAAGATATTCAGACTTTTGGAGAGTTGATGAAAGCTACAGGGCATTCTTGGAACTCACGACCAAAGAGAAGGAATGGCACCAGAAATGGAGGTACGAGGGGAAGGCGGACCCCAGTAAGCCCTCCTTTAAAGCAGAAATTGAGTAACATTGTGTCCAGTTTGGAGGACAAAAGCCTAACAGGATGGGGCAAGACGACTAGACGTCCAAGGAGGCAAAGATGCCCGGCAGGTCATCCTCCTCCCGTCCCATTAACTAAACTATGTGAATGAGGCAGTAATTTATCAACTCATGATTTATAGAGATGAGGTAACATATTAGGGAGTTTGTTTATGTATTTCGGTGTGAAGTTGTTAGCTATGGGTTTCCTTGTAAATGTCTTTGTAGCCCATAATTTGGGACACCATCATTATGTGATGTCCATTGGGTTATTGATTCTGTATTCAGGACTAATGATGCCTAATGTTACTGGATCAAAAGCATTCCCAGATGCATCTTTTGGATGTATTTAGAAAAAAATCGCAATATCAGGTCAAAATATTTCTTCAACTGAATAACGTGATGGTGAGGTGGCATTACGGTCTGAATGTCGTTGGCTTACTTCAACTGGTCATCACGTTGCCTCGAACAGAGTCAACGTTGTCCAACTGCTACACTAGTGGAAGGATCTGTGTAAGGCAGAAAACAACAATACAGGTGAGCCAAAGCACATCAAGAATACTGACCCGCCCCCTTTCATATATTGTGGAGCAAGTCTCGGAGACCCAATGCATTATGTGTTCAAGCTATAGCATATACGTCTTATAATAACGCATGTATAAGTGAACAAGAATAAGTATAGATGGTACAACAGAGTTTCCAAATATTGTGTTGCATATTCATTTCAAGCATTCGAGAAGTTAAAAGTCTCACTTGCCTTGAAACAATAAGCTTTCACTTTAACTGAGATGTCCAACTTTACCAAGGTGACATCCAATGGCCTCAATCTATGGAAACTATCGAATAACGCATCCAAATTAGGCGGTAAACCATTTCCATAATTTCAGGACAGCTCAAAGTCAATGAGAAGTCAACTTAACTCCCGATCAAACTAGTCAATACTTGAAATTAAATTATATATTCGGATTACCCATAAGCTCTTGATTTCATGTCTATAATCATTTCACGTAATCATTTATCAATTATTTTAGATCTGAAAACCTATCTGAGGAAATAGATTGGTGACGATTGAAATTGGTTCGAACTGATTCAAACAACTGAGAAATTGATGAAGATTACTTGGTTCACCTTTAATTTTATGTAGATCAGTGTAAACCCGTCACCGGTCCAGTTTAACCGGTTCCGGTTAACCGTCTATTTCTTACCGGTCCGGTTTCAATATTTTTGAAACCGGAACCGGTTAAACCGGTGATTTTTTTTTTTTTTTTTAATATAGCCGTTGGAGCTGGGCTGTCCGTTATTGGACCGTTGGCAACGGTCCATTTGCAAAAATGGCCGTTGCCAAACGGCCATAAACTCATTTTTTGCCCCCCCGCCCCCCAACCCCCCAAACTTTTTTTTTAACACTTTAACCCATCCCACACCCCTATATAAATCCTTCTTCATTTTCATTTTAATCCACACCAATTCACTCTTCTCTTTCTCTCAAATCTCAATCTCTCAATTATAGTTACTTTGCAATAATTAGCCACTTTAAATTTCTCTCAAATAAATATTATAAAGTCTTATTATAGTTTCAATTATTAATTTTGCAATTATAATATTGTTGGTGGAGTTAGTGATTTTGCAACAATCCGAAGTAGCTTTGGTGGATTTGCAATTCTAGCCGCCTTCACTTTGTTGGAAATTAATCCGGCAATTTGGTACCTTCGTTCCAACTCTATCTTTATTTTTCGCAATTTAATTTATGCAATTTAATTATAGCAATTTAATTTGTTGCAATTTATTTCTTGTGATTTATTTGATTGTGATTTAAATTAATTCTATTTAATAATGGCAAAGAGATTTAGACGTGGTGCCGGTAGTAGTAGTGGTATTGTTAGGGGTGGGCTTAATGAGGAAACATTTGTGGAAGAAACACCTAATTTAGGTATTGATGTTGGTGGAAATAATCCACTTTTTGGTCATGAGGCAATGCAACAACATTTTACCGACACTTTTAATGAAATTGATGATGATGATGAAATACAACCCCCCGAAAATCCCATAGGAGATACATGTCCTGCACAATCACATACACAAGACAAATCGCCTAGAACTCGTAAGCCAACCGCTAAAATTTGAAGATTTATGACTAAGGATAGGGAAAACCAATCAGTTACATGTACCCTATGTGGACAAGTATTTGCTTTTAGGCAAGGAACATTAAGGATGGTGGAATGGGTACACCAAATTGTCATATGAGAAAGAAACATATGGATGTTTGGGGAGAGCAAACGGGTTCAAATGTGGGGGGTATTCAAATGTCGATAGATCCACGAACCGGTAGAAATTTTAAGTATGACAAGAAAAAAGAGCGTGTAGAAATAGCTAAAATGGTAGCTTATGATTGTTTACCATTTTCCTTTCCTTCGGGTTTGGGGTTTGTTATTTACATTCAACGTTGTTATAATCCGTTATTTGAGGGTATTCCTAGAAGTACTTGTAGAGCGGATGTTATAGATTTGTATAAAAATTATAGATTTTATTTGCGCCATGTATTTAATTGTTTAAATTGTAATGTTTCTCTTACCGCTGATTTGGGTCTTAGTCTTAACAAGTTAGATTTTTTTGCTATTACATGTCATTGGGTTGATGACAATTTGGTTATGCAAAAAAGAATTATAGCTTTTTTATATGATAAAGGAAAAAGTCGTCACGATGGAAAATTTTTAGCTGATTCAATGTCTACTATTATGAGATTTTTTAATATTTATAGAAAAACACTTTGTATTGCTTTAGATAATGCTTCTAATAATACAAAGGCGATTGGTCTTTTAAAAAGAGAAATAAACCCTCCGCTAAAAAATATTTTTCATGTGAGATGTAGTTGTCACATTTTAAATTTAATTGTTAAAGATGGTCTTGTGTGTTTTGACGATTCTATTCAAAAAGTTAGAGATGAGGTTGCGTTTCTTTTTTATAATGCTAATAGGGGAAGACTTAGAGATTTTAAGAATGCTTGTGTGGAAAATAACCTTAGACCTAGGAAAATTCAAATAGAAATTGAGACTAGGTGGAACTACACTTACATTATGCTACAACAAGCATATGAATAGGATTCCCATACAACAAGTTCACAATAAATATAATATTAATAGTGATGATTGGTTAAATTTTACGCATTGGGAAGATGTTAAAGAATGTGTTGAACTCTTAGAAAAAATTTATAATGCAACTCTTGTTTTTTCTAGACAATTCTATCCCACGGTAACCGGAATTTTAGCCTACTTAGCGGAAATAGCTAAAGTTTTACAAGAGTATAAATATAAACCCGGTTATCAAGCGGCTATTTTTGAAATGATAATCAAATTTAAAAAGTATTTTTTTTCCCATCCCAACTTTATTTATATTGGGTTCTCTTTTAAATCCTTGTTTAAAAGTGTCTTATACTAAAGCATTGGTTGGTCAAATTTATACATTTTTAGAAATTGAACAGGGAGTTCAACCATCTTTAGCTGAAGCCGAACTCGCTATTGATGACGAGTTTAGAAAAGTTTTTACTCATTATTCTAATTTGGAAGAACGTGCTACACCCGTTGCTCCACGCCCTACTACTTCTCAAAGAAGCAAAAAGGGCTTGTCGGGTTTGTCGCATTTAAAAGTTTTACATTCACAGTCAACTTCTTCTTGCAGTGCAAACTTTGATGAATATAACTTTTATTTGATGCAGCCAAATGTGAATATCAAGGAACTGAATGACTTGGACGTCTTAGCATGATGGAAGAAGTACAAGGCAAGTCATCCCATACTCTCAAGAATGGCTCGAGATATTCTTACGGATTAAGTATCAACCGTGGCTTCGGAGAGCGCATTTAGCCAAGGAAGACAGCAAATTAGAGACTATAGACATTCATTATCCGGCTTTAGCTTGCAAGTACTAGTGTGCATTTGCGATTGGATTAGATCGGAGCGACGCAACCAAAACTTAGAAGCGGAGGAAGGCGAAGAGGAAGAAATTGAAGATTTGATAGCAAGTGGACCGGACCAAATGGAAGACTTTGAAGATATCTCCATGGCCGAATATGATATGGGGAAATTAACGAAATGATTGAGAATTGGTGAATTTATTATTCTACTATTTCTTTACAACTCATGTATTATTTGCAAGTTAAAAAAAAACTACAACTTGCAAATAAATGTTATCCAAGAATGAATAAAATATATGGCTCATTGAGCTTTCTTCTATTTACTTGTGTTCATATTTTTACTTATATTAAGTTAGGAATATACCTAAAATATACTAAGAATATACTTATAATATATAGTGTACATATAACTTAAACATATATATATATATATATATATATATATATAAGTTATAGATAACTTAAACATATTTATATATATTAAGTTATATAACCTAAGTATATTGATATATATAAGTATATTCTTACTATATTTTAGGTATATGTAGTATAACACTATAACTTAAGCATATAACTTAATATATATATATATATATATATATACACGTATATTCTGTATTGTTGACTTGCTGTTAGCCTGTTAGTCAGTAAATATTTAAACTTTTCTTATAAACTTATATAACATATGTAAATATACCTACAATATACCAATAAATACTATAATATATATATAATACAAAAAACAAAAAAAAAAGGTTTTGGACTGTTTGAACCGGACCGGTTCCGGTTCCGGTTCCGGTTTGGGGTTTCAAACCGGTAAACCGGAACCGGTGGCCGGTTCCAATTTTTTAATCGGAAATCGGCCGGTTCCGTAACCGGTTACCGGTCCGGTCCGATTTGAACCGGTTGACGGGTTTAGATCAGTGTGATACATTATATATACATAGCTATACATTGTTATTCATGATTATACAAAACATATACTTAAGGGTGTATATGACATGTATAATAATATATACAAGTGTATATACACCATTTACATCATATTATACATAGTTATACATTGTTATTCATGATTATACAAAATATATACATAATTCATACACTACATATACAATGTATATATAATATATAGGGTGTATATGAAATGTATAAAAGTGTGTATACACTATTATGTATCATATTATACAGATTCTAAAAATGAAAAATAAAAAAATGAAGCGAGATCCATGGTAGCTCGTGGAAGAAGTTAAAAATATAACATTAAATAGATTTGGCGTCATTAAACTCAATACAAACATATATTAACTATTCTATAAAATTTTATTGGGTTATGGACATTGCAAACTGTTTGCTTGGACTGTACATATGAGTAAGTATACGAGTTTAATTTGGTAACCCAGCCTAAAGTCTAACACAAAAAAGAGGACAAAAAAGGATGCTTATTATAGGGAACAAAACTTCACTTTCTTATTAACCTTTTAAACATTTTTATCTAAATTTGTAAGTGCATCTAATGTAAGTGTTTTGTATTAATCGCTCGTTCCCTTGCTTATTGTTAAAATACATTTTTGTATGCAAAACTTCAATCACATCTTGCAAAATAGTAATATGATGAGTCTAACATGTTTACAAATTTCTTATCTCCAGATCCACTAAAAAAAATTCTCTTCGAGCCAAATTTTGACCAACCTCAAAGGTTATACATCATCAGCAACAAGGTCAGTTTCCTGATCAGTCTCTGTATCAACATCAAATTTTGATCAATCTTTGGTGCTGACACAGAGACTGATCTGGGAACTGAACTTGTTGCTGGTGGTGATATGAATTTTGAGGCTGGTCAAAATTTGGCTCGAAGAGAATCTTTTTTACTGCATATGGAAATAAGGAAATTACAGACATGTTGACTCATCATATTACGAATCAGGAGGCTCGTACGTTGGCACGTGTGTCCTCACCGATGATCGTCCCCTATTTGCCGGAAGGTGTGGCAGAGCAAAAAAATGGTAAGGCATAGGTCGGAGGGACGGTGGACGAAAGGCAGTGTTTGGGAGGTGGGAATTAGGGATGCATTCTGGTATTCGCAGATTAGAAAAAAGGCATTTGGGACTTGTCTTCTAACTCTTTGATTAGAAGAAAGGAACTACAAAAAATATTTTTAATTTCACGTAAAGCAGAAAATAGCAATAATAAGGAAGCTCAGAATGAAAAAAGAAAACTTAACGACGTGACCACCAAATTCATCATTACATAAAATAATAAGTACTCTCTCTCTGTACCAATTTATGTGATACACTTTTATTTTTAGTCTGTCTCAAAATGAATTATACATTTCTATATGTAGAAATAATTTAACTTTAAACTTCCATTTTATCCTTCATAAAATGATCTACGACCACTCAAATATTTATGGCTTGTTTTAGATCACAAGTTTCAAAAGTCCTCATTTCTTACATAATGATATGATATATTAAAGTTTAAGTAACAATCAAAATAAAATATCACAATATAGTTCTTTATCGCGATCGCGACACCAAGCCTCACAATCGGAAATTATATAAAACGAAAATTGCTCAAAATATATTAAAGGAGTAAATTAAACAAATGGACCATTTTTGTCATTTTCTCTAGAAGCCTATAACTGAAAATAAAGATATCAACCCATAGTGATTAGTGGCAAATGAAGCATAAATTATGAAAATTTTCATTCAACTTCAAAAACAACTCTCTCACTTCACTCAATATAGACCCTTTACTTCAACAACAATCACCCAAAATATTCTACAGAACACCAAAAGTGAATTAAACTTATTTTCAAACCCCTTTTTCTCTGAAAATATTCCATGCCCTTTTCGTAGTTAATGGTGAAGCCTGGGTGTCAAATTTGGCCCAAAAGGTGATGGCCCGCCCAACCCGTCCAAAATTTTATGGGCTGGGCTCAAGATAATTTTATATTGGGTTCATTTTAGCCCAACCCAACATAACTCATTTTAAAGTGATCTCCATCTTAGCTCAATACTAGCCCATTCTACTTAAATTTGGGTTTATTGTTTTTTTTTTTTTTTTTTTTTTTTTTTTTATGTATACACGTTTCTTGTATCATGTATCTTACAAGTTTGTGGTATGTTTAATATGAAGGGAAATATTTTCACGAAAATATGTTTAATATGATGGGAAATATTTTTCACGAAAAATGTTTTTCTCGAAAATATTTACCACGGAAAATGTTTTCCTCAAAAATATTTTTCACGAAAAATCAGCGAAAATAATTTTCAAGAAAAATATTTTTCTTGAAAATAGACCTTCAAAAAAACTGGGTCAAGTTGGGCGGGTCGTGACCCAGCCCCTTTTTGCGAAAAATATTTTTCTTGAAAATAGACCCTTCAAAAAAACTGGGTCAAGTTGGGCGGGTCGTGACCCAGCCCCTTTTTAGCCCAATTCAGCCCAACCCATTTCAGCCCAAGTAACTTTTGGGTCAATGTTAGCCCAACCCATTTATTACCTCAGCCCATTTTGATTGGGCCAATTTCAGCCCAACCCGCCCATTTGACACTCCTAGTGAAGCCCATAATGTTCACTTAAAAACAAAGTTGATAAGTTTATATGATAGTTTTGGGAATTTCAAGAATGCTCGTAATGTGTTCGATGAAATTCCTGAACCAGATCTTGATTCTTGTAAAACAATGATAAGATGGTATTTTATGAATGATATGTATGATGAGATTATTGGGTTTTATGATTGCATGAGAAAAAGAAAAGGGCTTACTTTGTTTGACAATGTTGTGTTTTCGATTGTTTTAAAGGCTTGTAGTGAGTTGTGTGATGTTAATGAAGGTAGGAAATTGCATTGTCATATTGTGAAAGGTGGAAATCCTGATAGTTTTGTATTAACTGGTCTTGTTGATATGTATGCTAAATGTGGAAAGATTGAATCTTCTCGTGTCGTGTTTGATGGTATTTCGGATAGAAATGTTGTTTGTTGGACTTCAATGATTGCGCGGAAGAAGGGTTGGTTTTATTTAGTCGAATGAGGGATGCTTTGGTTGAAAGTAATGAATATACTTTGGTGAGTGTAGTAACTGCATTTGCAAAGTTGAGAGCTTTGCATCAAGGGAAATGGGTTCATGGTTATATCATAAAAAAGGGGATTGAACTGAATTCCTACCTAGTTACTGCTCTGATAGATCTGTATGTGAAATGTGGAGTTATTTCTGAAGCTCGTGTGACTTTTGACGAGCTTTCTGCGAATGATTTTGTTACGTGGACAGCAATGATTGTTGGATATAGTGAAAGTGGCTATCCAGATGAGGCATTGAAACTCTTTACAGACAAGAAATGGAAAGGAACATTGCCTAATTCAATCACTCTTTCTAGTGTACTTTCGGCATGTACACAGTTGAACAATCTGAAGTTCGGAAAATCGCTCCATTCTCTCAGAATTAAGCTAGGATTGTATGATGATACTGTGACAAATGCTTTAGTAGACATGTATGCGAAGTGTGGTGCAATAACAAATGCTCGTTACTTATTTGAGAATTTTGCCCGCGATGATGTAATTGCGTGGAATTCACTTATCTCTGCACTTATCTCTGCCTGTTCATCGAATGGATCTGCTAATGAGGGTCTGATGTTGTTTCATAGATTGAGATCTGAACATCTTCAGCCAGATGAATTTACTATGGTGTCTGTCCTGTCAATATGTGCTTCACTTGGGAATCATAGAGTTGGTTCTTCTTTTCATGCTTTTACTATCAAAGAGGGTCTTTTATCGTCTAATTTATATGTAGGTACTGCACTTTTTAATGTATATGCTAGATCCGGTGATGCAAAATCTGCTCGTGTTGTTTTTGATGAGATGACATATAGGAATACGGTGACGTGGAATTCGATTATTAATGGCTATGCAATGCAAAGGGACTGCAAGAATTCCTTCGCACTTCTCAGTGATATGATTAGAGATAGTTTTGAACCTGATGATATTATTTTCACTTCTATACTATCTGCTTGTAGTCATAGAGGGATGATAGAGGAGGGATGGAGATTTTTCTATACAATGTGTGAGGCATATAAGTTTGTTCCTTCCATGAAGCACTATAAATGTATGGTTGATTTATTGGCTCGTGGTGGAAGGCTTAAGGAAGCTCTGGATTTCATTGATAAAATGCCAATTCGGCCTGATATTTCTGTGTTTGGTGCTTTTCTACATGGATGTGGTATTCACAATAGATTTGACCTCAGGGAGGTGGCAGTGAGAAAAATGATGGAGTTGCATCCTCATCATGATGCTTGTTACTATGTGCTTATGTCAAATTTATATGCCTCTGATGGGAAATGGAGTCAGGCTTATCAAATGAGGGAGTTGATGAAGAGCAAAGGTTTGAACAATTCACCTGGCTGTAGCCACGAGAACACGGTTTTTGAAAACGATTGCCTGAAGGTGTCATCTATTGGTTAGTTATGTTCCAAGGAAATTATAGCAGCCTCAAATGAATGGTTACCCTCTGAAGAAGTTATCGTCCCTAGTCGTGGGAGTCCATCAGGAGTAAATTACAGCTCTTGTTGATTGCAGATGGAACTTGTTTTGGCATTGGAGTTACCAAGTTTTGAAACTTAAGGAGCAATGAAGAAATGCTATGCTGGCTCTCAATCCTCTGTGGAGAGAACTTTTAGGGAAAGGTTGGACATACATGAATCTGAAGATCACCTTAGAGCTGGCCTTTCTAAATTTGGATTTGGATTGGAGCTGAAAATGTTGGCTTGTGAGAACCTGTAAAGCCTTTCACTTGAGGATGAGTCTCTCTGGAAGGTGCCATCACTGTATTCTTGTATGATGTTACTCGGTTTTGCTGATTGAGAAATTAGCTACGGAATTTCTGGACACAAGTATTGAGTAATTTGCTTGGCAGAATTTCTGGCAATTCAAATGTATATCGTTGATTCTCGATAGTTATACCCTCATGTGGATTGACACAAAGAATAAAGAATACAGAAAAATAACCTCATGTGGATTATCCCGCTACCATTGTAAGAATTTGTGAATATAATAGCAGATTTGTTTACCCAACTGAGATATTGCTCAGGCCTAAAAGGAACTTCTAACTAACTATTGCTCAGTGGAGCAAATTCATTGACACTCAGTAAGTTTCCTGAGTGTTACTTTTCATTTTCCTTTTTCACTCTGGTGTGGAGACAGGCGCATGATGCCGGTTCGTTCCTTTGAGTAATATAAATATATCTGGAGATAACTCTTGAGACATTATGAACACTGGAATGGAGCAATAATCAGATAGATCAAATTTCCGGTCTTTCTTGATTCAGTTTCAGATGGCATTGATGTTTAACACTATCATCAAGATCACTTCTTTAGCATAGAACTAGGCAACTGAAAGAAGTTGAGGTGCTCCAGTGCTTGCATTACTCTACGACTTCGCAATTGTCTATCACAAATAAATGTCTCAATCCCAAACAAGTTAGAATTAACTATATGAATCCTCACTGACCGCCAAAGGATTTTGATGTTGTAGACTTGCATATGAGATGCACACACGGCTCAATATTTCAATTTTGATAATATAAATTTCACTGGAATATACGTATTAAAGAAAAAACTTGAGGTTTTAATCCAACAAAAAGAGAGGAACAGCATGTTCAAATAAAAGAGAGGTCATTCTTGCACAAATATTCGGATGATCAAGTCTTCTTTTAGGACTCAAATGACATCTCATAGAAGGGGAAATGTCACATAAATAAAGAAATTTATTGCCATTTGCACGCAAAGGACTGAACATATGGTTGCATAAATAAATCAAATTACAGACAAAATTACCTAAATGACTGCTAATAATGCACAAAACAAATACAAGTCTAAACAAAAAAAAAAAAAAAAAAAAAAAAAAAAAAAGGATAAAAAAAGAGATAAAAGCAATAAAAAGAAAATAAAAATCCACAAGCTTGCTACAGCATCTATTTCTTCTTCTTTTTTTCTATCGGATGTCCCGATGAAGTTTGAGTCAAAGCTCACTTGACACGGCACTATGGTCTCTCATAAACATACTTTGTTCTAGGATCCACAATTAGGCCCTTCCCTCCATTTACTTCCAAATCATGCCTGCAACGCGAACATGATTATTAGTCCAAGTTGTCTACTCAATTCTTTTCCTCACATTACGGGAAACGACAGCTCTACACGTAAAGAACAGTCGAAGAGAACTGGACAAGATTCAGAGAGATGAATTCAGACTTTTTTGTTTGAGCTGCTCCAGTCTCCCACACCGAAGATCTCATTTGTATTGGACAAATACATAGAGATCTTTGCGGGACCATGGAGGGAGTGTCGATCTTTTCTAGGATTCCTATCACAAATTCCCTCGACTGGGTCAAGTTCCATAAATAAAATATTAAAGAAACAGGGGTGCTAAGTGCAGTGCTTCCCTTATAGGAGCCTGAACATCTATTTCCGAGCTTTAACGATACTATTTCATACAGTATTAGATATCAGTGATTTGCACCTTTCTCAATGGAGCAACACTACTGACAATGTGTAGAACTTCTTCCATTTTTGCACTTGAAATTCATAATTATGACCAGAAAAATGAATGATTAGTAGATTGATATGACTTAACTGGAATACAAAATCTGGAATAGTCAGCTGCTCACGAGGAACATAACGGAATAGTTGCAGAAGACGATCTACATAGACTACTTTCTTCCATACCTGAGAATTAGTGCAGAAGGTTAAACATTATAATGCAGGAGTGACATTAGAGAGAAGAAAGGGAGGAAGATAATAGGACTGTAAGTACCACATTATCCACAAAGAGTTGTAATGCAACAATTGCACTCTTCAGTCCAAAGGTAGGGTGAAGAACATATATCGCCTGCCCAGAGAAAAGGAGATCTAGATTACAGAAAGTCAAGCACTTGTATGATGGCATGTAAAACTCCAACATTGGGGAACCATGGAACAAGGGAAACAGAGGGGAAGCAATGCATACATGAAGGTTGCGCTGGTGTTTTCGACCAAGTATTTGTTGTATTCTCTTCATTAATCCTAGATCTGGTTGCCTGTTTTGGTACAACAAAATATAATATATAGAAACATCACAAAACAAAATAGAACTGACAACCTTAACCCCAAGAAAAAAAGGAAATTGAGATAAAACAAGAATTGTTGAATTCAAAAAAAAAAAAAAAAAGAAAAGAGATAAACAGGAATTATTAAAAAGATGTATGCTGTGTAACCGCAAAGGAAGAAACACAGTACTTGACTAAGCAAAAGGGAGCACAAGTTTGTAAATGAACTCTAGAAAAGATTACTGCAATAGATTAAGTGTCCCAAAAGCATGGAGCTCAGAAATAATCTATTGTATTAGAAGTTTTGACACTTAACAGCAAACCATATGGTGGAAGCCATTTCTCTAGAAAAAGGATCCCAAAAACTAGAATTAAAAAGTGGAGAAAAAATTGCAATGATGTACCACGTTGCTGTTTTTGTTAATAGAAGGTAGGAAAAGAGCAGATATTATATAATACTACCAATTAAAGGAAAGAACAAAATACAAATTCGATGTTTAACCTTTAACTTTAATTAATTGGACAAGTCAATGAAGAGAAGCAACTTCACCAAAAAAGTATACGAAGATGTCTATTCATCGTACTGAGTAAGGGGACAGGCCAATGTGAGAAAGGATGATACTCACATCTGTAAAGTTGCAGCAGAATGGAAGTACACAATAGAGTAAGGCTTCTGTATCAATGGTTCGAACTCCTGAAAAGTGACATATAGTGTAATCTTATACAGCAAAATCATGCAGTAACTACATCAAAGATCATACCTAACCAATTTTCGTGGGGAAAACCCATAGTCGTCAACAAAACAAGATCAAACTTTAAGCAAGAAAGTATCACGTACCTTTACAACGTGGATAATAAATCTCTCAAGATCAAGACATCTTAGCAGGAAATGTGCCCCCACAACAACCATTACTGGGCGACCTTCACTGTCAACCCCTCCTCGGTAGCTGAAATAAAGTAAATGGAAGTTGCACAATATTACACATGTTCAACTGAACTTGTTCCTAACTATGTCAACAAGACTTCGTTAGTTGCATCATAAGATGACAAATCAATTAAACCCAAACAAGTAAATATTTGGACAACTGGACACCGTTTTTTCCTGTATTTTGGAAACCATGGACTAATAAATAAAGTCTGTAGAGACATATGTGTGTGTATATATATATATATATATATAGCAAAGGTGCTTACACAATTTTCATTTCTGCAATTTCTGAAAGATTCAGAGCATTTGCTTTAGCAAGATATCTCGAATGAAGCGAATATTCTTCTGCAGGTGACAAAGGAGGTCCTGCGACGTTACCATATCCAAGCATTTTAAAGAAGTTCCAACTAGTTTGTGCTTGGGCAGTTTTTTCCCATTGTTCTCTCCGTCGCTGATCTGGGTCCTTGATCAGGGACATAAAAGCAGGATCCAGAAAAGCATCCAAATAAGATGAGCTCCTACTTAAGAAAATCATTTCAGTAAGGCTCGACAAAAAAATGGCATATCCTTAACAAATAAGACTAGAATGTAGAAAGACGAAGACAAAGTCCATCAAGAATGAAATGTTCATCCAAGTAATATTCCACTGTGAAAGTAACAAGAGTTTCCTGTCTTAATGGCTTTTGCTTTTGTAATTTACCACCAAACTTCACTTCGATTTTAGTTCTGTAAGATACTCAGATAAAGCACTAAATACTGGGCGCAAGACATGTTGAGCTCCAATTACAAGCATAGTTGCTTGAAAGTGCTTCACTTCTGATGGGATACGGATTATCCATCAGGGATACACTATCAACTAGATCCAAAGTGCTTAGAAGATCAAAACATGGAAGGACTACAACATACCAAAGTGGATATTTAAGCAACGGGTGGCTACATTTTAAATAGTTAATTGGCTAGGCAAAACAATTTCCTTGTTTTTAGCTCAAGGATATTATCGTAACAAGCTTAGGTTAGTTTATCCACTATTATAAATAATAGAAAGTAGGCTTTAGTTCATTAGTTAGTTTTTGGATGAAAATTTGATGTTTAGGCTCCTTTGGAGTTTTGGGAAGACCCTTTTATCTCTCCAATTGAACCATCTAGCATACTTGGGTAAACATTCCCTTGGATTACAATCATTTAATTAATTGCTTAAGTTTGCTTCTATTTAATTGATTAAATCCTTTCTAGCTCTATTTCTCTTAATTTCTGTCTCTACTCCCTACTTCCTATCTAGTGTTGGTTGTTGTGTGTTATCTTGAGTCTCATATCACATCAACTGCATTTCTTTTGTTGTCATTCTGACACAACGAGTATCAAGTGATGTGCTGAATAATGAAAAGGTAATATTATCTTGGTGACAAGTACTGCAAGATTGTTAGAGAAGAATATATGAAAATTGTTACTTACGGAACAGCCTCTACTAATAATCCAATAAACAAGAACTTGATCCGTCAATTTCATCCTCACGCCAGAAAAAAAGAAAAAGGAAGGTGCTTGTAATGGAGGCATATCCGGAACACTTCCTTACAACACCCACGTTCCGGATGTGTAATGACGATTATGACCCTCAGACCCGACAATATGTTAGAAGGCATACAATATCGGGCGACCTTCTAAACTTGACAATTTGATTCGGTGCCTACCCCAATTATTTTTGGTCCTACCTATAGCATATTTGACCAAACTTCTAAAATCTATTTATTTTGAAAAGTATTTTTTAAACCAGAAATGCTTTTTTTGAAGGGTAATGAAAAACTTTTATTACCAAGGTAGAAATATGTACAAGTGTCTCAGCTACAAAAGAATGGCTATTAGGACATAGTCCCCAATGCCACACTTATCATCTGACTAGCCAAGCAAACAGACAACTCATTAAGGATAAAAGTTTAATGCCCTAACTCTACTCGCTAGCTTAACCTTGTCACTTCCTCTACACAAGTGTTCTTGTATGAACAACTTGACAATTACATCCGGCCTCCTTTGCTTGCCTTGAAAAACTCTCAAGTTTCTTTCTTGCCATATCAGAGGTATACACAGCCAGCCAAGGCCATTCTGGACCACTCAGCTATGGCACACTTCCCATTCACATTAGCCACAGCCCATGTTACTTCCTCCTTCATGTCCATACTAGGTCTGCTAAAACCTTACCAGGTCAATATCTTGTCCCATACAGCCTTAGAGTAATCACATAGAAAGAACAAGTGATCAGCACTCTCTTCCTATACACCGCACAGAGGGCATAGGCTTGATTCAATCATACCCCATCTCTGGAGTCTATCTCTGGTATATAACCTTCCAAGAATAGCCAAATGTAGAATAAAGTTCCATCTAGCAGCACCATGGTTGTTACATGTTAACCTCCTCCAAGGAACCTTATGGTGCTCAACCCTCAGCTTCTTAAAAGAATTTCTCTGCAGTATAGACACATCCAAATCAGCTTCTTAAAAGAACTTCCTAACCTTGAAAACTTTCTACGGCATCCAAAATGCTTGAGGATGCTCAGATGGATGTGTGGACATACTATGAGAGATATGATTAGGAACGAAGCTATACGGGGCAAGGTGGCCGCGGCCTCCCCGGAGGACAAAATGAGGGAAGTGAGGTTGAGATGGTTCAGGCACGTGAAGAGGAGGTGTGCGGATGCACCAGCGAGGAGGTATGAGAGGTTGGCTATAGTGAGTGTTATGAGAGGTAAAGGTAGGCCGAAGAAGAGTTGGGGAGGGGGGAGGGGTTATCCGACAGGACATGGCACACCTCCAACTTACAGATGACAAGACCCTAGATATAGGAAGGTTTGGAGGTCGAGGATTAGGATAGAATGCTAGTAGGTAGCCAAGTGTTGTAGCACCTTTATGTGGGAGAGATAGGGGGCTAGTCTCCTCTTCTCCTTATTAGTACTATTATAATTATTTAGTACTTGCGTTGTATCTTTTACTTCGTTTTTGCTTCATTGGTCGTGTCTATCTTGCTACTTCGATGCCCTTATTTTTCTTTCTAGCCTGTTTTGGTAATGCGTCGTGGTACCGAGGATCTATCCGAAATAGCCTCTCTACCCCACAAAGGTAGAGGTAAGATCTACGTACATCCCGCTGCGTATATTGTTGTTGTAGTCCAGATATCTTGGCCTTTTCTACAGTAAAGATGTACCCATTGGGCCTAGAGCTTGTCCTCCTGCCTGCATAAATTTCATAATAGTTTCCCAATAGCAGCTCTATTCCATCAGAGGACATGGATCATATTCAATCCCACCTACTGCTTTTTGGCAGACAGCTTTGCTCCCATGTCACTATAGTTTTCCTTGACATCACATCCCCCACTCCAGAGAAAAGATTTGCAAATAGTGTCTATCTCTTTGATCACCTTTTTGGGGAGGATGAAGACTGGATACCAAATGTTTGTATACAGAACAGGACAGTTTTATGAGTGATTCTGCCCATCATATTATAAGCAAGGGTTGACACTGTATTTTAGACATCCTCTTTGCATTAAGGGAAACCCCAACGTATCTGAAGGGTAAGGACCCTTTAGAGAACTGCAGGTTTTTCAATACAGTTTGTTGAGCAGCATTGTCATTCCACCAAAGTAAATTCTCCACATTTGCAACCAGGCCAGAGGCAGCTGAGAAGTTGAGGAAGCAATCAAACAGTCTCGTTAAAGATCCCATATCACCCCTGCAGACAAGTAATACATCATCTAAAAATCCCAGGTGAATGATATTCATCTTAGCACACTTTGGTGATAGTTGAAATCTGGTTCACTTTCACTTTCCTTAGCAAAAAAACTCTGTGGAAACTCAAGTAATAAATGGGGTTGAGTGCTATTTTTACACAACAAGACGCATAGTGAGTGGCAATGGCGTTGTTGTCATCGTCGGCGACAGCAGGTGATGGAGAAAGAGAACCGGCGGGTGGTGAAGAATCCAATGGGACAATATGAGATCTCAAAGTAGATTTTTACGAGTATTTATTTGGTAAGTATTCTCATGACACTAATTGAAAAGCGATAGACTAAAATTGTGTCAAAGTCTTACTAGTTGTTATTGATTAATTAATGATATTCATTAGATTGGATGAGGTTGCCGTTCGTTGCACCGGCTGGACCGAAATTCCAAATTTTACACATAATTAGGTCTTTTTTGATAATCGTGACATCCGGGCCAGTTTGCGCACACCTCGACCAACGAGAGAAAATCACAGTGTTTTTGCCTCTGCTAGGTTTTGAACTTGAGACCTCATGACTCTCTACTCACTTCATTAATCAATGAATCCTTTATCGGTCATTCACTAACCTTTACTTTCTGTAAATCACACTCACTCTTAACAGCATACTTTTTGTATGATGGGTCAATGAGAAAATGGGATCAGATCACATATAACTAGTTTTTCTTTATGAAAAGTTAAAAGATACATATAACTAGGTTGATTCAACTTAATAGAATATCCTTCATATATCATTAAAATGACAACGATAACATAAATAGATGAACAATGAGCAACAAACTTATAACCAGGAAACGCTATTAAAAGACAAGATGACAAAATACTGAGAAACAAATAAAAGTATTACATGCTCAATCAACATCCTAAGGATGCCCATTCTCTCCTCCAGCATTGCTGTCTTTAGCACCAATTTCATTTGCAGCATTCTCATCTACATGTTCATTCAATTGTTTCTTTCTTTGGTCAAGTTTAGTCTGAGTAACAGCAAATAGTTTTAACAAATGTTTAATTTATCTAGCACCAAGTTCATTGATGCTTTTTTTTTTCCCTCAACAAGTTGATTGAAGAGGTTCTTAATTTCCTTCTCCTCAGCCATTTGATCTATTTTCCTAATATTTTTTCCTTGAGCATTCACTATTCCTTGAAGGTATGTTTCATAAAATAAGAGTGTTTGACTTATATATATATATAGATGTCTGATAGGACCACATAATTAAAAAATGAAAGTTGTTTTAGAAAATTTGACCAAGTTTAGGAATAAACTAATTGCACAATCTAGATTTTAAGGTATAAATTAATTACTTTCTTAGACAGATGTAGTTAAAATCCTAAAACTCAATCTTGAAATTGGACCATTGGAGAAATAATCATATTTCCATAATGAATATATTTGGAGTTGGAATTTGGCCAGGGGCGGACCTACCTTGTATCAAGCGGGTTCAATTGAACCTGCTTCGTCAGCAGAATTATTTATTTACATGTAAAAGTTATCCATTGAAGCTAACATGATAAAGAAGATGAATCCGCTTGACACGATAAAGAACTGTAGCATAATGGTCAAGCGAGGTCAATTCAGTAGGAAGAGTAGGGATCGAACCTAACAATGCGCAGTTCTTTTTGATGCAGTTTTAATTTTTTGAAGTCATTAAAGTGTTGCAGGTGTTGGTTCATAAGATAATTTCTAGGTCCTTCCGTCCTTGTACTACAAGACTTATCTCAGGTGTCTATGAATATACAATTTTTGTTTTATTAGCTTCTACTAATTGATGATTTGTGTTGAATTAATTCAATGTAGTTATATTCAAAATTATTAGCTCAGTGTTTAATTTAAGTTTGTCATTTGAAAATTATATTAAAATTATAATAGTTTAGCTTATTTTATTTATCGTTTAATAATGTGACTTTTAAAAACTACATGTATGTGTAGATTTCTTCATCTACGTCTCGCTTATTTTATTTAGTTTATACTTCGGTAATTTATAAAGTTTTGTGCCTTTTTCTCTTATTTTTTGGGAATACATGTAGGTTACCTTAGTTCTCTTTTTACTTATCTATTTATTTATTGTTCTGGTAAATTATTTGTTTCGTTTGATCTTATTTTATTGATGGTATTTCAAAATTAGAAAATTGTTATTGTTATTAACTTAATATAAGAGAATCTAAATTTTAAAATTGAATACTTCAAGTAAAATAAAAAGAAAAGAAGGATAATACCAACCCAATACCTTTGGGTGATCCAAAGTGAAGGTTCTCCCAACATATGAGAGTTCTGCCAACCCAGTGTCAATCATGAGGTTCCTGAGGTCTCTCACTTCCAGTTCTTGTACATTGCTTCGATTAATTCTATCCTGGGGATCACTTATAGCATTAAGATCAACCATGATAAGCCATGACTCTTGCATTAAACTTGAAAGCCTTCTTATCTCATCCTAGAGGTCTCTTCTATCAGCCACAATATGTAATCCATAGACAGCAGTAAATTGGAACCTTTTATTCTTCACAGAGAGTACCATGTATGATCTGATCATGGATCCGGTCAACATCAAATCTTACTTGAGTAGTGTCCCACAGAATCCATATTCTACCCCTTCCATTTGCATTATAATTGGAACACCATCCCAATCTGTGCCCAAACTTCTTGACTTTAGAGTGCACATACCTTAGTTTGACTCTATGCTCAATCACTACTAGTAACCCACATTATTCTCCCTTAGAAACTTCATTCCCTTTGCTTATACTTCTTATTCAACCCCCTTATATTCCAACTAATTAGATTCATTGACAAAGTAGCATCTTGTGTTTGGCTTAATCAATTTGAAAAGTGCTTTTGCCAATTCATAGTAGTTGCATATAGAGCATGGTCCGCCCCATTCAGATTTGGGGTGTGATAAAGTGGTATCAGAGCCACAATTTATGTTTTGCCAAGGTTCCAAAAGTGCTTTCGGAAAATCTACTTTCGGTAAAAGCTACTTTTTTCTAAACTTTGAAAAACAACTCCGGCTACTACTTAAAGCCTAAAAGCGTGGTCAAAGTAACACCTCAACTCTCCAAATAAACACCTTTTAAGAAAAACACTTTTGACTCTCAAAGACTTGGCAAAATAGGGTATTACCCCCTCAATTTAGTAATTTGATAACCTTGACCTCCTAAGTGCTTACATGGCAAAGAACGTGAATACATTCTGATTTACATACGTGAGATTGAAAGAAAATCAACTTTTAAATGAAGTATCTTTTATTCGTTAATGTGGTGACATATGATTATTTGTTCCTAATTTATATTTCTTTGGATGCGATGACTATATATTTTAACAGTTACTATATAATATTACTGGTATAACACATGCTTTTAGGGAAACAGAGCTTCATGTTGAACACATTTAAGTATAGTCGATTAGGCACAATAAGAGTGACAGATGTTAATATCACTCAACGACCAAGGGATTGAGGAAACCCTTTACTTCTATATATCATAAGCTTAATTTGTTATTCTTCTACAATAAAATACGTTCAAATTCAGTAGGTCTTGCTAGAAGCTCAATCAACCCCAAATATAAGTGATGACATGGACCTATTCTATGCATGGAAATTAAACATGTCAAACGTAACATACAAACTCGTGTCATATTCACTCAGAACATTTAATACCAACAAGCAATATAATGCTAATATTAGTTAAAGAAATAAACAGGTACAGATAAAGATATTTGGTTTGTCTGGATTTGAATCAATAAGCAAAAATGAAGGTTGGTCTTTATTTTATTTCCCTCGGTCGTTGAGTGATATTAACACCTATATCACTCTTATTGCTCCTATACTTAAACGTGTTCAACACAAAGCTTCATTTTCTTAATTGAAATAAGTGTAATACTATTCTACTATATGATAGAGGAGTTAATTAATAGACTTAGGTTATTTTTCATTTTTTAGATGTTTTAAGATGATATACATATCTAGTAAAATTTTCTGACAGGCTCAAAGGTTTGTACTATCATGGTCTCTAAAGATCAACCTCTGACCCAAATTTCATATGAGTCAGGCAACCTACCCACCTTAAATAGCAAGCCACGAAGTTGTAGATCCTTATTATACTTGAGGTGTATTTATACCCTATCGTTATATAGAGCTACAATGTAAAGTGAGTGGACTAGTGGTCAAAAGTTCCCCCAGCATTTTAATATTTCCCAATTGAGAAAGGCAATAAGTGAAATTTTGTAGATAGCAATTCACATTACTCGTATTACTCACGGAGAGTATGTTCTTGCAAGAATATAATCGTCATTCACTACTACATAATCGCACTACAATTCAACTATCATAGGGTTATAATCGTCATTGCACAAAAACTCGGTAGAAATTCAAGTAAAAAAATGGGGCTTGTGCCATTTTTATAGAACAACCATAATGCAATCTTCAAAATCTCCCCTTTAAGCTACACTAGCAGTGGTAGAAGCATGAGTGGCAATAGGTAGCGTTTGTGGAGGAGTAGAAGAAGGTTGTTGCTGTCGGAATGGTACTGTCCGGCTGCGGCGGCAGCAGTGGAGGTGACGGAGAAAGGGAACCAGCGGGTGGTGAAGAATCGAATGAGACCATATGAGATCCCAAAGTAGATTTTTACGAGTATTTATTTGCTAAGTATCCTCATCCTAATTAGAGAAACATAATTGAAAAGTGATCCACTAAAATTGTGTCAAAGTCATGCTAGTTGTTATTGATTAATTAATAATACTCTTTAGGTTGGATGAGATTACCGTTTTAGGTTCACTGGACCGAAATTCAAAATTTTACACATAACTAGGTTTTTTTTATTATCGTGGCATCCGATCTAGTTTGCCCGCACCTCGACTAATTCCATAGGGAACCTACTGCTCCCTAATATCAAAGGTATCGGGTAACTCTATCCACTAAGACTTCGACAAATGAGAGGAAATCATAGTGTTTTTGCCTCTTTTTTTTTTAATCAGGTAAATGTTTTCATTGATAATAACAAGGCCAACTTGGCCATATACAAGGTGTATACCCAAAAAAAAAAAAAAAAAGGAGAAACCTACAAGATATGGTTCTCTCCAAAGGTCACCCAATCCTCTATACAAACGGGAACTACATGGGTGCACCAAAAGAAAATAAGGGATCGGAGACTACTCCTTAGTTGAGCAAAGCTCATCTCCACCCATTCAAAAGCTTTCCTATTCCTCTCTTACCAAATGACCCACATTAAAGCAAAAAGGAGTAACATTCCACGTCTTGTGCCTTCTTCTTCTAGCTCCGCTCCTCCAGCTGAACATCATCTCCTTCACGGATCTTGGCATTGTCCAAGAAACACCAAACCATCTAAAGATATCCCACCATAACCGTGTGGCTACCATGCAATGAAGTAGAATGTGATCCACATCCTCGCCGCCTCCTTACAAAGGAAACAACTTCTTATGCAGAAAACCTTTCGTTTTCTAATATTCTCAGCCGTCAAAATCGCCCATCTAGTAGCTAACCAGGTGAAAAAACACACCTTCCCCGGCACCTTAGGAATCCAGACAGAAATGTGTGGAAAACTAACCTTCGCTCTCACCAAAAGCTTCTTGTAGAAGGAGCTAGAGAACACTTTGTTATTCCCCAACTCCCAACTCAGTCAACTTGCTAGCACTGCTTGTGAAGTAATGCTAGTGAACTCTAAAGTTCGGTCACCTCCCAGTCCTGGAAATCTCTCCTGAACCTCAAGTCCCAAAAAGTCCCACCCCCTTGTGTCCCCCTAACTTGCTGAATCGATGAATCCCTTTGGCAAGACATCCTATACAAAACCGGAAACTCATCCTTCGGCACCAAACCTCCACACCACTTTTGCCCCCCAAAACCTCACTCTACTCCCTACTCCAACCTTGAAAGCGGTATTATCATAAAAAGCTTCTCATCCCTTCATTATATTCCTCTACACTCCACACCCGAACGGCATAGTAATCACGTTTGTTCTCCATCCTCCTTCCGTAACACCCCACTCCAAAAGCTTCTCCCTCCACCCCGAATCTCCATAACCATTTGCCCAGAAGTGCCTTGTAAAGACCTTCAAGTCTTTAACCCCAAGTCCTTCCCACCGTTTAGGAGATGTCACAATCTCCCACCACACTAAGAGAAACTTCTTAGCCCCATGCGCCACATCCTAAAGGAAGTTCCGTTGTAATCTTTCCATCTTTTCTATAACACCGGTAGGAGCATTGAAAAGGGACACACAATAAGTAGGGATACTCAACAAAGTACTCTTGATCAACACTTCTTTCCCTCCTTTGGACAAGTATCTTTTCTGCCAACCTGCTAGCCTCTTCTCTACCCTCTGAATGACCGGGTTCCAAACACCGTGATCCTTGTTCGCTGCGCCTAAAGGAAGACTAAGGTAGGTAGTAGGAAGGGTCCCTACCCTGCAAGGCAACACTTGAGCCAACGAATCAATGTTAACCACTTCACCCACGAGAATGATCTCGCACTTCCTGAGAATGATTTTGAGCCCTGACACCACCTGGAACCAAGTCAACAGTTGTCCAAGGTAATCCAACTTGATCCATCTGCATCACAAAATACTAAAGTATCATCTGCAAATAAAAGACGAATGACCGACAAGGTACGAGCACCACCAACTGCAGCATTGATACCTTTATGTCCGCCTAAAACAACTCTTTCCATCATCCTACTCAAAGTTTCCATCACCAAAATAAAAAGCACAGGTGATAAAGGATCTCCCGGCCTCAACCCCCTCCCGGCCTCAACCTCCTTGAACTACCGAAGAAACCACAAGGATTTCCATTCACTAGAACTGAGTATCTCACAGAAGAGATGCAAAAACTGATCCATTTTCTCCATTTCTCCCCATGACCAATGAAATCCAGGAACTTCCAGTTTACATGATCATAAGCCTTCTCAAGATCTAATTTGCACAAAACACTCTGAACACCCTGTTTTCTCCTCGAATCTACCACTTCATTCGCCACCAATGTTGCATCAAAATTTGTCTTCCTTTGACAAAAGCATTTTGTGAAGAAGAAACGGTCTCGTCCAGAACTCTCTTAAGTCTATTAGAAAGCACCTGTAACTCACCTCATTGACTAATGGATCCTTTATCCGTCATTCACTGACCTTTACTTCATGTAAATAGCACTTACTCTGACAGTGTACCTTTTACACGATGGTCAGCGAAAAATTGGGAAATGACCACATATAACTAGCTTTTTTTTATGAAAAGTTAAAGGATACATATAACTAAGTTATTGACTTAAATAAAATATCCTTCATAATCATTAAATGACAATGATAACATAAATAAATGAACAATGAGCAACAAACTTATAATTAGGAAATGCTATTAAAAGACAAGATGACAAAACAGTGATAGAAGAAAATAAAAGTATTACATGCTCAATCAACATCCTAATGATGCCCACCATTCTCTTCCCCAGCATTGTTGTCATTAGCATCAATTTCAATATTCTTATCTACATGTTGATTGAGTTGTTTCTTCCATCCAACAAGTTTAGTCTGCGTTTTTTCCTTTCTTCCTTTCGTCATCTACTTTTTTTTCATAGGAAAAAAATGCAGACTAAACTTGACGAGAGAAAGAAACAACTCCATGAACATGTAGATAAGAATGTTGCAAATGAAACGGGTGCTAATGACAACAATGCTTAACAACAAATAACTTTAATAAACCTTTAATTTCTCTAGCCTTAAGTTCATCAAAGCATTTTCCTTCAACAAGTTGAGGAGGTTCTCCAGTTCCTTCTCCGCAGTCGCTTGCTCTATTTTCCCAATATATTTTCCCTGAAGGTATGCTTCATAAATTAAGAGTTTTTAACTTATATATATAGATGTCTGATACCACATAATCAAGTGATTGAAAGTTGATTGAGATAATTTGATCAAATTCAGAAATAAACTAATTGCACAACCTAGATTTTAAGGTATAAATTAATTACTTTCTTAGACAGATGTAGTTAAAATCCTAAAACTCAATCGTGAGGACTGTTGGAGAAATAATCATATTTCTATAATGAATATATTCAGAGTTGGAAACAAGGGCGGACCTACCTTGTGTCAAGTCGGTTCGAACCTAGCAATGCGCAGTTCCTGTTGATGCACTTTTAATTTTTTTAAGTCATTAAAGTGTTGCAGACGTTGGTTCCGATAATTTCTAGGTCTTTCCATCCAGGGGCGGATCTAGGTAATTGGCCCGGGAACCTAGTAACTTTTACGTTGATCGTGTATTTATATTGAGAAATCTATTAAATATATAAGATACATTTGTTGGGAAATCAATAACAAAGTAGGCTCTTCCTCCAATGCTAGAAATGGAATTTGCTTAAGCATTGTGGCCTTTTGGATTAGAGCTCAATTCCCCATTGGGCACATATAATAGCTTTTTAATTTGAGATTTAAAGGAACCCATAAACTTCAAATCCTAGATCCGCCTTTGCTTTCGTCCTTGTACTACCAGACTTCTCTTATGTGTCTGTGAATGTATTATTTTTGTTTTATTAGCTTCTACTAATTTATGAATATTATACTAAAATTGTAATAGTCTAGGTTATTTTATTTATCGTTTAATAATGTAACTTTTAAAAATTACGTGTATGTGTAGATTTCTTCATCTATATCTGTTTAGTTTATACTTTTGTAATTTATGAAGTTTTGTGCCCTTTTCTCTTCTTCTTTTTTTGGGGATACATGTAGGTTACGTTATTTATTTATTTATTGTTTTGGATAATTATTTGTTTAGTTTGATCTTATTTATTGATGGTATTTCAAAATTTCAAGATTGTTATTGTCATTAACTTAATTCTAAGAGAGCTTGAAATTTTAAAATTAGAATTGTAGTTTTGTCTAACTGTTTATTTTTTATAAAAATAGTACCAACTCAAAATGAAAATTTCAAGGGTATTATAGGTATAAAAACTAAGCTAATCTTATCATCGATTACCGTCACAGTTTTAATTTCTATTTGACCCTGCCTGAATAAAATCCTGGGTCCTCCACCAGTTGGAAAATGCACACGATCAACATCTCGGGTGTATGATGTATCTTTTTTTTTTTTTTTTTTTTTTTTTTTGGAAACTAATGTGTATGATATATGTATGTATCAGTAATGGAAACAATCACTATTCATGAGAAACGTAGCCCTTTACTTCTTAAGATTACTTCTAAATATCATAAGTTTTTATTTTTTATTTTTTTATTCTTCTACTAAAATATGTCAAATTTAGTTGGTCTTGCTAGAAGCTCCATCAACCTCAAAGATAAGTGATGATCGATCAATGCCATGTATGGAAATTAGACATACGGAACTTACCTTACAACTTGTGTTGCATTCATACAGAACAACACTAAACATCAATAAGCAATATTGTGCTAATAATTAAGAAAAGAAATAAACGAGTACAAATAAAGAAATTTGGTTTGTCTGGATTCAAATTAATAAGCCAAAACGAAGGTATGGAAATTCCTTATTTTATTCAATTGGTCGTTGAGTGATATTTAACTTCTATGTCACTCTTATTGCCCGAGTACTTAAACGTGTTCAGTGAAGATCCATTTCCTTGATTTAAACAAATTGTAATACCAGTTACACAATATGACAGAATAGTTAATAGACTTTGGATTTTCCCTCTTTTTAGATGTATTACAACTATGTGCTTATCCAGAAATAATTTTGGCCGGCTCAAAGTTTTGTACTCACAGAGTCTCTAAAGCTCAACCTTAAACCTAAATTTCATATATGAGTTTGGGAAGCCTACCCTCCTCACATAAGCAGGTCATGAAGTTGTAGGTTATAAATTTAATGATAGGATGATTTTTTTTATTTATTTTTTTTTGGTTGGAAAAGGTATAAATTTGCATTGTACTATCGAGAATTGCTCAATTTTACCCTTCGTTATACTTTGGGTCTATTTAAACCCTTGTCGTTAGACAAACCTCCAACATGAAATGAGTGGACTCTACGTATCAAAATATCTTGTGAAAAGAAAATCCAAATTTACTTATTTTTGACTATGACTTAAAATTATTGTCATACTTCAGGTTGGAGCTCCATTAAAGATTACGGTAAGAAATAAGACTTTTTCCTAATGACATGTGCAGGATTAGAAAAATATAACGGAGGACAAATTTATTCAATTTCACATAATATATGAGCAACTTGGCTCCCTGTATGTTAACATAGTGTGGATGCAGAATTTGCCACTAACCTGGTCAAACCAACATTACTGATAGACAAATCAACAGAGGCCTGGGGAATCCTTGGATTGGACTTTTTTGCATTTGGTAGCAGTTTTATTCTAATTTTACGTTCATCTATAGTTGTCTCCCCATTCTCATCCCCAACATCTGCTGGAAGTTTTAAAAGGGCAACTTCCTCCTCATGCTTATCCCGAGGAAAATAGAGTGGAAGCAATCTGCAGCATAAAGATATGTATGAATTAATACCACTCGAGAGATCGATGGATGGAATTCCCAAAGAATAGGAACTGACGGAATTCCTTCCCTCTGCTATCTATCCACTGGAAGATTGATGCCCCAAGAATACCTTTTATAAATCTCTGTATCTTGTGATGTAGTAGTACAAAAAACAACTGCTTCTACTTTATCTTTCTGTTTCTCGATGAACCGCCGTACAGTTCCTAATCAAAGTGAAATAAGATGTCATTATGAAGCAGTGGAGCAAAAGATCATTGGAATAGATGTTTAAAACATAAAAACATCTTTATAATGGAGATACAATAGCATTAGTGCTACAGCAAAAACAGAGTTATGTATATCTGCAACTTGAATATCACTTAAGAAACATTGAGGCAGAAATTATGAAAATAGACAACAGAGATATCTTACTTATTGCCACATGAGCAGCTGGTTCACGTGGGTAATTTTTCGCTTCTGTATATATACATCCCATAGCAATGCTGCACCCACATGGTACAAGATCAGTCTTTTAAATTTTCGCTTCTTTTTTATTTTCCTTTAATAATCAACATCAGGGGAACTGCAACGTAAGAGATGAAATTATGACAATCAGTCAACCTCCTGAGCCCATTTTCTATTAGAAGCTCAAGGCAAGAGCGATAGCAATGGCTTAGAGCATTCTCTGCAGCAGTATGGTATTTTACAGCATACTTGGGACCCACAGTATGTATGACCCTCCTGCACAATGCAAGAATAAAATGAATATGAGGTCAATAGTTAGAAGATGCTAATGTATGTAAAACAAAGTTCAAAGGAAGTAGAACACTTAATATTTCTTGCTTTTAACTTTGACAGACCATAATCTACTAGCAGTTTAAGGTGATACAAGAATATAGCTACTCCACCTGAACAACCATGATACAGATCTTGGAAATTAAAATGGCAATTAAGACATTAAGTGAACTCTCACTTCCTTTATCTTTAGGTTGAAATCACCATGTTCTTATCAGCAAAGTTAAGGTGCCAAGATTGCTTCAATTAATAGCGGCCTAATGATTTCAATGAATAGATAAGAACTTAAAAAGTACAATTAAAAATAAGACTGTGTTTCATAAAACTACTGCTATACCGGATTCTTATTTCAGAAAATCCAAACGAAGTGTCAAACTGTTTGTGCATACTGAAATTTCTTATAAATATGTCAAATATCATTGCAAGTTAGCTGGCAGACACAAATTTCTAACCAAACCACTTACTATGGTTCTGTAGAACATAAGATTATGGATCTCTTTACATGTTCAACGAGTGCAGTAACGATCCAAAGGAAAAACTCCAAGCTCCATGTGAGAGGTATATTTCTCAGAGTACATGCTCCTTTATGAACAGCCAGCTTAGTTGGGTTCACAGATTTAACAAGAAAAGAATGCATAGGACAGGTATTTCTACAAGTGAGAACATTGTAATACATTTCTTTACTTCTAGTACATGCAGAAATATGAAGATGATGAAAAAGCTTATATAGCACAAGTCCTGAGAAAAATAATCCTGTATACCCACCTAGCAGGAAGCTCATAAGCATTTGTAACTTTTGCCATTCCGGTTCGGCAGCCTTCCTATGAAGGAAAAGTAAACCATATATTAGTCTTTCAAATATCACTGTCATCAGTTGAAATTGAACAGCATAAATTTTAAAAAGTGGGAGATAACTTCCTTAAGTTTGAAGAAGGAATGTACAATTGGAACTTCAACAGTTTGCCACAAGTCATACTCCAACTTCTATTTGCAAACCTGCCCAGAAAATAAGCAATCCAAATTAATGCAGTAAAGAACTTACCAATGAGGTACATTCTTCTGAAAGACCAGGTCCAGCTGAAGCATGCAATCCTGGGCTGCTGTGAGCTTCATCTAAGTTCTTGTGACCACCAAAATAGAGGAGTAAATCTCATGTTGAAGCATATATATCAATAGACGATACAAAGAATGTCTACATAAAAGTATAAAACAGGTGAAACCATATCTTAAATAGACAATAGATTTGGACAATTCTAATACATTGTTTGTCCACATAGTGTTTAGGGAAGTGACAAGTAAGACGTGTATGGGACAAAACAAAAAAACTATATGTTTCAATTTCTAGACAAGTTCCAAACTTGCAAACCCGAAAAGACTTATCAACTTTTATGCTAACCCACTCCTACCTACCCCATTCCTTCAGAGAAATAAAATTAAAACTTAAGATATATGTTTTGGACCGTGAGTCTCAGTTCAAGAACACGCATACAATTACAGTCATCCCCTTGCTTAATAAAGTTAGACAAAGTTCACTTAAATCAGAGATACACAGATGAACTACTAGGAACTGTTGGCTACAAGTTCACCTTTTTGTTGCCGTCTCACATGAAAAAATGCATTTCATCTCATGAGATGAAATCAGCGTTTGGACATGCGATCTCATGAAATCCCAAATCATCCAAAGAGGCATGATTTGGGATTCCAAATATTTTAAATGTAAAAGTTGACCCACAATTTTATATTTTGTAAAAATAGATCCATAAGTTGGTATATATATTTACCAATCATGTTTACCAACCATTTATATCAAATATTAAAAGATCTACAAGCTGGTAGTATATCTATAACAAATTTACTCTTACCAACCATGTGAGAGGATTCTATTAAAGAGTAGTTACACTACAACTCATGTTCAATTTTCCATTTTATTGAACTAAAGTTTGATCAATTGATGTTGTATTTTTTAGAAAGGCCTTCTAGTAGCGTATTAATTTTGTTATGAACTATGACTTGCGATTTTGGTAAGATTGTATAAGAATTGGGAAAGTTTTGATGGTTTTCACAACTTGTGGGGTTTTTATGTCTCTAAGGAAATATACAACTTAAGAAATCCAAATTGCATGTCCAAACAAAACTTCAACTTCAACTTCAAATCATCATGATTTCAAATCATGTCCAAACGGCTCCTTAATAGACAAAACCTATGCATTGGTTGGCTATTATTCTTTTGAGCGGTCCCAAAAAGTAATTATCTGAAACAAATACTGGTATGCAAGTGTCACCTCTTACCTCGTTAGTAGAGTTAACAACAGCATCTACCTCGAGATTCCAAGGGTCCCCTCTCCACAAGTATATCTTGGAGTTAATCTCGTGATCCACGGGAAACTTAGAAACCATGCCACTAGAGTTGCCCTCAGACCCAGAAACAGATGCCAAAGGATCCGGAAAGTACGAATTAGTAGGATCTTCATCCTCATATACATACCTAAATTCAGCATTACTCCAACATGGAACCTGGTCCAATGTCACCACAGGATCTCCACTATCTGTAGGTACCCCACCACGGGTACTAGTAGGCACAGGCCGATACATATTGTGCTACACTTTATCAAATTTCTCTTCTAATATTCCCCTTTATTTGATTATTGCTAATGTTAAACTCATACTGATATCTTAATAACCCAACAAGGATTATACCAAAAGAACTCAAATTCCTGAGAAAAAACAAAAGACTTGGTATTAGAATATAAGGATGCCAAACCATGACTAATTATCCCAAAGAGCAGTAGCGTTTCAAAGAAAAATAGAATCTTTACATCGAAATAGCTCCTCATATTTAACTCAGTATTTTTAGAAGCGAAAAGCGCAAAGAAGCAACAATATCTATGGAGCTTGAAATGAAAAGTGAAAAGTGAAGCGCACTTTTCTTTGAAGTGAAGCCCGCAACTTAAGGAAAATTTAAAAATACTAACATATATAAATACAGTACTATAATAATCAAATTTCAATTAAAGTTCACAATTTCAGCATCCAATACAATAATGCTGATATTAATCCAACTGATTCAAAGAATCGACCACTTCTTGTTGAGATCACTTTGGACGCCATTATTTGAAGCACACAATTCTCTGAATGAATGGCTTGAGTTAGTTACACTGATTTAACTGATGCTCAATAACGAAATACTCGATATGTCGCATTGTACAGCTGTTCGTTCTGTTTTATATGACGTCATTTGACCGGACAGAGCTTAAGATGTTAAATTGACTTAAATATCACAATAGAAGAAAATATTAAAGTAACTGTCGAAATGATAGTTTAATGTAGAAACCATCGTAAAGTTTAAAATTTGAATACTTTTAATGAATCTGAAATTCTTGAAAGTTGTCAAAATTGCACACAAAATAGATGGTGTCGAACATTTTGGGATGTCCCAAAAGTAGCACTGCCTCCGCCACAATTTATGTGAAGGTGTTTGACTGGCTCGGAGTTTAAGTAAAAAAGGAAGACTTTTGAAACTTGTGGTATAAAATAAGTCGTAGAAACTTTTGTGACTATAAATCATCTCATTAGAGGTAAAATGAAAGTTCAAAGTTAAATTGTCAATAAATATAGAAAGAAGTTGTTTTTTTGGACGGACTAAAAAAGAAAGAATGTCACATAAATTGGGACAAAGGGGGTATATAAATTGGAAGAGAGGGAGTAAAATCACTATGTGTCAAACTCAACAACCCCAATTCAAAATTTCTCCCGATTCAAAATCACAGGTTAAATCCCAGAAGAAAAAGAAGAAAAAAAAAAGGAAAGACCCACAGATACATACACAACAGGGTTTCACAGAGACACATAAATATGCAAATTACATTGAAAAGTCTAAGCAACTACCTGGCGGAAATCAATTTGCAGTTTCGTGAATACAGCAAGAAGCAAAGCAAATACAGAAAACATAAGGATAAAATGGAAGTTTAAAGTTAAATTGTTACTAAAAATAGAAAATTTTCATTTTTTTGGGATCGACTAAAAAGGAAAAAATGTCACATAAATTGGATAGAAGGAGTAAATAACTATATACCAAACTCAACAACACCATGATTGTAATCTAAAATCAACCCCATATAAGTTAGTTTCTATAAACAGGTCTAAAATTGATCAATTTAACAAAATTTAGTACCGATAGAGCAATACTGAAGCATGTAGTTAAAGAAACCCAATTCAAAAGTTGTCCCAATTGTTGAACATCACAGGTTAATTCCCATAAATACATACACAAGCAACTACCTGAAGAAATCAATGTGGGGTTTCGTGAATATAGCAAGAAACAACGACTCCCTTCTCCGAATTGTATTGCGAATTTGTGGAATTATTTTCCTTTCACTTATCATTTTGATGGGGTCATGCTTTCCAATTTTACCGTTTGGTCAAAATTTTTAGAAAAATTACAGTATTATTTTTGCTAGGAAATAGTTCTCAAATGACAAAAATGTTTTCCTTAGCGGATGTAGGGAATAACCGTTGATTGTGTCATAACTATACCTACCTTCCAACACGTCATCTTCACTCATACCCTTATAGTCCTTATCTCCAATGGCGGAGTCAGAAATTTTACGAAGGGTGTGCAAAATTTAAAGAAGCAACTAACAAGAATTTTTAGTGAGTGGCTTCACATCCATCTTGCTCAACCTACGACTTAAACATGTCCGTCGTCAATAATTTGTTTTACGCAACTACAAACCATCTAAAAAAAAAAATCCAGCTTGGGTTGGCTTTAGTTATAAAAAACACGACAAATTGTATAAACAAATAATAATTTTATAATGGATGGGTCGAGATTTTTTTTTTCCGGTCAATGAAAAGATTTTTTTTTAACCAATAAGCAATTCTATACAACTAGCTTTGGATTCAGCTAGATTTCTCAAAACGAACCAACAAAAGAAACATCAGGAAACTCTATAATGATCAGCCTGTTATAAACTCAGTTTGGTCTTACACTCTTGGAAATCTATCTAAACTATGCAATTAGGTTGCCCATTTAACATGTTTCTGCCCTACAATGTGAGCTGCAAGGCAATATCTCTCATGAGAGCCTTGTATGTCTTCTTCTTCATGTTAAATCTGTGGTTGTTTCTCTCTATCCAAATTTGGTAGACAACTGCTGAGAAAAGGAATCCCACTATCTGTTGTTTTTCACCTTCTTTGCCAACCATCCTACTTTAATGTGTCAATTACCAATGTTTCTATCTAGTCCCATCCATTATAGTAGAGCTGAGTTCTGAAGTATGGAGGCAGATTGTGTGTTCCGGATGTTGTAGGGTTACGTCAGCAGATTATGGCAGAAGCTCATTATTTCCTCTATTCTATTCATCCAGGGCCGACGAAGATGTACCTGGACATCAGAGAGGTTTACTGGTGGAAATTTACAGCTAACTTCTGGAGATCCTTCGAGAAGGGACTGGGGACACAGGTGAACCTTAGTACAACATTTCATCCCCAGACAGACGGGCAAGCTAAACATACTACTCAGACACTCGAGGATATACTATGAGCATGTGTGATAAACTTCAGAGGTAGCTGGGATGATCACTTGCCGCTTATTGAGTTCGCGTATAATAATAGCTACCACTCCAGTATCCAGATGGCCCCGTATGAGGCCCTATATGGGCGGAAGTGTAGATCTCTTATCGGATGGTTCGAAGTCGCAGAATCAAGGTTGATAGGGCCTGATTTGATCCAGCAGGCGGTAGAGAAAGTTAAGCTCATTCAGGAGAGATTGTTAGCTGCTCAGAGTCGACTGAAGTCCTATGCAGCTAATCGACGACGAGACTTAGAGTTCCAAGTAGATGACTGGTGTTTCTGAACGTGTCGCCTATGAAAGGTGTCATGAGATTAGGTAATAAGGGCAAGCTTAGTCCTAGGTACATCGGGCCTAGCCCTAGGTATATCAGGCCTTACAGGATCATGCGTAGAGTAGGACAAGTAGCCTATGAGTTAGATTTACCTTCAGACTTTGGATCTGTACAGCCGGTCTTCCATGTATCCATGCTCTGTAAGTGCATCGGGGATCCTTCCAGAGTTGTACCCGTGGATGATTTTCAAGTTACAGAGTAGTTATCATATGAGGAAGTCCCTGTTGCTATTCTAGATCGCCAGGTTCGTAGGTTGGGAAGCCGAGGAAGATATGAAGTCTAGATATGCTCAATTGTTTCCGATCCCAGAGCAGGTGCAGACCACGATACCATTATCTTCTGGTATGCACTATGCTGTTAGTTACTTTTGTTGGTCGTGTGGGGCCATTATTGTTATTAATTGTTGTAGCCTTGTATGGCATTATACTGTATTGTTAGGTTGTGTGGCAGGTTGGTAGTGGTGTGATTATAGAGGAGACTCTGCCGAAATTTCTGTAGACCCCTGAGAATTTAACATTCGAGAACGAATGTTTCTAAGAGGGGAAGGATGTTAGACCTCGTATTTTTGTACGTTGAGTCTCTTCGTGAGTTAGTTGTTATAGATTTAGAGAGCAGAATTATCTTTAAGGTTTTATAAGGTTAGACGTGTTCATCTTGAGTATACGAGGGGTTAAGTTCATTCTTAGTATGTGTTGGAAGGATTAGAGGTTAAATGAATCGACAAGAATGCGTTTCGACGAAAATTGGGATTTACGGTAAGATTTTACGGACCGTATATTTGTTTTGACCCCTATCGTATTTTGATAACAATGGGGGTGATGCCACTGTTGGCAATTTACAGTCCAATTATACGGACCGTATTTTATTTACGGTCCGTATATATGGACCGTAAATTGAAGTCGGTGGCATCCCTTTTTAGTATATAATTCGTACTCTACTCATTATATCTCATTATCTTCATTTCTCGAGACCCCTAACACTCCTAGAAACCCTCTCCAACGTATGTAATCAACCCCCAAGTGAAGTTAAGGAATTAAAGTGAGAATCGAGTGACAAAAGTTTTTGAAGTGTTGTTGAAGCTTGTTTCTCCTTCTTGTAGTAGCTTTGGAGGAGACTTCAAGGTGAAGTAATCTTGGAATTTCTGTGTTCTTGAGTCCTTGAGGTAAGAATTCATCTTATTTCCATGTTTATGAGTTTATTTGATGTTTATACTAGGTTTGGAGGGAAAGAAGTTGGAGGGAATGTTCAAATATGAACTTGAGTTTATGTAGAGTTGTAATCTGTTTTGAGCCATGTTATTAATGTGTTTTTAAGATAAATTCTTGTTATATGGATAGTAGTTGGTGTTGAGATTGTGTTGAGGTTGTTATACTTGGTGTACTTGGAAGAAGAAGGTCTGTAGTTGTCCTATATGAAGCATATGTCGAACTGTTTTGGTGTATACTCATGTATCTTGATGGATTGAGTTTAAAAAGGAGTTAATTCAAGTACTTGTTGTTGTTGTTGTTGGTTACTGATTGTGTGGTAGTTAAGAGGAAGTAAAGGAGGTGTTGCCCGTTTCATTTTAGAATCAAATTATCATTTGATATACGTGATATACTAACGCTATCTGAGTTCATATGTGCATTCTTTATTTTAGGATTGGCACACTAGTTGTGATAAGTTCGTTATTGGATTGCAGTGACGACTTGAGGTATGTTAAGGCTAACCTCTTCTTTCTCTTAGCATGTTCATTATGAAACGAAACATATCTGAAGCTCCATATCATGATGAATCCGCTCTTAGTAGCTAGAGATGTTTATGTTGGTTGATGTTCTAGTAATATTGTTCTTAGCAAGCCTTTCTCCAGATTTAGTATGCCTCATAGAGCCACATGTTGATGGAAATGCTATCTCATAACGATGTTCGGAGGTGTAACAACCTTACGTCAATCCGACAGATTCAGGATGTATTATATCATACTTATGCATTATATACACATATGATATGATGATGATGATTGCCCACAGAGGCTTGATAGGCGTTATATATATATATATATATATATATATATATATATATATATATATATGACAGGCGTTATATACGCACCACTGATCAATGTTTAGGATGATGATGCCCACAGAGGCTTGACATGCATTATATACGCATATATATATATATATATATATATATATGAGCAGGATGCATTATATACGCACACATATATATATATATGAGCAGGCGTTATATACGCATATATACAATACTTATGCATATCGTGGCCCTCCAGATATACAGGTTGTACCCTTTCCTGATGTTGCTCTCATGTCTTCTTTATGTTGCTTTCATGCCTTACATACTCAGTACTGTATTCGTACTGGCGCCCTTTTTGCCTGGGGGACGCTGCGTTTCATGCCAGTAGGTTCAGGTAGATAGGGTGACGGTCCACATCAGTAGGTTGTCGTTCAGCTGATATTGGAGCACTCCACTTGTCCCGGAGTTGCTGTCGTGTCTTGGTACGGTATTTTTGTTGTACATATGGGTATGGTGGGGCCCAATCCTGACCTTATTATGTCATGTACTCCAGTAGAGGCTTGTAGACAGTTATGATACAGTTAGACTGTGTATGGCCTTGTCGGCCAGTATTTTGTTGTATAGATGTCTGTGGCGGCCTTGTCGGCTCGTACTATCATGTTCAGCATGTTTATGTACATATGTCCTTTTGGGTCTTGTCCCTTACTAGTTTATTTCCCGTATGAGTTAGCAGGTTATCGTATGATGACTCTCCTGGTCCACCTTTATTATGGTTATGTTATGAAAGGGTGTCTAGTGGTGCTCGGAAAGTAAGGCTTAAGTGCCCGTCATGGCCCTCCGGTTTGGGTCGTGACAAAGAAATTAACCCTTTATTAACTTTTTTGTTCCAAACATCCTATAACCTACTTAGGAGGGAATGAAAAATACAATGGTATATGTGTAATTGCATATAACCTTTTTTTCTAATTCTTTTGATAGAAACTTATTTGAAATATTATTTTATGTTTAATAGAAATAAATTCCCAAATTAAAGTTTCAATTAAATTAAATAATTAACAAGTAGTACTATCTAATGACTCCTGAAGAAGAAAGTCAAATAAAACTTGGTTTGAGGGAGGGGCTATGGGAAACATGTAAAAAAAGAGTTTGAAGAATAAGAAAGGAATTAATGAAGTAAAAATTTAACAGAGATTCAAACGTCTAACCTCACAAGCATTTTTAAGGCTTTTTTTCGCCGCGCCAAAGACTCTAACAATGTCAAGGGTGTGCAAAGTTAAGTATATGTTATATTTAATAAATTTTGCCCTTACACGGTATAATTTTCCGATGAAGTGTGTCACTTTAAGTTAAAATCGATAAATTAGTTTATTTTCTTGAACGTGTGATATGTGTTTAGTAAAAATCTCGACCCATTCATTATAAAACTATTATATGTTTATACAATTTGCCATGTTGTTTATAACTAAAAGCAACCCAAACTGGAAAAAAATCAGATGGTTTGTAACTGGTGGAAAACAAATTATTGACGTCGTACATGGTATAGTCGCCAGGTTGAGCAAGATGGATGTGAACTCACTCATTAATTTTTTTGGTTAGTTGCTTCTTTAAATTTTGCCGAGGGTCTTTCGGAAATAGCTCTCTATCTTCCGAGATGGAGGTAAGGTCTGCGTACACTTTACCCTCCCCAGACCCCATCCTGTGGGATTTCACTGGGTATGTTGTTGTTGTTATTGCTTCTTTAAATTTTGCAAACTTCATAAAATTTCTGGCTCCGTCACTAACCGTAGAGTAAATAACGAGGCTTCCAATTGTGGCATTAATTTGAAATATGAATGAATTAATCCTACCACGATAAATTACAGATTATTCCACTAAAAAATGTAATTTCACTCCTCAGTTTAAATTCGAATATTTCATTAAATTTTATTTGACTCTGCAACATGCTCTGATACCAATTGATAGAACAAGCGCAGCGGAAGCCAGCAAGAATCATTTACTTACATGTAAACTAGACAACAATAATAATAAACGAGATTGGAATCACTAACCTCTTGAAATTCTTACACAACTCAACCACCGCACAACAACTCAAGTATGTAGTCTTCTGCTATGTAACCTTATTATTCTTTGAACAGAGAATACTCGTTTAAGCGAGTATTATGACTTAGGAAAAAATGTGCGTCTTAGAGAAAAAAACTTGTGCGTCTTAGAGAAAAAAACATTCTATTTATAACTATGTTTTGAGGGTGTAAAACCTTATCCAAAACGTGTAGGCATAGCAGTAAATTTCCTCCAAAAAACTTATTTTCCAAGTCCAAGAATAATTAGACATAGCAGGGACCACAGAGTAAATAACGAGGCTCCCAATGCGGCATTAATTCGAAATATGAATGAATTAATCCTACCACAATATATTATAGATTATTCCACTAAAAAGGTATAATTGCACTCCTCGGTTTAATTTCAAAATCGTTCATTAAATTTTGTTTAACTCTCCAAGGTGCTCTGATATCAATTGATAGAACAACAGTAGTGGAAGCAAGCAGAATCAGTTACTTACATGTAAACTATACAATGATAATAGTTAACGAGATAAGAATCACTAACCTCTTAAAGCTCTTACACAACTCATACATCGCACATCAATCCAGGTCTGTAGTCTTCTGATATATAACCTTATTATTCTTTGAACAATAATACTCGTGTGGGGGAGTATTACGCATCATGAAAAAGTGTGCGTCTTCGGGCTGAAAAACATTATATTTATAACAACGTTTGAGGGTATAAACCCTAATCCAAAATGTGTAGGCTTAATTTTTCTCTAAAAAATTATTTTCAAGTCTAAGAATAATTAGGCATAGCAGGTACCGCAGAATAAATAATGAGGCTTCAAATTGTGGCATTAATTCGAAATATGAATGAATTAATCCTACAACAATAAATTACAAATTATTCCTTTCTATTCTTTTTTTTTTCCTTTTGCATTTAGTTCTTATTTTCGTACTTTAAACGCTATACAACATTAATACTTAAAATCATCTTAGGAGTGTCAAATTTGCTACTACTACATACAAAAATCCAACAAGTTAATACATGGACGGGTAGAGTTATTAATATCTCACATAATAAACAGAAAGAGTTCACCTTTCATTATTCATAGTCTTTAATGGGAAACTTCTTATCAAGTTGGTATTTCAAGTCATAAAATTGTACCTTTTTTCAGTATTGGAGTGAGAAATTAAAAAGTGAAACAAAGAAGAAGGCCTAAATGAGCAGTCCATGAAAAAGGAGAAAACTCAACAAAATTAATCGGTGACTTATTAAAGAGTAAAGTACTAAAGAATGAAATTACTTTATCTTTTGTCTTCGCCATTGCTAGCCATCTGCCAATGCAACTTTGTATCGCCTTCCTTTTTGTCATCAATATCGTATTCTACCTTTTTCCACCATTTGTGAGAAATTAAAGAGATGATAAAAAAAGTAAAGTAAAAAAGGGAAGGAATGAAAGAATTTCGTGGCATGAGAAAAATCCTATGAATTACAACAATAAATTACAGATTATTCCATTAAAAACTATAATTGCATTTCTCAGTTAATTCAAAATCTTCCATTAAATCTTATTTAACTCACTAAGATGCTCTGATACCAATAGATAGAATAAATGCAGTGGAAGCAAGCAAAATCAATAATTTATATTTATATATACTAGACAACAATAATAGTAAACGAGATTAGAATCACTAACCTCTTGAAACTCTCACACAACTCGTCCACCGCACAGCAATCCAGATCTTCTGCTATGTAACCTTATTATTCTTTAACAAGAATACTCGTGTAGGCGAGTATTACGCATCATGAAAAAGTGTGTGTCTTAAGGCTGAAAAACATTCTATTTATAATGACGTTTTAGGATGTAAACCCTAATCCAAAATGTGTAGGCTTACTTTTCTTCCAAGAAAATTATTTTTCAAGTCCTAGAATAATTTGGCATAGCAGGGACCACATCGTAAATAACGAGGCTTCCAATTGCAGAATTAATTCGAAATATGAATGAATTAATCCTACCACAATAAATTACATATTATTTCACTAAAAAAATTTAACTGCACTACTCAGTTTAATTTCGAAATCTTTCATTAAATCTGATTTAACTTCCCAAGATGCTTTGATACCAATTGATAGAACAAGTGCAGCGGAAGCAAGTAAGAATCAATTACTTACATTTAAACTAGACAACAATAACAATGAACGAGATTAGAATCATTAACCTCTTGAAGCTCTTACATAACTCGTCCACCACACAACAATTTAGGTCTTATGCTATGTAACCTTATTATTCTTTGAACAGAGAATACTCGTGTAGGCGAGTATCACGGCTCAGAAAAAAGTGTATGTTTTAGGGATGAAAAACATTATGTTTATAACCACATTTTAGGGTGTAAACCCTAGTTCAAAACGTGTAGGCTTACTTTTCTTCCAAGAAAATTATTTTCCAAGTCCAAGAATAATTTGGCATAGTAGCTACCACAGAGAAAATAACTAGGCTTACAATTGCGACATTAATTCAAGATATGAATGAATTAATGCTACCACAATAAATTATAGATTATTCCACTAACAAATTTTAATTGCTCTGATCAGTTTAATTTGAAATCTTTCATTAACTCTTATATATTTAACTCCCGATGTTAAGATTACAGATACAAATCAATTAAATTAAATTACTGATAATTTAGTTCATTGACTAATTATTCAATCCTTTATACTTCCGCTTAACTTATTTCTTGTGATGGATACAAAATTCACATGCAGGATTTTCACATGAAAACTTGTAAGCATCCATAGAGGGGTATCATCAATCTCAAAGTCGAGACATAAATTCTATCAACTAATTATTATTTCACAAATGTTATTGGCTACTATCCAACATATCAGGTATACATTCACTACAATTGAGTCGTACCTTTTGATAAATCAAAACAATGAACAAATCACATTGATCATAATAATTATATCAAGATTAGGACTATAAGTATATTTAATGAGTTAAAGAGGCTGTTCTATAGATTCATTACAAAAAAACACTTATCTCTACTTGGTCCGTTCAATACATCAAAAGTACTAGCACAAAATCACTCCCCTAATCAAGAAAAAATATATTTTATCTTGTGATAGAATTATCAATATATTTTTTTCAGTTTCATCTTCGATTGTGAATTTCAACTTTATAACTTATAAGAATTGACAATTTAATCTTCTGTGCATGAGCTAAAGATCCATACACTAAATCGTCTACTATATAAGTAAAGAACGCACATGCAAACAAATGATCTATTTAAATAAAATTTTATTTAATTGAATAAATAAATAAACAATGGTTCCATAAAAAAAAATAACACTATAGCTAAACCGCATAATTAATAGTATATCCTAACAGCTGCTGCTACGACTATATTATAATGACAATGTAGTCTAAACAGTTAGGATTGATCTTTAGGTACGGCGAATTTTTTTTAGGAATTTTGCGGTTATGGGTTATGCTACATGTGCTTCTTCATGCTCATAGAAGTTTACTGTCACACCCCAACCTCGGTGAGGTGTGATTGGCACCTGGCACCTTACCGGGGCCGAGCGAACGAAGCTGTAACTTGCATGCATCTTCTATGTCTCGAATGGAAAAGTAAGGCCAAGGAGGCTAACTATGAATATATTATCATGCATATGTAAATGTACAATGGGCCCACGATGTCGACGATAACCACTGACAGGACATAACTAAGCTATATACAAGAAACTGTCTACAAAGCCTCTATGAACATGACTGAAGTATACAAGTCAGGACAGGGCCCCCCGACATACCCGTAACACACACAAAATACATATACGAACCCAGACTCGGCAATGCTCCAGGAAGAAATGGAGCCCACCAATCAAGAGTAGTACCTGGAGGCAGCCTACTGTGGAAGGTCCTAGTCTCGTCTGTCTATACCTGTGGGAATGAACGCAGTGTCCACAAGCAAAAGGACGTCAGTACGAATAGTGTACCGAGTATGTAAGGCAGAAATGTAACATAATAAACATATACTTCAAGAAGAAGGATAAGAATCAACCTGGCACTTCTGACTTACCAATGAGAATCTAGTGTGCATATCTCTCTATTCTCTCATAACATTTAACTACATCTATGTACAATACTGTGTCTCTAACTTACTTATCGTCCTGGTGCTAACTGCCCAACTGATCAGTGGTAACTGCCCAACCGGCCGTAGGATGGTGGTAACTGCCTAACCAGCCGTAGCATGGTGGTAAATACATATCTGCCCAACCGGCCATAGCACGGTGGTAACTGCCCAACCAGCCGTAGCATGGTGGTAAATACATATCTGCCCAACTGGCCGTAGCACGGTGGTAACTGCCCAACCAGCCATAGCATGGTGGTAAATACATATCTGCCCAACGTGTCGTAGCTTAGTGGTAATAACTGCCTAATTGGTTGCAGACCAGTGGTAAATATGAATGCATGTGCTGCGGAACGTGCATCCTGATCCAAATATCCCCAATAGGTACCCTTTATATACTTCTAGTATTCATTATTTACCTATTAGCTTCTAAGCGCTTCTCATGGTCATCACTTATCCGTTAATGCCTACATGATCACATAAGACTTATAAGCATATTTCTGAGCCATTAGGACTTCTTTCCGATTAACTAAACCTCAAACAAATCCTGAAATACATCATAAACCTTTCTTCTAGCATTAAATACCTCATTAGGGATCTTCTACTAGCTCACTACTCATGTCTTACAAAGCATTCCTTAAGAAGACATTTCTAAATTCATCGGAGTGACGTAAGGTCGGTAAACCTCCGATTTCCATTATGGAGCTAACATCATTGGCATATCTCACCTTGAAGGAACAATAATCATAAGGTGAGACCAACATCAATAACATCTTAAGAACATCAAGAATGTAAGCTTCTAGCATGTCTATGAGAGGAATCATTATGGATATCATTTGTAAAAGTTCGTAGCAATAGGATCATGCCTTAAGAAAGAAAGGGCTAGCCTTAACATACCTTTTCGGTCGCCTTAACTTTAACTACTTAACTCTTGTCCTCCCAAGCTCGTAAATCTACATTTAAGAGAATTCATACTATTGTTAGGCTTATCATCATATGCTTGTCTTAAGCCTTCAAATTAAATTCTCTTAGAATCTGCCAGAATTCGGGCAGCATCTCCCCTGTTTATATCCCTAGCCCGAAATCACAATACCAACAAAACAACAACAATAGCAACACCACTATCAACAACATCATCATCAACATCAACATGCTTAATAAAACATCCCACACGATGTCTCCCCAATTTCTCAACCAATCACTAGACTTTACGAAGCTTTAACAACTAAATTTCCATGATACAATTCATAATATCCATAGTAAAGAATATCCTTACCTCAATCAAGGTTGGTAGAGCTTGAAATCTTATTTATCTTCGGCGGCCTCCTTTTATTCGTCGAGATTCATTGTTTAGAACAAGAACTACAAGACCTTATACGCTTCCCGAGCCTAAATCTCGGGGTTTCACTTGATTTGGGGCTAAAAATTTATGGAGGAAGTTGGGAGAATGTTCTAAGGGTTAGGGGAGGTTTGGGGAGGTGGTTGAATGAAAATAAAGGGTAAATCCCCTTTATATATTATTCTAAGGTCGGTTTGCACCGACCTAGAACTTTTCGCTCACTGTAGCGCTCGTGTCGCGCACTGTAGCTGCGCGTTTCTGCTCTGCCAGCTTGACTTGTAACGTCCATAATTATCTACTCTGACGTCGTATCGACGAGCGGTTTGTTGAGTTGGAAACTAGACTTCATGAACTTCAATTTAGGCTTTTGCTTTACTTCAAAACTCCTCATATACTAAAAGATATTCTTTCCCCAAGTTGGCTTATACTTTGTTGTTCAAAATAACGCTCATCTTTTTCCAAAGTCATACTAACTCAACTCCTTCCACTCAATTCCTAGGACCTTCCGGAATTCCTCATATGCATCCTTTACTCATAAAATATACCTAATAATGCTTCGTCCCTTATACTCCAAAGTTGTTTTACTTCGCCATAGTTCAACATACTTACGCTCAAATTTGATAAGTGCTTCTCTGCAAGTACGGGGTGTAACATTTATATTTTGTTTGGATGGTTGTACATATTATTTCATAATATATCGTATTATATATTGTATTGTGTTGTATGAAATAAGATTATTAGATAATAAGTAAAGATAAAATGAGAAAAGAAATATGGTAATCACGCAATTCACACCAAATTAGTGTTACGCAAGATGAGACTTTTCGTTGTTATATAACGATGAATTTTAACAATTAAAATATAATTGAAGTAACAATCAAAACAAACATTGTGTTTAAACTAATAGCACGATACAATACAACAGCTAACAACCATCCAAACAAGCTGTTAGGTTGCTGGGAAGAAGAAAATTTTTCTCTTTTGAAACTCAAAGATACCTTAAACTACCCAAGGGTCGGGTCTTTTGTCTTGGGGTGGCTCAGAAATAGATTCTTGTAAGTGGGAAAAAGTTGGTTGTAGTAAATCCACAAAGCGGGTGACTAAAACTTTCACTCAATGATACAGGACCAAAGGAGCCAAGGAGAAGTGTTGATTTATCCATGGAAAGCTCATAATTTCTTCCCTTTGCGGAGCTGCAGGAGTTAAGATTGGCTTCTAACTTCCTTAAGGGTGTGTTCGGTATGAAGGAAAATGTGTTCTTGAAAAATAAGTGAATTTCTACTTATTTTCTCATGTTCGTTTGGGTAGCGGAAAATAAGTGAATTTCTTACTTATTTTCTCATGTTTGTTTGGTTGGTAAAAAATCATTTTCAGGAAAATACCCACCCAATTAAGCTCCACAACTCCAGCCCAACCTCCCCCCCCCACCCCAATACGACACCAACCCCCACAACCACCCACCCCCAACCCCAATTTTTTTTTTGAAGTTTTTAATTTTTTCTGGATTTTCTAAACCATCACATCCATCCAACCCCCACCCCGCTCCCCGCGTGGACCCATACCACACCAACCCCTACATCCATCCATCCCCCCTCCCAATTTTGTTTTTGAAGTTTTAAATTTTCTTTTCTTGGTTTTCTACTACACCAGAACCCCCCCCCCCCCCCCCCCGGGTGTGGACACTACTTTTTTTGAATTTTTATACCATCCACCCCCTCCAATAACCACGCAAACTTTCAATTTTTATAATTTTTTAATAAAGGTAAAATTAAATACAAAGTAGAAAATTCGGGAGGGGGTAGGGGGTGCGTGCAGAAAGTGGGTGTAGAGAATAAAAAAAGAAAACTTTTCAAATCTTTTTAAAAAAAATTAATTTTTTTGGAGGGAGTAGTGGTCGTGGGGGTGGGTGGGGTGAAAACAAATAAAAAAAGAATCTTTTATAACTTTTTTTAAGAAAAAAGAAAAAAAATTGGGGGTGGGGGGTGGGTGGCGGTAGGGTGCGGGGAGTGGTTGGGGGTGGGTTGAGTGGGGGGGGGGGGGGTGGTGGGGGGAGGGGGAGGGATGTGGTGGTGTTTTTTTTTAAAAAAAATTGCGGGAGGGGGGGAGGGGGAGTTAGGGGCAAGGCGGGGGGGGGGGGGGATTTGGGGGCAGGGCCGTGGGTGGGGGTGGGGGTAGGGTGCGGCGTGGGGGGAGTGGTGCATGGGTTGCGGGAGGGGTTGGGGTTTGGTAGTTGGGGGATGGGGGTGGGTGGTGCAAAAAACCAAAAAAAATAAAATATTGAAAACTTTTTTTTTCAAAGCAAAATTAATTTTTTTGGGGGAGTGGGGGTGGGGGCAGGGGGTGGGGTAGAGGTGGTGGGAGTGGTTGGGGTTTGGTGGTTGGGGGTGGGTTGGGTGGTGGCACTCGTGGACTTGTTTTCCCTACTTTTATTAGGAAAGTCATTTTTCCCATTTTTGAGGAACTTATTTTTCTAAAGAAAATATTTTCCAAATTTTTGGAAAATGTTTTCCTCCATACCGAACACATCCTAAAGGTCAATTCTTATCCCTTCTTCTGATTAGGGGTAATCATGGTTCAGTTTGGGTCAGTTTTCGTCTAAAAGAAAACCAAACCTATTAAGTCGGTTTTTCAAATGTTGAAACCAAACCAATTAAGTATGTTTTTCATTGGTTCGGTTTGTCGGTGTTTTGGTTAATTCAGTTTTAAAAAAAAATATATGACAATATATGTCCAAGCACATATTTAAATTGATTATATTCCAACATAACACTACCAAATTATTTACTCCTTAAAAAAAGAAGGAGCTATACATGTAATCAAGTTATATATGTAGCTTTTCCATGAAAATTGTATGCATTGTCTTATAATTTAGCTATTTCCAAGAAACTTAATAAAACTTCTTACAATGAATATCTTTTGGTGGAATATCTGAGAGACCCCTGTACTTGTCCAGTTTTGTCATGCCGGTGTTCGTACTTACGAGTTTGCCAACTAAACCCCTCTACTCTTTAAAACAGAGCATTTTAAACACTTTTTAAGCCCACTCACATTGCGTGTAATACAACTGATTACACGTTGGATTCCATGTCATTTTTTAATGCCACGTAGGAAAGGAAATGTGGAAAATTAAATTAAACCTCCACAACTTCATTTCACGAAACATTCTTCATCTTCTTCTCCCCCCCCGCCGTCCTCCTTTCTTCTTCACGATTTTTTGTAGTTTTCACTGCCATTGAAAAATTTCCAATCAATGATAAGTTCTTCACCTCTTTTTAGTTTATTTATGTTATCTCCTTCATTTCCTTTTTGTTTGTCATCATCTTCTTTATTGGATTTTAGGGTTTAGAAATTTTTTCAATCAAAATGCAATCACAATATTAGCTTAAGAATCAAATAATACTTCAGATCTCGAACTCAAATGCTCCAGCGAAATCCAAATTTTCAGATTCAAGCTTTAACTTCAAATGGGTTTTGATATGTTCTTCCACTTTTGCTTAACCCAATCTTTTACTTTTGTGTGAAAAATCTTGATGTGCTTTGACAATGATTTACGGAGGGATGAAATTCAGGTGGTGATAGAAACTAAGGATGAGGACGAGAAAGATGGTGAAAGAGGAGGCAGCAATTAATGGGTTAATTTGAGGCTAAATTTTCTCAAAAAAACTCAAATCTTTTGAAAGTATTAATGGGTACATGATGCATAATTTCTACTTGAAAATCCTTTATGGGTTAATTTTGAGGTGTGGTGATTTTTGAGGATCTTTTGATTGACCCATTTTCGATTTGTTGGAATTTTTGATAATTTTGATGGGGTTTCCTTCTACAAAGGTCATATAATTGAATTAATAAAGAAAATTTGGATTATTGGCCAGAGGATTCTATATTCATGATAAAGAACCAGATTTGAGAGAAGAAACAAACAAAGAAGATAGGGGAAGGGAGAAAGAATTGGACAGAAAAAATTGGAGAGAGAGAGAGAAAAGCCAAGAAAAAGCTCATTTTTGTTCAACAATGGAGGATGAACATTGGGGAAGAAGATGACACCAAAAAAATGGTTGTTGGTGCCTTTTTAGCAAGCCTCACGCTCTTTAAACGAGTGTATCACACGCACTTCTTTAAAAAATGCCACATAGGATGAGGGGTTTTTAAAATGCTTAATTTTGAAGGGTAGAGGGTTTTGGTTGATAAATTCGTAAGTACGAACACCGGCATGACAATTCTGAACAAGTACGGGGGTCTACCAGACTATTCCGCCATATCTTTTTGTGCAAAAATTTAAAGAGTTGTGATATGCAAGATATCTTGACAATAATTGAATTAAACAATGGTGAATAATTAAAGGACTCAAAGACAAGTTACTTTGAACATGAAATATATAGATTCTTGGAATTATCAAAATAAAGATTACAAATCAAACTACTAGAAATTATTAAAGGAAAGAATTTGATTACTATAAAGGCGAACACCTAGATTACAAATATGTATCATAAAATATTAAGATTTTTATGTAAATATATGTGCAATTATAATTTTATATAGTCGGTTTTGTTTGGTTATTTTTTGCTTAAATTCAAAATAAAACCAAATTTTGATGGTTCTTAAAATAAAAAGCCAAACCAACAAAGTGTCAGTTTTCGGTTTGGCTTCATTTTTTGGTTTCCCGTGAACACCCCTACTTCTGATTAGTATGCAAGTGGATTCGTTGTAGCTTATGTTTCAATTAATATAATCTTGACATAATTGTAAAAAAACACACCTCAAGTTCTAAACAATCACTTTTCCACGAGTTTTACACCCCAACTATCAGATGTTCCCATATTCTACCTGAATTGTCACCATCGATTTATGTATTAAAACAAACCTCGAAGCTAGTTCAGGTAGGAAAAGGGAACAACTGATAGTTAGGGGGTAAAATTCGCGAAAAAGTGATAGTTCAGGTGTGTTTTTGTCCATTAACTCTTAATATAATCTTCAATTTTATGTGGCGGAATATGGGTCAAATTAGTTAAATTTGTTTCTGAATTCGGACATAGATTCTTTTCCTGAAATGAATTTATATATTTGGAAATGATATAGTAAGTGGTACATAAGTCACAGTTGTTGATAATTCAAAAGATATTTGAAACAAAATAGTGATAAAAAGCATTCTTCCGGAAGAGTAACAATGCCATAAAATTTTCTGAAAAGAAGAAGTACCATGCGGTGCCTATGCTATTTGGGGTGATTAGTGGAGAAGTTTAAGATGTGTATGATTTTGTTACATGAAAATCTGATTCTAGTATCATGCTACTGGATCTTTAATAGATCTCTTGTTATTACTCAACTGTAGTTAAGTTGGATTGAGGAAATGAATGTAAAGAGAGTAGAGGCTTGTCTCTTTTCTCACATGTTAGAATTTTCATTTTAATCCATTGGGGTTTCGGCCTAGCTCCGCACCATGGCTTGTACAGTTGTTTATTTCAGTAAGTCAACTACCATTATGTGGTTTTTATTTGTAAAAGAGAGAGAGAGAGAGAGAGAGAGAGAGAGAGAGAGATACTGGCTAGGAGGACAAATTGAAATTAGTTTCTTGTTACTCAATGGTTCGCTTGACTTGGTACAGGTTATAAGATGTTTAATGAATATTGAATACGGGAAACAACACATACCTTACCTCTTGCTACTAGAAATATTGATGGTACTAGCAATATAATGCAGAAAGACACTGAATGAAAAGAAGTAAACTTGCTTTTGGAGAATGAATATTGCTTTGAGATCCTTCAGGACGTACAAATATTGTAAACCAATTTGTTATAGCTAGATTCCTCTCATCAGATGCGGCAGAAGAAATAGAATTTTTGTCAAAGAGTAGGTCTGAATCATACACAGAAAACATCTTGAATTATATGTCTGGGATCGATCTTTCTGTGAATAAATTGATAGGTCCAGTACCTCCCGAACTTGGGTTCCTAAGTGATATTCATACTGTAAATTTATCACATGGTCAACTGAATGGATCCATTCAAGGACATTTTCCAACGGGAAGCAAGTACAAAGCCATGTTCATATTTCGCCAGCAAATACTTTTATACTATAAACCATGCGTTTGGTCATAGTATTTTTTAAGTATTTTTTAATAAAATACTTCCTCCCCCAATATATGTGATATAGTTTGACTAGACAGTGAGTTTAAGAAAGAAAGGAGGCTTTTAAAACTTGTAATTTAAAACAAGTGATAGATATTTGTGTGGTTGTAAGTCATTTCATTAGGGGCAAACTGGGAAGTTGTAAGTTAAATTATTTCTAAATATGAAAATTGGACAAGTCATCGGTATCATTATCGCACAAGATTAAATATAATTTATTTGGATTATGAGAATGACATAATTTCGACTTCTTGTGCTTGTATATTTTGTATGAATTGGACGGATCATGTAGAGATAAGTATTTTATATTGACGCACTAAATAAATTCTCTAGTCTATTAAATGAACTTATACTCTAAATCTTGAGATAATTATTAGTATTAATTGTGTGTATTTTTTTATTATTATAATTTATTAAAAGGCGGATATATTTGTGGTACAATATGCCTGATAAATTGGATAATAATTATATACATCGATGAAGTAATAATTAGTTAATGAAAGCCATGTCAGGGTCTAGAGATTGATGAAACACATTTATAAAAGCGTATAATTTTCATGTGTAAATAGTGTATGTGGATTTTATATCTGTCATATGAAATAAGTTAAGCGAAAGTCTAAAGAAAATAATCAACAAATTAAACTGTGATTAGTATCTGAATCTAAACATGGACAGTTAAATAAGGTATAATAGAAGAATTTGAAATTGAACTGAGAAGTGTAGTTACGAATTTTTAATGAAATAATTTGTAATTTATTACGATATTTCAGCAAGAAATGAATTAATTCCATAATAGCATGCCTCGATAATTAATATTGCAATCATTGTTATGCCTGAATAATTAGGATTTACAAAATTAAGTTTCGTGGCAGAGGAAGACCTAACAGTTACCTAGCACGACTAGGAGATACGTTTGTACCCAAAAACGTGTGTGAGTTGTTCCCTATCACGTCCGCGAAGGGTTTTAATCTGTTTGCATGTGGTTATAAATAAGGTCTTATTCCACCATTTTATACATACGATTTCTGGAGAGAAATATTTGTCAATAAAAGTATTACATAGTCCGAAAATTATTAGGGTAGCACAACAGAAGAGCGCGGAACTGAAAAGCTATCTCATTGATGATATTTGTTGACACTTGAATAGATACTTCATTTTATGGTTTTGTATCTCGAAATTGCTCGTTGTCTAGATTACATGTAAGCTGTTTTTCAAACTGTTTCCGCGTTTATAACATGCTATGTTTGAACAATATAAACTAAGACCAAAAGAAATAAACATTTCTTTTCTGCCAGATGGCTGCTCTGTAACCATTCTTTTGTCTTAAATAAAATGAAAATTTGACTTAAAAAAAAAGAACATTAATTCTTCCATCTAAAACACTAGATAACACATTTTTAATTAATTAATTTGATCATTTTTTTACTTAAGAATACTGAATAAATCCTGCTCTAATTTAGAAAGTAGTAGTATATGGTTTGAATGTAGATTTCAAATAGTGGTACCTTTTGCTCCGTCACCAAACAGTATTTACTAAAACTAAAAGAAATTGTTAACAATCTTTTTGTACCTCAAAATTACGTAATTCAGAACACTACATCTAAGAATTTTAATATGTTTGAGTGCTAGCAAGTTGCAGTAATAGTTACAAGACAAGAAATACCTGCTGTACGTAAGATATTTTAGATCTTAAGCTGTATTTGAAGGGAGATTTTTGTTCGAAAATTTAGTATTCAACAATTAACCACAAAAGGACAATTTTGAAATAACTAGATATGAAAAGGCCCGTTTACGGACCCAATGTTTCAATCTTAAATTGTGTTTATAGATGTTCAGTTATTTTTTTCAAAAAATAAATAAATTACTAATATTTTCAGCTAAGCACGATAGTGAATGATAATGGAGATCTCACTTTTAAATAATTTGCTTTTTTCTATTTCTAAGTTGCCATAATTAATAGTAAATGATTATATACTTTAATACTCATTTCAACATTATACCAAGCACATACATCAAATTAAACTACCATTCTCAAAAAAATAAAAAAAAATAAACAACTAATTTAATAGTATTCTTTTCAAACTTTATTTAAAAATTCTACAAGAAAGTAGATTAAAACTGTAAGTGTCAGTTATATTAACAATATTTTATACAATTAGAAGAAGCAAAAAATATATCAATCTATCCGTAAATTAGTCTTGAATAAACACAAATTTGTCTTACAAGTGTTTAACCAATAAAAATAATCATCTACTTGATGAAAATTAAAACGAACTGTATTATTCTTTATAACATGATAAAAGATGAAATTGAAAATAAGAAACTATGGATTTACTTCGTATTATACACACAACAAAACCAAAAGAATGATTATAAGCAAAGAGAGATCCCAAAAGAATTTGCATATACGATGAGACAATGTACTACCTCAAACAAAAGAACTGAAAAGGCCCCAACAAAAATTAATTAACTTGATATGACTTGTAGAATTCAATGAGGTAGTTAAAATTATGTTTCAAATATAATTCGTTTAAAATGAAAAGTGATAAAATAATAAACATTTAAATATAATTCTACACAAAGTATACATATTCTAGAGCTTTTTCTATTAAAAAAAGTATAATCTATTTACCTAATATAGCATATAAGTAAAAGTAAATTAAATAATGTATTTTAAGGAGATAAGATAACGACTTTTTTATGTAAATATATCATATATTAATTTTCATAATGAAACAATATAGAATTACAAAGATAAAATTTGAGATTTATTAATAGTTGAAAACTACTCGCGGAAGAGGAGAACAAACAATATATATTAAATGAGTTTATGTCATTTAGACATTAATAATATTAAAAAAAATTGCACTATCAAGTTCCATTTATTTACTGTAGCATATAACTTAGAGAAAATACACTGTATATTAATTAGGGCAATAATGCTATCAAAATTGACCCCTTTTTTAATTCTTACAAAAAATGATCCAAACTTTGTTCTCACTCTCTCTCTCTCTTTGCCTTCTTATATGTTGGTATAAATGTATGTATATGTGTGTATATGTGTGTATATATTTGTATATTTTGGGCTATTTTTTTTAATGTAAGTTTTGGGCTATTTTTTTTTTATAATGTAAGTGACCAACTTGTATATTTCTGGAATTTTCCCTATAACGTACCTTATTATTAAGATTACAAATCTCATTTATAGAAAAACTTACTCATAGATATCTTTATGTGACCTGATAGTAAAAGTTATTTACTTCACATTGTATAATTAAACTCTCGCATTAATAAAGCGTATATATTACAATATCATAATACAGTATGAATAAAACTCATCACTTAAATTAACTTTATAGGTTTAACAAATCATACTTTTAAAATTACTTTTTGACATAAGAAAATTTTCAATTCGAAATTGCTCTCAAATAATGTGGATGGATGAATAACTTTAAATCTCTATAAATATAATACGATTTTTATATAGTAATATTTGTACAATAATCAAATGTGTGAATAAAAACTAATTCTAACTTTTCTGGGGACACCTTTGCTGCTCATTAGAATAAAAACAAATTTGAAAATTTTACCCGTAAAAGAGGAATATAAATGGGGAATTTTACATAAATGATTACACTTTGGGAGTTTAAAATTTGTCATAGCTACAGTTTCAATATTTACATTGCGTAACTACAGTTTCCCAGCTGTATTCAAAAAATGGCTCGCTGTATTCATAAAACGGTCTATCTGTATTCATGAATACAGCGAATAAAAAAATTTCAAAAATTCTTTTCACTATATTCAAGTCATATGTATCCAACTCAGCTGTATTCATGTCAAATGTATTTATCTATAACTACTTTTACATTGTCAAATGTATTTATCTATAACTACTTTTACATTGTATTCATTTTATTGTATTTAAAAATCAGTGGTATTCAAACAAAATAAATACAAAAAATATTGTATTCAACTTGTTGCATACATTTTTTTTTTTTTAGTGAAGGCAGCGAGTAATACACTAAAAATTGAATACATGAAAACATAGATACACTAAAAATTGAATACATGAAAACATAGATACACTAAAAATTAACAAAAACACTCAAAAAAAAATTGAATACAAAACAATAAAATGAATACAATCTAAAAAGTTAGTTACAGAGCCTATTATCAACTCTTTACAAAAATCAAGACTTCCTTTTCCAGTCAAAATACACTCTCTCTCGTCGCCGTTATATTTTCCGTTATCATACGATCTGTTCAACTTCTTCATACTGCTTCTAATTTTCAAATGAACATTTCTGTGGAAATTTAAATTGAGTGCTCTTAAATTATGGCCGAATCAGGTAAATAACTTTACTTGGATCACTTTATTTACTGTTATTGTGAGCTAGCTATGCCTTTTTTTTGCGTCCAGAAATGATTTTGTTTAGATGAATTGACTTTTGTGTAGAAGATGACGGCTGAGAGAGAGGTGCGATGGAGGAGAGAATAATGAAGGAAAATGGGAGCAAATTGTGAGAGAATAGAGAGAAAATAATTTTTATTTTAAATACAATATAATTTTACTATATTAGTTACCTTGTGTAATTGATATACAAGATTTAATTATGAGATGTAATTTTGATAAAATATAGCTACTAAATATAAATAAGGTCTAATGTTTTCTACATAGATTTCCCATATAAATGAATATTTTGCAGGGAGTGCAACACTCCCACAAAAATATCTACCGACACAAAACATGACAGTACTTGTGGACTTGTGGTGAGAAAATATGGGGTCCACATCATTTGGGACCCTCTTAGCTTTTAGAAAAAGGGCTTGGTTTTTTTGTCATTAGAAACTTATGATGACCAAGCTTTGAGGCATAATAAGCAAGCAATGCAAGACTGTTTGTGAAATTGCAATGATGCCCTTTCTATATAAGAGAAAAATATATAAAATTTATCGTTTAAACCAATCCTTTACAAAAAAAAAAAAAAAAATAGAGGTAAATATAATATTTCAACCCACAGGATAGAGGTTAATATTATAGAGCTAAACTTGAGGAGGTTTTTCTGAAATATCAGTTATACTTTTATCAATAAAAAAAACTGGGACCTTCGATATAACGAGGGCCCAAAGGCTAAAAGCAACAACCTTAGTAACCTCACCCACAAGCTGCATCTGGTAGCTATTGTGAAACTCCTTTTTGCCGAGTTAGTAAATAATGGCAAACGTACAACAATCGAGGACCTTGTTAAATCAAACTATGATGCTAGGATCTATTAACTCAGTTGATTGGCTATCTGAACTTTTATCTTATTGGTGAGGGTTCGAATTTCCACGTTGTAATCTCCTTCCATTCTCCTACCCCTATGTAATAAAATATATATATGTGATTATGGCATTATGACTGACTAATTCCGCAAAATAAAAATTTTATTTGATTTTTTTGCGTAAACAAAATTGTCAACTCAACATAACTAATACTTCCTCCTTTTCAATTTTTTTTAACCCATTTGACTAGGCACAAAGTTTAAGAGAAAAAAAGACTTTAAACCTGTGGTGTTAAATGAATCACATATTCTTTATGTAGCTATAAATCATTGAATAAAGGTAAATTGTTTTTAAATATAGAAAAAAATCATTCTTTTTGGTACAGAGTAATAAAGAAATAAGTTCATGTAAATTGAAACGGAAGGAATACTAAAAACCCGTTAACCGGTTCGGTTAAACTGGTTAAAACCTGTAACCGGACCGGTAAAACCAGAACCGGTAGAACCGGTTAACCGGTTCCGGGTAACCGTTTAATTATTACCGGTCCGATTTCGATTTTTTTGAAACCGGAACCGGATCGGTTAAACCGGTGAAATAACAAAAAATTATAGTCGTTGGCGTTGGGCCTTTGTCCGTTAATGGACCGTTGGCAACGGTCCATTTGCAAAAATGGTCGTTGCCAAACGGTCATAAAATTAATTTTTGGCCCCCCAACCCCCCAAACTTTTTTTTAACACTTTAACCCATCTCCCACCCCTATATAAACCCTTCTTCATTTTCATTTTAATTCACACCAATTCACTCTTCTTCTCTTTCTCTCAAATCTCAATCTCTCAATTATAGTTACTTTGCAATAATTAGCCACAAAGTCTTATTATAGTTTCAACTTTCAATTATTAATTATGCAATTATAATATTGTTGGTGGAGTTGGTGATTTTGCAACAATCCGAAGTAGCTTTGGTGGATTTGCAATTCTAGCCGCCTTCACTTTGTTGGAAATTAATCCGGCAATTTGGTACCTTCGTTCCAACTCTATCTTTATTTTTTGCAATTTAATTCTAGCAATATATTTTTCGCAATTTAATTTACGCAATTTAATTTGTTGTAATTTATTTTCTTGTGATTTATTTGATTGTGATTTAAATTAATTCTATTTAATAATGTCAAAGAGATTAAGACGTGGTGCCGGTAGTAGTAGTAGTGGTATTGTTAGGGGTGGGCTTAATGAGGAAACATTTGTGGAAGAAACACCTAATTTAGGTATTGATGTTGGTGGAAATAATCCACTTTTAGGTAGGGCTGGGCATAAATACCGAAACCCGAAAAATCGGACCAAACCGAATTAATTCGGTTTTTCGGTGTTCGGGTTTGGTTTCAATTTTCAAAAATTTTGGGATTCGGTTCGGTGTTCGGGGTTTAGTATTCGGGTTTTCGGTTTAAACCGAAATATTATGTATCAGCCCAAAAATATTAAATAGTCCAAGCCCATGCCTATTAAATTTAAGCCCAAAAGAAAATAACCCAAGCCCACTTTCATTCTTTTGTATCAATATTCAATCATCAGACATCTGATCTAATAACGTATCTTTTGTATCAATATTCGTTTGGTTGTTGTGTTGCTGCTGCCGCTGAACTGTGTTGCTGCCACAGTTTCAGCTGGCTGCTGCCGCTGAACTGTGCTGCTGTCGCTGAACTGTGCTGCTGCTGCCACAGGTTCAGCTGGCTGCTACTGCTGAACTGTGTTGCTGCTGCCACAGTTTCAGTTGTGCTGCTGCTGCTGAAACTGTGGTGCTGAAAGCCTGAATTGAAAAAATCGAACCCGATCCGAACCAAACTTCAAAAAATCGAAACCGAAAGAACCGAATCGAACTAGTTTGGTTCGGTGTTTGGTGTCCACGTTCAAAACACCGAACCCGAAATAGCCGAACCGATGTATGAGAAAACTGAACCGAAGAACCGAACGCCCACCCCTACTTTTAGGTCATGAGACAATGCAACAACATTTTACCGACACTTTTAATGAAGAAGATGATGATGATGATGATGATGATGATGAAACACAACCCCCCGAAAATCTCATAGGAGATACATGTCCTGCACAATCACATACCCAAGACAAACCGCCTAGAACTCATAAGCCAACAGTTAAAGTTTGAAAATTTATGACTAAGAATAGGGAAAACCAATCAGCTACATGTACCCTATGTGGACAAGTATTTAGTTTTACGCAAGGAACTGGTAAGGATGGTGGAACGGGTACACTAAATGGTCATATGAGAACCAAACATATAGATGTTTGGGGAGATCAAACGGGTTCAAATGTGGGGGGTATTTCAAATGACGATAGACCCACGAACCGGTAGAAATTTTAAGTATGACAAGAAAAAAGAGCGTGTAAAAATAGCTAAAATGGTAGCTTATGATTGTTTACCATTTTCCTTTCCCTCAGGTTTGGGGTTTGTTACTTACATTCAACGTTGTTATAATCCGTTATTTGAGGGTATTCCTAAAAGTACTTGTAGAGCCGATGTTATAGATTTGTTTAAAAAATATAGATTTTATTTGCGCCATGTATTTAATTCTTTAAATTGTAATGTTTCTTTTATCGCTGATTTGGGTCTTAGTCTTAACAAGTTAGATTTTTTTGCTATTACATGTCATTGGGTTGATGACAACTGGGTTATGCAAAAAAGAATTATAGCTTTTTTATATGATGAAGGAAAATGTCGTCACGATGAAAAAATTTTAGCGAATTCAATGTCTACTATTATGAGATTTTTTAACATTTATAGAAAAACATTTTGTATTGCTTTAGATAATGCTTCTAATAATACAAAGAAGATAGGTCTTATAAAAAGAGAACTAAACCCTCCGCTAAGAAATATTTTTCATGTAAGATGTAGTTGTCACATTTTAAACTTAATTGTTAAAGATGGTCTTGTGCATTTTGAAGATTCTGTTAAAAAAGTTAGAGATGCGGTTGCGTTTCTTTTTTGTAATGCTAATAGGGGAAGAATTAGAGATTTTAAGAATGCTTGTGTGAAAAATAACCTTAGACCTAAGAAAATTCAAGTAGAAATTGAGACTAGGTGGAACTACACTTACATTATGCTACAACAAGCATATGAGTATAGGATTCCCATACAACAAGTTCACAACAAATATAATACTGATAGTGATGATTGGTAAAATTATTCGCATTGGGAAGATGTTAAAGAATGTGTTGACCTCTTAGAAATTTTTTATAATGCAACTCTTGCTTTTTCTAGACAATTTTATCCCACAGTAACCGGAATTTTAGCCTACTTAGCGGAAATAGCTAGAGTTTTACAAGAGTATAAATATAAATCCGGTTATCAAGTGGCTATTTTTGAAATGATAATCAAATTTAAGAAGTATTTTTTTCCCATCCCAACTTTATTTATATTGAGTTCTCTTTTAAATCTTTGTTTAAAAGTGTCTTATACTAAAAATTTGGTTAGTCAAATTTATACATTTTTAGAAATTGAAGAGGGAGTTCAACCATCTTTAGCTGAAGCCGAACTCGCTATTGACGATGAGTTTAGAAAAGTTTTTACTCATTATTCTAGTTTGGAAGAACGTGCTACACCCGTTGCTCCACGCCCTACTACTTCTCAGAGTAGCAAAAAGGGCTTGTCGGGTTTAAAAGTTTTACATTCACAACCAACTTCTTCTTGTACTGCAAACTTTGATGAATATAAATTTTATTTGATGCAACCAAATGTGGATATCAAGGAATTGGATGACTTGGACGTCTTAGCATGGTGGAAGAAGTACAAGGCAAGTTATCCGGTACTTTCAAGAATGGCTCTAGATATCCTTCGGTTCAAGTATCAACCGTGGCTTCGGAGAGCGCATTTAGCCAAGAAAGACAACAAATTGGAGACCATAGACATTCATTATCCGGCTTTAGCTTGCAAGTACTAGTGTGCATTCGCGATTGGATTAGATCGGAGCGACGCAACCAAAACTTAGAAGCGGAGGAAGGCGAAGAGGAAGAAATTAAAAATTTGATAGCTAGTGGACCGGACCAAACCAAATGGAAGACTTTGAAGATATTTCCATGACCGAATATGATGTGGGGGAAATTAACGAAATGGTTCAAAATTGGTGATTTTATTATTCTACTATTTCTGTACAACTCATGTATTATTTGCAAGTTAAAAAAAACTACAACTTGCAAATAAATGTTATCCAAGAATGAATAAAATATATGGCTCATTGAGCTTTCTTCTATTTACTTGTGTTCATATTTTTACTTTTATTAAGTTAGGAATATACCTAAAATATACTAAGAATATACTTAAATTAAAAACTAAAAAGTTATATATTTGAAATATATATATATATATATATATATATATATATATATATATATATATATATATATATATATATATATATGTTTAAGTTATACTTATAGTATACTATACATTATAAGTATATTCTTAGTATATTTTAGTTATTTTAGTTATATATATATATATATATATATATATATATATATTAAGTTATACATATATATAAGCTATATATAACTTAAACATATTTATATATATTAAGTTATATAACCTAAGTATATTGATACATATATTGATATATATATAAGTATATTCTTACTATATTTTAGGTATATATATATATGTGTGTATATGTATATACGAATTTATAAACTTAGAAAAAAATTAAGCTATAAATAACATAAGTTATAATATATAAGTTATAAGTATATATAATATACTTAAACATATATATATAAGTATATATAGTATATAACTTAAACATATATATATATATATATATATATATATATATATATATATATATATAAGTTATATAACCTAAGTATATTGATATATATACGTATATTCTTACTATATTTTAGGTATATGTAGTATAACACTATAACTTAAGCATATATGATATAACTTAATATATATATATATATGTATACACGTATATTCTGTATTGCTGACTTGTTGTTAGCCTGTTAGTCAGTAAATATTTAAACTTTACTTATAAACTTGTATAACATATGTAAATATACCTACAATATACTAATAAATACTATAATATATATATATATATAATACGAAAAAAAAAAAAGGTTTTGAAGACTTTGAACCGGACTGGTTCCGGTTTGAGGTTTCAAACCAGTAAACCGGAACCGGTTAAATGGTTCCGATTTTTTAACCGGAAACCGGCCGGTTCCCTAATCGGTTACTGGTCCGGTTCCGATTAAACCGGCTGACAGGTTTAATTCTATTGACATAACGAGTAGAAAATGTTGTCATGTCTCCCACATCATAACTTTCCGCCGGTGAAGGCAGAGCTGATATTTTTAATTTATATGTTCTAAAAGCTAAAAAGAAATGAACTTACAGGCTTATAGATTATTTATACAAATTAAGTGGACTTTTTTATACAAAACAAGATCTGCGATGAAATATTGAATTTTCCCGAGCTCATAATCGACATGCTAGTTCTGCCCCAATCTACAAGTACTTGTGAAACTTAGCTTATTAGTTTACCAAGCAAATGTTACATACTCCCTCCGTCCCAAAAAGATTGTCCTCTTTTGACTTGACACAAAGTTTAAGAAATAAATGAAGACTTTTGAAATGTATGGTCCAAAATAAGTCTTAGATATTTGTGTGGCTGTAAATCATTTCATAAAGTTAAATTGTTTCTACATATAGAAATAAGACAATCATTTTGAGATAAACTAAAAAAAAAAAAAAAAAAATTGGGACATAAAGAGTATTTTTTTTCCAAAAAAGAAAAATATTGCATTCATTTATTAGTATTATCTATTTTTTCCAAATGTACTCACCCTAGGAAAGAGGTGTCATGCACATGGAGATGGAGTAATGCAAAGAAAATCAAGTGAAATCTGTCCAAAAATGTCAGAGACGTACGTGGAGAGCAGTTATCCACAAATCAAGTGAACCTCAACTTTTCATCAGTCAATTTGTCATTTTGTTGCACAACTTTATACTCTTAAGAAGGTCATTATTACTTTACTATTACTATTACTATTCTTAATTAAACCCGTTAACCGATTTGAATCTGACCGGATCGATAACCGATTAATAAACCGGCCGGTTTTCGGTTCAAAAACCGGAACCGGCCACCGGTTCAGTTTACCGGTTAAATAACCGAAACTGGACCGGTCCGGTTCAAAAGTGCCAAAACCTTTTTTTTTTTTGTATATTATATATATATTATAGTATTTATTAGTATATTGTAGGTATATTTACATATGTTATATTTATTTATAAGCAAGGTTTATCTATTAACTGACTAACAGCAATACAGGCAACATATATATATATATATATTAAGTTATATGCTTAAGTTATACTACATATACCTAAAATATACTAAGAATATACTTATATATATCAATATACTTAGATTATATAACTTATACATATATATATATATATTCAGTTATATGCTTAAGTTATACTACATATATCTAAAATATACTAAGAATATACTTATATATATCAATATACTTAGGTTATATAACTTTTATATATATATATATATATATATGTTTTAGGTTATATGTATACTATATATACTTATATATTATAACTTAAGTTATTTATAGCTTAATTTCTTTCTAAGTTTATAAATTAAGTATATTTATATTATAAGTATATTCTTAGTATATTTTAGTTATTTTTCAAGTATATAACTTTCTAGTTTTTAATTTAAGTAGATGTATATTATAAGTATATTCTTAGTATTTTAGGTATATTCCTAACTTAATATAAGTAAAAATATGAACACAAGTAAATAGAAGAAAACTCAATGAGCCATATATTTTATTCATTCTTGGATAACATTTATTTGCAAGATGTAGTTTTTTTTAACTTGCAAATAATACATGAGTTGCAAAGAAATAGTAGAATAAAATCACCAATTCTCAATCATTTGGTTAATTTCCCCCATATCATATTCGGCCATGGAGATATCTTCAAAGTCTTCCATTTGGTTCGGTCCACTTGCTATCAAATCTTCAATCTCTTCCTCTTCGCCTTCCTCCGCTTCTAAGTTTTGGTTGCGTCGCTCCGATCTAATTCAATCGCGAATGCACACTAGTACTTGCAAGCTAAAGCCGGATAATGAGTGCCTATGATCTCCAATTTGTTGTCTTGCTTGGCTAAATGCACTCTCCGAAGCCACGGTTGATACTTAAACCGTAAGGATATCTCGAGCCATTCTTGAGTGTATCGGATGACTTGCCTTGTATTTCTTTCACCATGCTAAGACATATAGCCCATCTAGTTCCTTGATATCCACATTTGGCTGCATCAAATAAAAGTGATATTCATCAAAGTTTGCATTACAAGAAGGAGTTGGATGTGAATGTAAAAATTTTAAACCCGACAAGCCCTTTTTGCTACTTTGAGAAGTAGTAGGGCGTGGAGCAACGGGTGTAGCATGTTCTTCCAAATTAGAATAATGAGTAAAAACTTTTCTAAACTCGTCATCAATAGCGGTTTCGGCTTCAGCTAAAGATGGTTGAACTCCCTTTTCAATTTCTAAAAATGTATAAATTTGACCAACCAATGCTTTAGTATAAGACACTTTTAAACAAGAATTTAAAAGAGAACCCAATATAAATAAAGTTGGGATGAAAAAAAAATACTTCTTAAATTTTGTTGTCATATCAAAAATAGCCGCTTGATAACCGGGTTTATATTTATACTCTTGTAAAACTCTAGCTATTTCCCCTAAGTAGGCTAAAATTTCGGTTACCGTGGGATAAAATTGTTTAGAAAAAGCAAGAGTTGCATTATAAAAAATTTCTAAGAGTTCAACACATTCCTTAACATCTTCCCAATCCGTAAAATTTAACCAATCATCACTATTAATATTATATTTGTTGTGAACTTGTTGTATGAGAATTCTATACTCATATGCTTGTTGTAGCATAATGTAAGTGTAGTTCCACCTAGTCTCAATTTCTACTTGAATTTTCCTAGGTCTAAGGTTATTTTCCACACAAGCATTCTTAAAATCTCTAATTCTTCCCCTATTAGCATTACAAAAAAGAAACGCAACAGCATCTCTAACTTTTTGAATAGAATCGTCAAAACGCACAAGACCATCTTTAACAATTAAGTTTAAAATTTGACAACTACATCTTACATGAAAAATATTTCTTAGCGGAGGGTTTAGTTCTCTTTTTAAAAGACCAATCGCCTTTGTATTATTAGAAGCATTATCTAAAGCAATACAAAGTGTTTTTTTTTATAAATGTTAAAAAATCTCATAATAGTAGACATTGAATCCGCTAAAAATTTTCCATCGTGACGATCTTTTCCTTCATCATATAAAAAAGCTATAATTCTTTTTTGCATAACCCAATTGTCATCAACCCAATGACATGTAATAACAAAAAAATCTAACTTGTTAAGACTAAAACCCAAATCAGCGGTAAAAGAAACATTACAATTTAAAGAATTAAATACATGACGCAAATAAAATCTATATTTTTTATACAAATCTATAACATCCGCTCTACAAGTACTTCTAGGAATACCCTTAAATAACGGATTATAACAACGTTGAATGTAAGTAACAAACCCCAAACCCGAAGGAAAGGAAAATGGTAAACAATCATAAGCTACCATTTTAGCTATTTCTACACGCTCTTTTTTCTTGTCATACTTAAAATTTTTACCGGTTCGTGGGTCTATCGTCATTTGAATACCCCTCACATTTGAACCCGTTTGCTCTCCCCAAACATCCATATGTTTCTTTCTCATATGACCATTTAGTGTACCCGTTCCACCATCCTTACTAGTTTCTTGCTTAAAAGTAAATGTTTGTCCACATAGGGTACATTTAGCTGTTTGGCTTTCCCTATCCTTAGTCATAAATTTTCAAATTTTAGCGGTTGACTTACGAGTTCTAGGCGGTTTGCCTTGTGTATGTGATTGTGCAGGACATGTATCTCTTATGGGATTTTCGGGGGGTTGTGTTTCATCATCATCATCAATTTCATTAAAAGTGTCGGTATAATGTTGTTGCATTGCCTCATGACCTAAAAGTGGATTATTTCCACCAATATCAATACCTAAATTAGGTGTTTCTTCCACAAATGTTTCCTCATTAAGCCCACGCCTAACAATACCACTACTACCGGCACCACGTCTAAATCTCTTCGCCATTATTAAATAGAATTAATTTAAATCACACTCAAATAAATCACAAGAAAATGAATTGCAACAAATTAAATTGCTAGAATTAAATTGCGAAAAATAAAGATAGAGTTGGAACGAAGGTACCAAATTGCCGGACTAATTTCCAACAAAGTGAAGGCGGCTACAATTGCAAATCCATCAAAGCTACTTCGAATTGTTGCAAAATCACCAACTCCACCAACAATATTATAATTGCAAAATTAATAATTGAAACTATAATAAGACTTTATAATATTTATTTGAGAGAAATTTAAAGTGGCTAATTGTTGCAAAGTAACTATAATTGAGAGATTGAGATTTGAGAGAAAGAGAAGAGTGAATTGGTGTGGATTAAAATAAAAATGGAGAGGGGTTTATATAGGGATGGGGGATGGGTTAAAGTGTTAAAAAAAAAGTTTGGAGGGATTTGGGTGTTGGGGACCGTTGGCAACAGCCATTTTTGCAAATGGACCGTTCCCCAACAGTCCATTGGGCTGCCAGCAACGGCTACAAACTAATTTTTTTTTTTTTTTTTTTTTAAATCCACCGGTTAATCGGTTTCAAAAAAATTGAAACCGGACCGATATAAAATAAACGGTTAACCGGTTCAACCGATTCCGGTTTCGATTTTAATTTTACCGGTCCGGTTTCCGGTTTGAACCGGTAAAAAGGAACCGGTTGACGGGCTTACTCTTAATAAGAGGGAATAGAGGAGCTTGTTCTGCTGAATTGACTGATCTACCCTTAATATTTAACTTATTTCATTCGTCATTCTGGTATAAAATGATAAATATTTTTAACTTTGGGTCTTCACTTTGGTTTTATTCCTTTTGTTGCCGCCAAAGAAGTTGCACCTCTGGATCCCATTCGACGGGGACATTTCCTGACCTCCCTGACATCTGTTTGCTATGCACTTTCTCCTATGAGATAGTAAATTGTCCTTTTGTTTGCTTAAATTCTAATTATACCCCTTATTTGGTGTAATGTCTTAAAAGTTCTGCTGGGATATACATATTTTACAAATTAATTGATTCACCAACTATATTAATTTGTAGAAAAAGTAGCACCCTAATCAATTAAGTAACTACTCCAAGTTGAAAGAACAAAGGTGAAAACATTCTAATCCCTTTATTTATGTTGCATACAAAGAAATATTCTAATATTTAAAATTCTACTAAAAATACTTAGATTAGTTCTAAAGCTTGACAGAAATTGATGCATTAATTTTTTAATTAAAATTATCATAGTGAAATTATAAATTAAGGACATAATCATTATTTTGTACTACATCTATCCCATTGTATATGGCACAGTTGTAATTTCATTGTGAATTTTAATTTATTTTACTAATTTTCATCAGAAAAGTTATGAAATTTAAAATTTAAAATAAAAATTAAATAGCTTAACCCAATGAGAGGAACCTCACTAATTTTATGATTGCATCCCAGAACTTCATTTTTCATTTTTTCTTCTTAAATTGTTACACTTAAATTATTAACTTTACCAAATTTCAAATCCATTGCAGTTAATTAAATAAGTATTGACACACATAGAGCCTGTTTGGATGGACTTATGTCTATAAGCTGGAAACAGCTTATAAGCTAAAAAAAATAAGCCGGGATAGTCTAACTTATTTTTTTTTAGCTTATAAGCTCTTTTCAGCTTATAAGCTGCTTTAGATAAGCTAAGTCAAATGAGCCCAATTATTTTTTTGAGCTTATTTTAAGCACAAAATGACTTTAAGCTGGCCAGCCAAACACTCAAAAAAATCGAAAACAACTTATAAGTCAATCCAAACGGGCTCATAGTAACAAGTTAGAGCAATAGATGCTCTTCCAAATGTGAGCTAAAAGCTATAATGGCACTCGAAGGCTTTCCTTTTTCTATTTTTATTTTAACCTTACCCAGTTAATTCTTCAGATAAAATCAATAAAACTCCACCTCAAATTACCTAAGTTGTTAAATTCAACCAAGTCTTTATGAAATCAATAATAAAAAAAACCAATATTTCAATCATTTTACTCAGAACTTCGTTCTCGGTTTGCTTTGTAACTATTGAGTTGTAATAATTTTATCTAAGTATGCCTTTTTATCCCTATACATTCTTTTACTGGAAAAGCATGGGCTCCCTTTAAATACCAAGCAATGGCGAGAGCCATCAGTCATCACACCAGGCTAACTGTTATTGTGTCCTAAAAAAGTATAAAATATGTTGTCGTAATAACAAGAATTGATGAGAAAAGACTTATTTTAAAATTTTAAATTTGTTCCTTCATCATTTATCCATGACAATAAAAACTAGAGAGAGAAAAAAAATCATGTTCTATGTAGTGCTTGGGCCCGTGCTTGCACGGGCAAATCCTTTCTAGTTAGTAAAGAAGATGCAGATACAAGATTTAATTTAATTGGTTTACTTTTTATGTTTTTAGCAAAATTTATTGTATTCTTAAAATTATGAGCTTAAAATTTTATTTTTATTAAATTCAATTTGTATTAAAATTAATGGGTTCAATTGAACCCATAGATTGTGTTTACCCTAAAAAGAGTACGGTTAAATTTGTTTGTGGTTTAAAGGATACGTAAATTAATTTGTTATAAACAATGAACAAATAGCTGATAACAAGTAAGAAAATCAAGCCAATAAGTCGATATAAAGCATAAATGAAATAATTGAGCCTGGGCCTGTATGATCCTCGGAGAGAATTCTTTGATAAGTTTTCCTCCGGTGGAGCACTTGCACGCCTTAACCTTTGATAAATAGGTGTTGATCCGAGGCAAAAGAATAGTAAAAACATGCAAATTATAAGGACTAAATTGTATAAATTAATGTAAGAATGTGTATTTCGATGCCTTTTACAATGAGCTATTAGGCTCCCTTTATAGGTGCAATCATTAACAATGAGCTGCAGATTAATTCTAATAATGAATAATAAAAGACAATAAACGCTACTTTAATTCTAAAGTGTAACGCTTGCTACGAATCTGGACCGGTCACATAACGTTTATTTTCCATAAATGGCACGAACCAACTAGTCCGGAAAGGTTGCTTCGGGACTTCTTGTTCCGACCAAACAAAATGACTAAGCAACGTTTTAACTCCAACTGCCACGTGTTCCATTCCCATCATGCCATGTGTCGAGCTTTATTTTGTCATGTATACAGATAGTCCCCCCCCCCCCCCCCTTCCTGGTGGAGAAATGTGACACCGGGGAGTGGATTTGAAACGCCACCGAGACAATTCTTATCTTATGGAGAGAAAATGTTTCCTCTGACCCTAAATATGATGTACATCTTTTCGATTCTGACACTTCTTTCTACGTGTCTTCCTTGAGTTGGCTAAATTGGACAGTTCGAATTTCGAATCGATTCATAATAATGGAAACCTATATGATAAAAACCTCAAAACCCTTCATAATTTCTCTTTACATTTCTTGAATTCCTTTCTTCATCTTTCATTTTCTAAAATTCACCTTGCCTTCCAACCAATTTTGTATCTTCCAATATTTTTAATCGTCATTTCAATCATAAAAAGTATGGCCAAGAATAGACCTTCATCCACTTTTGTTCCATCTTTTTCATCAGCTCTTTGCCGCCGTCCGCTGGCGGCAATCCCCGGGTTCCAGTCAAAGAAACCTTCTATTCATACATCCTCAGCTCGTTCAACTTTAATGATGACTTTACCCCCAAAAAGGTGCTCGCTCAAAGCGATAAAGGTAAGATGGCCAAAAACTACCATTCCTCCATTATTGCTGCTACTCTCAAAATAGTCTCTGAGGACTGCAACTGACAAACCCTTTCTAAAATCATTCTTCCTGACCATGATGAAGATGTCACCAAACTCAGGTTGGGTTTTTCCAATGTATACACATATTCATTTACATTTGGTCTGGTACCGGTAATTGATCCGATCATAGAAATGTGCAAATGCTGCAACGTTTGCCTTACCCAAATTGGCCCATCTGTTTGGAGAGCAGTAGCTTGCATTCGATGATTGGCCAACAAAGCGGACCAACCCTTTATCCTTGATGATTTCATAAGGGTTTATACCACCAGGACATTTTGGGGTGGGATTATCACCCTATCAAAACGTGGTAAATCTACTCTTATCACCAGCCTAGATGATGACAATGATCGTGGCTAGATGGAAAGATTTGTTGCCGTTCCTACAACAAAAATTGTTGAAGAAAAAGACATGCCCATACTGAAAGCATGGAACCCAACACGTAAGTCTTTATCTTTTAAAATTTTCATTTCAACTTCGTGTTCACTTATCTTCTTTTATGTTCTTAAAGCTAACAAAATCAGACCTTCCACCGATTTGCGTTTTCCAGAATAGGTGCAAGCGCTTTTAGATGTTTTAAGTCGTGAATCCCGGACGTGGAAAAGGATTTCTCGTAAACGGTGGAAACCCAAAAATCGTGGTAACTTAAGTTGACCAAGGTGACCAAGGTTAAGTATCAAGGACAGTCGGGATTAGTAAAGAGAAATCGTAGCACCGAAAGAGGTGAGAGTTTTAAAAGAGGAATATTTTTAGGAATTTCAATGATCGTCAAACAAAAGAAAGACAATATGCCTATGGATAGCATGACAGCAGTACTACCTGAGACTAGAAAACATCTCTTGCGTCGTGAAATCATAAGTCACCGTTTATATCAAATCGTGAGAGTATATGTCATAGGACCATAGAAATAACCGTCCTGATGAAATGGCTAGTAAAATGGTGTGGGGACGACAATAAATACTTGAAGAAGGATGGAAGCTAGTTGAGTCTCAATTAGCCGCTGGTATAGGAGAGCCAAGGACTTAAAGAAGGAAGCACACTCATATTGAAAGGAAGTTGTAATTAAGTAAGATTTTATTTTAGTCTCATGCTTATGAGTTATTTTGTAATGATGTTAAGATTGGAGGAGAGGAAATTGGAGGAAAGATTCAAATATGGATTTAAAAATATTTTGAATAGTGGATTAGCTTGAGATATGATCATTAGTATGTTGTAAGTATAATCTTGTGATAGGGGATAACAACGATGATAATAAAATGTTGTATACAAGTGTATAAGGAATGGTGCTGAGGATTGTTGTATAGGTCGAATGGAGTCCCATTTGAATATAGATCCCTTGGCTATGGTATTTTTAACGCATTGGATGAGTAATCTGAGGTAAAGTAATTAATGAGAATAATAAGCCATTGGCAAGGAAATGCTATTGCAAGCCATCTGGGCGCTACCATAGGTGGAACTATGATGACATTGTAAGGAATTAAGGAGTTCGACAAAAGCATTAAAAAGGAGATGGAATGATATGTATATAAATCGATTAGTACTAAGAGCATAATCTAAAATAGCACTAGAGAAGCAAGCAAGGAAAAGTGCCACAGCTAAATAAGAAAGTTGCCCACTAGTGGAGAAATAGAGGGCTGCGAAATAGGAGGGACTAAGTCAACGGAAGGTGAAGTTATGGAAGTAGATGAAGATAAGATCGCAGTAAAAGGGTTCAAGGATATAAATAAAGGAGATGGACATTTAAGGAATTAAGAGATCCGCTTGATTGATAAACCGAAATGACAGATAATTGCGTCAGACTATGGAAAAGACTTATTAAGTGAGAATCGGGCAAAGATTAAAAGTAGAAGGAGAACCCCAAAGGAAATGATCAAAGGATATCACGTTTGATTGGAACAAGCGGCTGACAATGAGACCTCGTGGAACAAGCAACATGATGGCTCTTATTGGAAAAAGGGATGAATGAAGGTTACATACAAAGGAAAGAATGAAAAAATTCGAATTCGCTGCATGACTAGAAATCTTGGTTATTCTTCGACAAATTTCTGAATGCACCCCTAAGTTATTAGCCGAACTAAGGATCAGAAACTTTAAGAGTAAATTGAAGGAAAAGAATCATTAAGGAAGAGGTTAGAGATGTTTTCGATATAAGTACAAGAATTACCGTTAGTTAGCTAAGTGCCAGACGTCCAATTGAAGGAAAGAGAAATTAAGCGAGACATTTCTGTGTTACACTAGTTGAAAGATAAAGTACCGCAAGATTAATTCGACTGTGTAGAAAGCAAAGGATGCTAAAATGTGACCAGTCTCGAGGTTATATTTAAGGGAGGAAGAATAAGAATAAGTAAACAAGAAGACAAAGTCCTGGGACATCTGTGAAACGTAAGAAAGATACGTGGAGATCGAAGAGAACAAGAATTTCTGAATAAAAAGAAGATGGGATCAAAATTGGATAAAAATATGTGGTAAGTACTAGATGAAAGGGCATACAAGAATGTAAACAAAGAAGGCTGAAGAAACAAAGAGAGCGATAAAACATAAAGAGTTAGTAGACAGATAGATAATAAGAAAAGAGACGACCTTGAGTACGACGTAAATTTGGCCACAAAAGAAGAAGGATAAACTGCGTAATTCGGATAAGTTCAATTTTAAATGAGCAAGTAAGACTGCAACTAAGTAAAGTAAATACTGACAAATACAGGTAAGAACATTGACATCTACCTCAGAGCGAACTCTACCTCAACATTCGAGGACAAATGTTTTTTTTGGGGGGGGGGGGGGGGGGGAATGTTACCCCCGCACTTTCAGTGTTACACCCTGTACCTCGGAGAAGCACTGGTTAAATTTGAATGTAAGTATGTCGAGCTATGGCTAGGTAAAACAACTGTGGAGTGCGAGGAACGAAACATTGTTAAGTATATGGTTTAAGTAAAGGATGAATTATGATCTTGTAAGTCGTAATCGAGAAGTACAGCCTTGGAACCAAAGGACATGACCATTATCAAGTATGATTAGTGACAAACATCATGTAATGAGAGTTTCAGAAGATTTTGGGACCAAGCAAATCAACGAAAATAAGTTTGTCGAAAATTTGGAACAAGTTGGCAGAATTAAGGACAGAATTTTGCGTCAACTTTGGAGGGGTATGTATATCTCCAGGTATATGGACAGTTTTAAGGTGTTTCAAAAGCTTAAAATTAAGTTCGTCGAGTCTATTTTCCAACACAACAAACCGCTCATCGATACGACGTCGGAATAGAGAATTATGAACGTTACAAGTTAGGCGGGCAGAGCAGGGCGCGCTGCTACAGTGATGCCGACTTTGGCACCCTATATAAGGGGCAAAACCCCTTGTTTTCTTCACAGTTTTTTTTTCCAAATGCTCTAGAAAATTCAGCCACATATTAGAGCATATATATAACATAAAAGCGAGGATTTTGAGAGATTTCAAGTTACGGAGCATTAATCGAGGTCCGGACAACGTGTAGTCACAATTATAGTTTTGTCTTACGTTGGAATTGGCTTGGATTCAAAGTACATATTGAAGGTATTGCTGCTCTAGAAAGAGTAAGGTATGAATCTCTCCTTATTAATATTAATTTCAGTTTATTTATGGAGATAAAGTTATTACATAGTCGTATAATAAGTTGGATAGTTGAGAAACTTGGAAAACATCGTGTGAGATGTTTTATGGAGCCTATTGGTGTTGATAATGTTGTTGTGATGTTGGTATTTTTGTTGTTGTTGTTGGTTATTGGATTGTGATTTCGGGCTAGGCATATAAACAGGGGAGATGCTGTCCGAATTTCGGCAGATTCTAAATGGATTTAAATTAAGGGTTTAAGACGAGCGTATGATGATGATCCTAACAATAGTATGAATGGTCGTATATGTAGATTATGGGGCACGAATGATCTTAAGTGAATTGCAAGACAGAGAGTAAGTTGGAAGTCGAGAAATTATCTTCCAGGTATGTTAAGGCAAGTTCCTTTCTTCTAAAGGCATGATTCCTTTCTTATGAATCCAATAGGTATTTTCCAAATGTCCCATGATCCCTTTATGTGAATCCATAAATGTTTTCTAAGAATATTATTATTCTCAAAAGCTAGAGATTCATGATTCATAGAGTTCTTATGATGCTAAAGATAAACATGTTTTATGATGACGATGATCCTATTTCTAGAAACTCCTATGTTATAATTCCTTACATATGTTTCATAACATCCTTACTTCCAAAAGTTAGAGTTCATGATTCAAAGGCATGACTTCTTTCTTGATAATCCATAAATGTTTTCCAAAATGTCCTTATTTTCCGAGTCAAAGATTTATGATTCTATAAGCTTTTATGACAACAACAACGGATATGTTTTTACAATATGAATGACGATGCTAAAGATGAGAATGTTTCTATGAGGATTACGATGATGATGATGATTTCATATTTAAAAGTCCCAAGCTTATGATTTCAATGTGAATATGAGAATGTTGAGTTATTTTCGTGATTTTCTCGATTTTATTCATTGTTGTTGACCTCACCTTATAATAATTGTTCCTTCAAGGTGAGATATAGCGATGATGATTGCTCCATAATATAAATCGAAGGTTACCGACCTTACGTCACTCCGATAGAGTCGTAGCTTTTATTTGGCTCTCATGCATGCTTTATATATATATATATATATATATATATATATATATTTTCTCACACCGCGCCGCGCTATAGTCGGCTGGGCATGGCACATAGATGTGCACACCACTGCAGTGGGCATGTTATGATATCTCCTCGAACGCGGGCTAATGATGATAACACCGAGCCTTAATGGTCGAGCATGATACTATATATATGACACCGAGCCTTAATGGCCGGGCATGATACTATATATATGACACCGAGCCTTAATGGCCGGGCATGGTACTATGTATATGTATAGAAATGTTTTTTTTATACTCAGTACATTATTCGTACTGACGTCCCTTCTTGTGGACGCTGCGCTCATGCCCGCAGGTAGGCAGGGAGATGGATCAGACCAGTAGGTGTTCTATCAGCGGATTCTCATGAGCACTCCACTTACTTCGGAGCTGCAGTCTATTTTGTATTGTCCTTATGATCATTGTATTCTATGTTGAGGCTCGTAGACGTGTGTGTACAGTTAGATGTTTTATAGCTCCACAGGTTCATATTGTTGTATAATATTTTGGTGGCCTTGTCGGCCTTATTTTGAGCTCTTGATACTTTACTGTTAGCCTTGTCAGCTTTATGATATACGTTATGTTGTGGCGACCTTGTCGGTCCGCATATGAACATATGTGCTGAATGATCAGATATTTCTATGTTGGGCCTTTTCTGCGTACAGGTGTTCTTTGAGTTATGGTTTATAATGTTCAAAGTAACGGATAAGTCAGGTGATTCCCGGCCTACGGGTCGGAGCCCGTCATACTCCTGATAGGGGTGTGACAACTTGCTACACCTTTTTGGGTACAGAGTCGGTTCCGAGCACCAGGGCATTACGTGGAGCCACCGACCTTTGAGGCTATCATGTGGAGTATTCGAGGTGAGTTACTTGGTCGATCCGTGGCAGCGGACTCCCTCTATCCTTACTTTTGATTCTGTCATTTATTTCCGGACAATTGTACTTGTTTATTGAAACTTGTATTCGCGGATTTAGTAGATCTTATACTTATAACACCAGGTTTTGGGTGGTTTTGTAGTACTTACTGTATTTTATGATTATGAGACTTAGTTTATGACTTCAAATTTCCTTTACTTTATCTTTCCGCTGACTAAATTGTTTAAGTATTTATAACTTGGCTTAAGGTTCACTTACCGTTAAGTGTAGGTGCCTTCACAGCTAGTGTAAATTTAGAATGGTGACATTTTTTCTCACACTAAACAAAATTTCTTGACTGTTAAATAAACCCGAATAGGGAAAACAGATTAAAGTCAAAAACTCAATTTGAGTAACTATCGTCTCCATCGAATTCTTGGGATCCTTCCCCAGAGTTTTTGCCACCAATTAAAAGCATGTGTGTTCTTGATAGTCACCCAAAAATGGCTTTAATAGAAAGGAGAAAGAGAATAAGTGTGAGTAGGGGCAGAAGTGAGGAAGAACTATATATGAGTAGAAATTTTGTTACGGGAGAATTCTATTCAAGAGGCAGAGAAATTTAATACCCCTCCGTCCCAATTTATGTAGTACCTTTCAGATTTTGAGATTCAAACAAGTTTTCCTTTGACTGTAATTTTTTCATATATCTGTTAACTATTTTTAATTATCAATTATTATGACTTATAATGCTTTTTTACATAGTTTAGAAATATGTAAATATTATTTCAAAAGACTGAAAGATTTCATGCCAGAATTTACAGTCAAAATTAAATTATTTGACTCTCGAAATTCAATCTATGCCACATAAATTGGGACAGAGGGAGTAGAGAAAATGATATTATTGTTTAGTGAGCAGAACTAGCATATGTAAGGATGAATGATTCTAACAATGTGTTTGGTAAAAAAACGTTGATAAGCTGTTCTTTTGTTAGAATGACTAAAATACCTTTAAAATATTTGCAAAAAATTTATAAATTTAAAAGCATCTGTGTAAGGAAGAGGAGGAACTACCCATGCGGTGTGAAAAGGTAGTTAAAAGTTTTGTTTTAGGAAAGATATTTTGAGAATGAGAAAAAATATTAAGGATGAACAGTAAAATACTTGGTCAAACTAAATGTGCTTATAAGCTGAAAAGTCGATGATCAGCTTATGACTTTTGGCTTCTAAGCACATTGGTGTTTATGTTAACGCAAATAAATTAAAAATATTCTTAAAAACCCGTTTGACCAGCTTATAAACTTAGCCAAACATCCTCTAAGTTTTTAACATGGAAGATGAGCTTAGGATGGCTCTGGCCAAAAAGTGAATTTTACTAAGTCTAGAGTCTTTTTCTCCACAGACGTTAACCAAGGGGATATCTCCCAAATCACCCAAATCCTAAACATCAAACAAACTAAATCCATTGGGAAATATCTAGGGTTCCCTATTACGAATATGACCCCTAAAGCAAAAGATTACCAATTCATCTTGGATAATATGAACAATAGACTAAAGGGATGGAAAGATAAACTTTTTAGGATGGCTGGCAAATGCACACTTGCCCAATCGTTCTTAATGCCATCCCTGTACCCTCCATGCAAATGAACCTTCTCCCTACCTCTACTAGGAACTTCCTATGGGGATCCACTACTGAAAAAAGGAAAATCCATCTTATAATTAACTGGGACCTAGTGACCAAACCCAAGAAAGAAGGGGGCCTGGGTCTTAGCACTGCCAGTGGAAAGAATATGTCATTGCTATCCAGCCTTAACCGGAGATTCCAATGCAACAAGCATTCAATCTGGGCAAAAACACTCTACAATAAGTGCAAAAAACACAGACCCCAGTATGGAGTTCATCCCAAAGGAGGTGACTCTTACGTCTAGAAAAGCATTTCTAAAACTGATAGTACTTCTTGGGAAATAGGATCGGGTAAGTCAATAACCCTTTGGTTTGACAAATGGTTACCTTCCAACAGGACTCTTAGGGAACTAGTCCAGGGACCTCTTCCTCAGAACATGGATAACCTCACCATTCAATCCATAATTTTCAATAACTGGAATATTGATACAATTCCCTTTCACCTACCTTCTCATATCACTGCTGACATCCTTAATACTTATAGCTTTGAAAGAAGAATAGATTTTAAAGCTAAATGGATTAGCGATTTAAAAAGATTCAAGAGCAATATAACTTTCTTCAAATGGTTTGAATTAACAGGACAAATTCCAAACCAAAAGAAATCATTTTCCATGTTAGTCAACAAATGGTATACAAAAAATAAAGGAGTAATAGAATCTACAGCTCCTCCATTAGAAGAAATTTATATACCAGTAAATAAAGAAGTAATTACGGCTACCCCTTTCAAAAGAGAAGGAACCAATCTTGATAGTGATCTTAAGACAAAGGACATCAACAAGATAATCCAACAAAATAAGTATACCAATCAACTGTTACATGTAGTATCTAATCAGTTATCAAAAGATACTAACAAACAAACAGTTCCTTCAAAAACTATAACAAGCTCTAAAATAGAGAAACATCCAATATTTAAGCTACCAGAATTTTCAAAAGAAAAGTTCCCAGAATTACCAGATAAATTTAATCTCAAAGATGATTTTACAAAGCTAAAAATAAGTGAACAAAAACCCTCAAACAAAGCAAGTGCTAGCATTAAAGTACTTAGTTTTGAAGAGAAAATTGATTTAGAATTAGCTAAATTAAATAGTTTGAAAAACCTAAAAGAAAAATCGTCTGGAACGGTTAAAACTATATCAAAGGATTCCGAAAAAGAAATCCAGAAATTAACTATTAACCCAAGATATTCTACAAAAAAGAATTATTATAAAAGACCTTCCTTCCCAGATGTCCAATTTGAGGAAGATCAGTTTCGCTCTAGTACATCACATAGTGGCAGCGATATAGCTGAATGGAATATAGATGGGCTAGCAGAAAGCCAAATCTATAAAATATTACTTGAAATGGGTATTGCCATCACAACCTATAAGATTAAACATGCTGGAGATAGGTGTTATACCCCATTTTAACCGGAGTTAGAGCAGAGCGGAGTACAACATATTGGAGATTCCTAAATTGCTTTGTTTTAAGGAGTCGCCACCTAATTAATTTAACGGTGAATTAGGACACCTAAATATTAACTAAGGGAAAGTTAAAACTAAACCTCAATTAATAGTCTGCTTAACCAGTGTGATTCTAGGTAAGGGTTCTATATTATCCTAAAGGGAAGGGGTTAGGCATCCTTTAGAATCCGTTAACTTACGGTTATCCGACCAAACTTAGGTTAATTAATAAAGATTAAATATAGCGTTTAGATTTTAAGAAAAATAGCTTGTACATATTACTAAGGTTTTAAAGGAGATATAATAATGCCGTCTAAACTAACTTATAGAAAAATATAGTAATTTTCATAAAGGAAATGCTTTTAAAATGAGACTTATAAATGATGTTTAAACTTAAAAAATTAAAATATTAATGCTATCTTAAAATAATACTTATAAAAAATATAATAATTTATATGAAAAAGGTTTTAAATACAACTTATAAATGTTGCTAAGTTTTGAAATAATATGCCATTGAAACTTACAAAATATGAGTAAATTTCACATAATTAGGAAATGTTAAGAAAAGACTTGCCAATTTAAAGCTTGAGATAAAATTGCATTATATACAGAAAATCTAGACTCATTATAAACAGAGTGCAAAGAGGTTAAAATGATGGAAATGAAGCTTCAAAATTCTATTGATTAGATATGCTTTGTCTGATTTAAATTTCCCCTTTTTATAAATAGAATGCAAAGGGTGATGAATTCTCTTTCTATTTTCCTAACTTTATTTAACTAGGCTCGGATAAAATATGTTCAGTTGAGATGAATCTTGAAAACAATGTTTTATAACATATGCTTACATTATTATCTACATATTAATGACGTTTCGAAATCTTTAGGATAGTAAGTATGAATCATGGTTCCCTTTAGCTTAAATATATAATTATGCCATTTTGTAAATCAATTATTCTAAGAAAGATAAATGTTATAGGTATTGTAAATAGTTTAAACATAACAAAAGAGGATGAAACTCGGAGAATTATTTGTTGGTCTACCTGACTACCCCATCGCTAAAACTAAACCTACTAATTTTGCTAAGGTTAAGCTAAGAAAAAGAAAATAACAAAGAGTTAGCTGCATAATTAAATACACAAAATAAAGGAGGAGTGAAAATATAAATGGGCTCAGCCCATTTTAAAAGGGGCTGCTGCAATAGGACTGTTGTTGGGCTTTGGCCCCATATGCTGCTGCGTTTATGGGCTTTGGCCCGGATTTTCGTTTTCCATTTTTTTGCTGTGGACAGGACTGGGCAGAGAGGAGTAATATTTCATTGGGCCTTGGCCCAACACCGAATGCAGAAGACTGAGTCCCTCGGACTCGAAGGTCATGCATAAAACAAAGGAAAAGAATTAGTGCATGTCTAAATATTTATACTAAAGCATAAACAGTTTACATTTTTTTATCTAAACAAGCACACAAGTTGGACAAATGAATCACTAAGCGATAGCATAGTATTTAAGAAGAACAGTTAAGGCCTAAGGAATAACGGGAAGGGGAGCCCAAAAACCTATATGGGTCATTTATGAAAACTCAGCCCAGGGACAAACAAGTTTTAGCATGTAAAAGGAGGGCGAACAGAAGACCAAACTAGCACAAGACTATCCCGTATTAATAAAATATGGAAGTGATGTACCTTTGGTATACGGGATATACTCACTTCTATACACCCGTGAGGGTACAGCGATGAGTATACTCCGTGTACCTTGGTATATCCAGCAGAAAATCGACAGATTGGGAGGGAGGTAATGGGAAAACATGCCGAGATTTCTTATTATTCGAAATATCACATGAGTTGGCCATAATAGAATCAAATACGGCCAGCGATAGGTAGGTCTAATACGCAATGATATACAAGTCCTAGTAAACAGTTTCGGATGTAACCTTAAGCACCAACTTTTAAATCAAGGAATAAGAGGCATTCATTCGCAGGTATGCTCATAGAACAAATTGTGGGTAACTGGGCAAACAGACCCTGAAAGACTCACACAAAATGCATTCTTGTCATATTTGATCAACAGAGGACTCAAGGATTTTCCTAGCACATATCTAGCAGGCTTGCATGAGTAGAGGTTTAATACAGACAGCTACAGATCGATTGTCACAGGGGACATAATATGCTTGCAGGTTTCTTTAGACCAAAACATGACATTTAAGGAAACACCTTTAACAGGGTTCCAAGTCGACACACAGTTCAAGTTCAAACAGGACAGACAATAGGGTCTAAAAGGGGCTGACTGTATGAAAATCAGAAAGGATTATCAACAACACCAATTCTACTGATACTAGAGACCTTAAGACTCATTCTCAACTTTTCTTTTATCAACTGAAAAAGATCACTTAATCACAACAAGGCTATTCCTAGCAGAAAGCATCAGATTCTGATTTTACTAAAAAGGTATAAGGTTATACTAAAGAAAAAAAAAACAGAAACTAAAAGAAAAAACTTAAAAGAAAACAAGCAAATGAGGAGGAAATCTTTGAGAATATGATTCACAGATTCTACAGGTTGTATTTTGAAATCGATCAAGTCCTCCCACACAAATTCTGAGATTTTAGAATGCCAAAACCAAATCAGACTTAACCCAAATCATGAGCTTTATGATCTGAAACAGAATCATTGGGGAACATATGATAGTTTGGTTATTTTCAACACAAGCAAATGCCATTTAGTCTTAGCAATCATTTTTAATTCATGGGCTTACGAGTTATACTTATCATTTATAGAACAATACGAAGGCAGATTTGAACTCAAACAACACGCCATAGGGGAAATAACCACATTATGTCTGGATAGATTATAAGTGATTTTAAACTCCGATACTTGAACAAATATATAGGCACGTTTCAAATATCACATAAGTCTGACAAAATCAAACTTAACCAAAACCGGCACAATGTACTTAGTTAAAATGTATTAAGCTAAGCTAATCTACCAGACATGCTCAAAAAAATAAACTGAACTGAGACTGGTATACGCACATATCTTACTATATTGAACTGTCCAACATACCTATTGAAGCAAATTAAACCCAACTCAACACAGGAACATGCTTGACTATATAGATTAGTTACATTAACATATAACATGCCTAATTAATGCTAAAATTAATATCAACACATAGGCACGGATAATTTAAACCAGGAAGATACCAGAAAATGCAAACGAATAAAAGGGTAGTGAAATTACGGACCTTCTTCAGGTGCAGCGAAGTGAGGTTTCGAGTTTTCGATCTACACTCGAAAGATATTAAATCGGAGCTTGCGATGGTTTAGAGATTCTCGAGATTTCAAGAGCTTGTTTCCGAACTCAATTTCAGGGGATTTTGCGATTACAAAAAAAGCTTCATTTGCCAGCCCCTTCTCTGCGATTTTGAAAGTTTCAGTTTCTGGGGGTTTTTTTTTAAGTCAAGAAAATCTCCGTCTCTTCCGGGTTTTCTTTTCAAACCAAAAATTCAAAATCCCCCTATTTATAGGGTTCTTGGTTGAAGAACAAATGACGGAGGGAGAAGAGGAGTGGGGACAAGAGTATGGTGGAGCAGAGGGGAAGTGGGGGTGTCAGACGCGTGGGGTGTAGATGGTATGGGGTGTGTCAGTGGTGTCGGGTGAGCGGAGTGTGTCAGAGGAGAACATGGGTGTGACGAAGGTAGTGGAGGTGTCAGAGATGAAGTGGAAGTCACGTGGGGGGTATAGGTGCGGTGGAGATGGTGGCGACAGGATGGGGGGTGTGACAGAGGTGCCGGGTGGGTGGAGAAGTGGAAGGTGGATGGAGTTAGGGCGATGGCGACAGAGGTGGGTGATGACGAAGGTGGGTGGCGACGGAGAGATGGATGGAGACGGAGGAAGGAGAAGGCGATGGAAGCGATGAGGCGGAAGAAACGAGAAAGGCGATAGAGAGAGAGAGAGAAAAAAAATGAGCGGAAAAAATAAGGGAAACCCTACTTTTGGATGAAAAAAAAAATGGATCGGACCCGGTCCATTTGTGGACCGGGTCAATTTTTAGACTGAGTAATAAAAGGATGGGCTAGTGAATTAAAACATAGACTGATCTAAAAATTGAGATAAAAGATATGGGCTAGCCCAAAAAATATTAGGAGTTAATCGGAATTTGATTTGGGAGTCCGATAAATTAAAAATACGGACTGAGTGCACGAAATAGTTTGGCTTCTAAATTTAAATAAAAGGCCTGTTTAAACAACTTGTGTTAAAATATTGCTCAATATGAAATATGCAATCCTTAATGCTCAGATAAAAAATGGCGTTGCAATAGCCGTGCAATAATATTTCGAAAAATCCGCAATAAAATAAACACTATTATTTAATTATGCAAAGATACATGCAATGCGTGTGCCTGAGCTGGTAAAATGCCAAAATGATAAAAATTGTGAATTATAATAATAGTAATAAATAATAGTAATAATAATAATAATAATAAAATGATGGCTAGTGACTGTAATAGAAAAAATGAACGCCGGTATTGATAAGAGGCTAGTAATTATAGTAAAATACAATATATATATATTTTTTTAATTTTTTTCCAAAAATATTAGAAGCGTAAATAGGTATTTCGGAGGAGAGGCGGGACAAAATTGGGTGTCAACAATAGGTACGCAACAACCTTAATTATTTTTGGATTCACAGGAATGTTAAAAAATTGGTGGGATAACTATCTCTCTGAATATAATAGAGAACAAATTTTAGGTGCTGTATCAATAGACACCATAGTAAAAATGGATGGAAATAACCAAGTTGCAGAAGAAGAAGCAAGGGAAGATGCTTCAGCAACATTAATATATAGTATTGCTAAACACTTCATTGGAGAACCAAAACTTTTCCAAGATAGGAGTTTAGAATTATTAAACAATCTTAGCTGCCCAAAATTAGATGATTTTAGGTGGTATAAAGATATGTTTTTAGAAAAAGTCATGATAAGAGAAGACTATGGTAATGATTTCTGGAAAGAAAGATTTATTAGCGGTCTACCTTCATTATTCACCGAAAAGGTTAGAACCAAGATTAAAGATAGGTTTAATGGAAGAATTCCCTATGAAAACCTAACCTATGGAGATTTGATTAGTTTTATTAATGTGATAGGACTAGATCTATGCACAGATTTAAAACTAAAACATTTCTTGAAAAAAGATCAGCAACAATCTCGAATGGATCTAGGAAGTTTTTGTCAAGACTTTGGTTTTGAAAAAATCTCTGCCCCATCCAAGAAATCGAGTAAAATGGCTAAAAAAGCCACCACATCAAAATCTCATTATAGGAAAAAAAATTCAGATAAACCTTACAAGAAGAAAAGGTTTAAAAGATCACCAAAAAGGAATCTAGGAGATACATGCTGGACATGTGGCAAACCAGACCACAGATAAAGTGAATGTAAAGTCACTAATAAAAAGAAGAAGAAGATAAATCTTCTAGATGTAGATGATAAGGTAAAAAATGAACTCTACACTATTCTAGAAGAAAATGATAACACTTCATCTTCTTCTGTTGAAATTAGTGATATTGAAATCAACACAGACTATAGTTCTGATGAAATTAAGCAAAAACAAATATATTTTAGATCACACGAGGGGAAAACAATCAATGAAGATGAGACTCAAGAACAGAGACTACTAAGATTGAGTATCCACTAAGAGAATTTAAAATCATACGAGAGGAAAGATGCATGTCTAATATGTTGTAGCTTTCTATCCAAGATCGTTGGAATACCTTGTAGCTTACTAGTAACTACTCGAGATGCTAGAACTAATTTAAGTTCAATAGGAATAATATAATAGATTTCAGAGTTGAAACTTTAGGTGTTAATTATGTCGCCAACTTGTAGTCATTTTCATCATCCCAAAGCCAAGGCGAAAATTTCAATATTTTTACCTTGTTAAGTTGCGGATCTCCTTCATTAGCTTTGAGTTCATTGTTGTTCTTCTGGTTCTCCTTTAAAAGGGGTCGTGGGGGAAAAGCCCCAACCCCCCTATATATTGTATGTAAATATATAAAATATATTTTACAGATATATACTTATTCGATTCGGTTCGGTATTATTTCGGTTTATTTTTATAAAATTAAAAATCAACCTAATTATTCGGTACGGTTATAAATTTATATAAAAACCGTCGATTTTATTAAAAGAAACCTAAAAATCGGTTCGGTACGATACGATTCGGTCGGTTAAGTCGGTTTTTTGAAAACTATTGACACCCCTAATTAAAGCCATCAATAAGCCCAACTCCACTAATGATGCCTCTCCTGCATTGACATTAGTTGAGGGAGCCCTTCATGCACTTCAAATTGCTAATGTGTCGGAAGGATAAATTGCTCAAAACTCATATGGCGGAGCCCGGGGCAATCAGCCTTTGATGGCTGAAAGAAATCGAATCAAGCTTCCTCCCAGGCCATTAGAAATCGTTGATGGAAAGGTTGTCGTTGTATTTACGAAAGAAGAAAATAATATTATAGCTAGCCTAGTCCTGCACTAAATAAATTTTAAAAAACAAATTTACTTATAATACACCTAATAAAAAATATGGGGCCTCCTAAATTATGGGGCCTAGGGCAGCTGTTTCAGTAGCTTTATCCTTCGGCCGGCCACGAGCAGTGTACTCTTATTCAAGAAACTAGAGAAAGTAGGGAACTTCTTATCTTTTTTCAATATGGTAGAACAATGGTCGCAGATCAATATATTTGCTCATGGAGTGGTCTTATTAGTGAAACCTTTGTTATTATATTTTGTATGAAGTAAGGCTGATGAGTACAACTAAAAGCCTAAAACAGTGGTAGAATTGATGGCATTGTTAAGGTCTTCAGCATGCATTTTATATCTACGCTTTTGACAATGCCATTTTATCTTCTAGGCAGTTGCCAATTTTTATTTCCTTGTTGGACATTAAAGAGTCCTAGAACCTGGTATACAATACATTAAGGAGCCAAAGTAAGGAAAGAAAAATTTCTCCCTCCTTCCTGCTATATTCCCTGTTGAATTAAATGCTAAGAAATTAAAAAGATATTTTATCCTAACAAGAGTTTTAACCAAGACAGTAGACAACAGAATAACTAGCTCGTCTAGGAGTGTTTCTTAATGAAAAAAGAAGAGTTCTTCAGTTGCATCATCGTATTATGAACGATAAAATGAGAACTGCTCTTCAAGTGTTACATATATTTCTATAGCATTGTCAGACATCGATTTAAGTATTCCTTGTTTAAGATGTATGGCAATAAGATTGAAATTTTAATTTCTTTGTGTCAAGCTAAACCTTTTTCTGGTGATGAATCGGTAATGATCACTCTTGTATAACTAAATACAACATTGCTTTGAGCAACATCTAAGCAACTTTCAAGGATTAACACTTTAAGCCATGTCAGTTGCATGTTAATTAAGTTGTTCTTCTGTTAGGAAAATATGCTAGTTAATGAGTTTATATTTAACACGTCTAATCATGTTGGAAAAATAATACCTCTTCTCGTGTCTTTGACATCATCTCTTTCTATGTTCTATTTTTCTCATTAGCAGACGATTCTTTGAGCTCCTTAAGGTTATTTCTTTAAGAATTTTTGCTTTTACATTTGCTCATCTAAGCTATAGAAAATTTTGTTATTTGTCCGGAAAGTGTGATAAGTTGGGAAAAAAAAATTAGATGTTGCTACATCGAATAGCTTTTTTTTTTTTTTTGGGGAGGGGGGGGGGGGGGGGGGGGGGGGGGCAATAAACTGTAAATATTACCATACTAAACAAAACTGCATACACCTAAGAGGCACCTGATGTTTCAACCACCTTCCAGGAAGGGTGTTGAAGCTATCAACCCTCAAAAACTAAGTACAAAGTCTCTCAATGAGCCCCTCACACTTCCTAGCCTTCCTAGATCATCTGAAAAGGTATAGCCTTTCTCTAATTACAGTTTTCAGTTGCTGTACTACAAAATCAGTATTTACAGTGTGTCCTCTAAATATCTTCCAGTTTGTCCAGATGTAGTAGACAAGAGCCCCTAACACAGTTGCAGCTATCTCTCCTTCTTGAGACCTGTCCAGTGCTTCTGCTTTATCATCTGTAATGCATCCGTAATGCATCCGATATGGCCAACTTAGGTAATTGAAGTCGAGTCATTCGCTGCTTGCCATAGTTCTACAGCCCAGGTTCACTCTAAGAACAAATACCTGCTATCTTCAGGGGCTTGCAGATCACACATAACACACTCATCAGTTACACACACTATGCCCATGCTAATCAACCTTCTTCTAGTTGATAACTTTCCCTGAGCAGCTAACCACATTATGAATCTGTGTTTTGGTTGTAAGACTTTACTCCATACAAAGGCACTAGTTTCCAAAGATGGTCCTACACCTACCATGCAGGGGCGAATTTGTGTGTAAATTTTGTGTCACGCGAACACATCAGTCGACTAATCTCGATATATTATGTGTATAATTCTGAAAATATATCTAATATTAACTAAGTGAACACATGGTCATTATAGACTAAGTGGAGCACTGGTCAAAAGGTTATCTTTGTATTCTTAAGGTCACGGGTTCAATCCCCAACTTGGCCAACTTTTTAAATTTTTGCTATTATTTTCTAAAGCTACCTTTTTACCTTCCTTTTATATTATTACTCAAGTAAAAAAAGTGTTTTCACTTCATATTGCATCATATATTTTTCTTTCCTTTATTTCTAATTATACCAAGTCCCCCCCCCCCCCCCCCCCCCCCAAAAAAAAAAAAAAAAAAAAAACTCCATGGTTGCACTGCAACGATGAACTCATGAGTCATGACAATCAAGAAACTTAGAAACCCATAGTTGATAGTTAAGCTGCAAGCCAGCAATGAACCCACCAAAATCCATCAAGTAAAATTAAAAAGTCCCAAGTTTCAAAAGGCAAAATCTATTCTCCATTCCCATATTTATTCTCTAATCCCAAAACAAATTATCTCAGAACAACAAGGTGTCTGGTAAGTCTTGAATTCGAATTTCGAACACCATTTTGGTCTTTTTATTGATTTTTGAATTTGGGTTTTTGAATTTTATTGGTTTTTTTGAGTTTTTGAATTTTGGGGTTTATGGGTTTTAAGGAATTTGACAAATTTTCATTTTTATGTTGGAGTCATCATTTTGTTTCGCAGGAGAAGTACCATTTGCACTGCGGCCGTAAAGTTTTGGACCTCTTGGATCGTATTTGCACTAAATTTTGAGCTCGATAGACGGTAATGAATACTTCTCTATAATTTTGAATGCGAAAGGGGTGTGATTCCTCTAATTTATTATAAATGCGGAAGGGTGTGATTCCCTTACATTTGAATGCGAAAGGGGTGTGATTCCTCTATTTTATTATAAATTTCGAAGGGTGTGATTCCCTTATTTTTGAATGCGGAAGGGGTGTAATAGAAGGGTGTTTAGTTTTTTGGATTTTATTAGCTCTTTAGTCTTATGATAGGCCCTTGGATTTGTCAGCTCTTTAGACTTATGATAGGTTTTTGTTATCTTTGTATGAGTTGATATTTCCTCTTCTTTTGTAACTATGCATCTCTTTAATGCCATTGTAATTATAAAACAACTTACTTCTTAAAAAAATGTAATAATTATCTTTTGCTCGGGAAGTTGATGTCCCCATAGAAATTTATATCTTATCTTAAAGCAATGGTGAACCCATCCTCATGAAATCCTGGATTCGCCTCTGCTACCATGACTAAGTAACTATTACTCAGAGTACTTGCCAGTAGAAGTAAGAGCATACCTATCACCATTGTACCAGCTTCCCAGTTTGAGCTTGTTGAGCCTTTTCCAATATCAACTACAATCATTAGGTGCTACATAGTCCCAAAAACTCTCAGACCGTTTCATATAAATACCATGGATCCATTTCACCCACAAGAGTTCTTTGTTAGTCAATAACACCCAAATCAGTTTGCCTACTGCTTCCATGGTCCAGATCTTGCAACATTTTATGTTCAAACCACCCTGTCTTTTTTATTTACATACCTTGTCCCATGCTACCAGAGCCAATTCCTCTTCTCCTCAGTGCTGACCCATAAGAATGCTCTACACCTCCTATCCACTTCCTTCACAACACTCCGGGGCAATATGAATGGTGCACCCCAGAAGTTATGCAAGGAAAACAAAATGGAATTTATCACTTGCACTTCCCAGCATAAGACAAGTACCTAGTTGATATGGATCTGATCTTTTCTGTAATCTTCGGGCATAACTGTTGACAATCAATCTAATTCCATTTCTTTGGAGATAAGGGGAGCCCTAGGTATCTCATAGGAAAGGATCCAATAGACAAACCAGTTAACTCCAATAATCTTTGTTTCATTGCATCAGTAACCCCAAAAAAGGCAGCCCGGTGCACTAAGCTCCCGCTATGCGCGGGGTCCGGGGAAGGGCCGGACCACAAGGGTCTATTGTACGCAGCCTTACCTTGCATTTCTGTAAGAGGTTGTTTCTACGGCTCGAACCCGTGACCTCCTGGTCACATGGCAGCAACTTTACCAGTTACTCCAAGGCTCCCCTTTAACTTTACCAGTAACCCCAGCAACATACAAATTTGATTTATCAGTATTAGTTTCCAGTCCAGTTGTTTTGGAGAAATGATCCGATGCTTCCATCACCCTCTTGATAGATTTTTCATGTCCTTTACAAAAGATCATTAGATCATCTGCAGAGGTAAAATCAGTGTTTTAAAAGGCGTGGGCGTATAGTAAGATATTTTACATATGCCTCTGTAAGGCGTAAACCTTATGAGTATTTAATTTATAGTATTTTATCAATTAATAAAATAAACATATAAATAAAAAATACATTAATATTATAAAAAAAATTAGTAGGATAATCTATATATATATTATTAGTATTAGTATTATTAACATTCTAACATGTGCTCGAACCATTAAATAGAATCTTGAAAAAGTGAATGATGTAACGATCCATTACACCAATGGCACGACTATATGATGAAACATAGTTAGAGTCGTCAAAATGATGCTCTATCCTAATAATTCAAAGAAAAAAATGACAATAATATAAATTTATTGTTTTAAAACCTAAAACTACATAGCAAATTAATACTCATTATAATATAAATAGCCATAATAGAGTCTTCAAAACATTATTGAAACTAAAGCGATACCAAAAAAAATTCTAAAACCAAAAAACTATCTTAAAAAAGATATATTGAAGAACGCTAAAAAATCTTGAAGAAAAAATAAAGCATAAAGAAGGAAAATGCAAGCATGAAAGCATAACAAGATTGGAGGACAAAACTCTTTGCCTTGTAGTTTGCACTTTACATATAAATGTCTAAAGTGTATCTGTTACTCTGTAAGCAAAAATAAGAAAAGGTTATGAAATTAGGATAAACAACTAGAATTTTTTTTTGACTTTTTGAGATTTTTAGTGTGAAATTTACACTGAGTTAACTTTTAAAAAAAAATCATTAAACAATTTTGGCTCAGACTTGAAAAAGTTCTCGGGACTTACACCCAGAATGTTGGGGCTTACGCCTAGGCAAATGCACGTAAGGTTGGAGCTTACACCCCACGAGTCTTACCCCCATCGTACACCATGGGGTGTTTTTGATACGCCTTGCCCCGAAGATGCCTTTTAGGACATTGGTTAAGATGAGTAAGCTGTTGTTCATTGCATATGGGATGATATCTAAAATCCGGCAAGTGGCTCATCTTCCTCAGCACCCTAGACAAGTAATCCATAACTAGGACAAAGAGAAGGGTTTGTCTCAATCATTCACCAAGAATCGTTATTTTTTAAAGGTGTTATTTTTAATATTTAAGTTTTCAGCTTTCTTGCCTCGACTGTTTCTTAATGGGTTTTCTTTCAAAAATTATTATTATAGCATTTATATCATCTTTTGTTGCTTTTAGGATGCTATAATGTCTAAAATCACATCTGCCACTCAATCTGAAGATGGAGGCAATGAGCCTCCTACAGTTGATTTCTCGCAAATTTATTTGGAAGAAGTTGGCGAGGTTAAGAAGACACACATGTATGGTCTTATTCTCAAGCACCTTTCTACGGATGAATGATTGTGCAGGACAACATATGCAAAAAGCCAAAAAGTGAAGGAAGAGATGAAGAATGAGATAAGACTAGAGATCAAAGAAGAAATTAGACAAGAAATGGGAGAAGAAATGTGACAAGAATTGCGTGAAGAAATTAGATAGAAAGTGTATCAAGAGGTGCATGAGCAAGTTGATCAAATACTACAAGCACGTCTGTCTGTCATCATAGCCCTCTACCTACACCTCCTTGTAGATGTGACTCGTCAAATAATAACACGAGTCCTATTTGGATTTATTTTAGAGTCTTTTACGTTAGAACATTTTGAATTGTTTATGAAGAATGTTATTGTTTATAAAATAGCTACTGTTTTTGGTTTTATTTCAGTTTTTTAATTTTTTTTCCAAGCTTTAAATTTATATGAATATTAAAAGTGAAAATTGTAATATCGAATATCTATTCGGTTAGTAATATTTGCTAACAGAATCAGTATCGGTTAGTAAGCTTTCTAACGAATTCCTAATGGAAGTTTTTCTATTACTAATAACATAACTATAACCATACTTAATAATGAATTTGAAATTTGTTGGTAAATTACGAACATAGTTTTTCTGTGACTAAAATTACTAACTGATTACCAATGTATTTTGAAATAATTACTATTGGACTTACCAACCAAGTTGTTATCCGTTAGTATAGTTGTTAACGGAATACCAATGACACTTCTTTCGTTACTATATTTACCAACCGATTACAAAACGAAATTTGAATAATAAAGAACCAAATTTACTAGCCTCTTTACTATGTGTTAGTAAAGTTACTAATAAAATACCAACCGAATTTTAGTTAGCAGATTTACCAACGAAAATCTTATTAGAGTCAGGATTAAAAAATTACCGATGAATTTTTTTTTGTCGTTAACCAACCGATTTTTCGTTGGTAATGTTACCAACGAGCCTTTTAGCACGGATCAATATCCATTGATAATTCAAATTGCCAACTGATTTTGTTAATTTACCAACAGAGTTTGTTGTTGAAAATTCGGGGTTTTTTTTGGCGGTGAATGAAGAACAACTTTACCTTCTTGGATGACCTAAGCGGAGACGGGATAGATCATAAATGTACTAATCACTTTGAGTGAAGCAAATATGTCAATATTTCAAAATAACAAAGAGCTCTTAGAATTAACTTCTCCAGTATTTGTTCAGTCACCGCAATAAGCTAAAAGCATGCATGCATCATGTGTGATTTTCATATTCAAAGTGTTCTCCTTTCAATTGAATTCAACTCTACGCTAACTTTTACTCGATTTCTATTTGCCCGAAGAAAGCAATAATTTTGGATTTTTTTTTTGTGGCGCAGTGAAACGGGGATATATAATTCCATTTTAATGGGTTTAATTTAGTTTCAAAATAATAGAAAATGAAGTCGTGTACACTGTAATTTGCAGATCGGAGCGTATTTGCAGCAACCACGACTCATGAGTCATGTTATTGATTGTCGCAAATCCTCATGAAGTCGATCAATTCCCCTTTAACATATATAATACCGTTTTCTTTATTAAACCCTAGCCATCATGTTATGGTGGAAAAACATGTCTTTTTCAACACCCATAATGATGTATTTAACATTACTAGTCTCTATTAACGTGTCCCAAACTATCTCAATTATAATAAAAATATTAGATAAATATTATTTATAATTACATACATTTATTTTATGAGTTAAAAAATATTTAACTTTAAATTTTCCATTTTACTCTTAATAAAATGATTATCAACGAATGAAAGAAGGTACATCCATAAACTAAAAGAAAAAATAGAAAAGAAGTAGACATGATTTTTAGTTTAATTATTTAATATTTGGAATTCGATGGATAAATTTATTCAGAACATATTCAAGAGAGATGGATTAGTATGATGAGATAGTATTTTACAGGTTCGAGACTTAGAATAGAAGTAGATAAAGTTATATGTAGTCCATTGGTGTATTGTAAATCTAACTTGATCAGTGAATTCCAACAAAAAACAGATACTAACTTAAATAAAGCTTGGCGCAGTAACTTACATAATTTCAACGAACAGATATCCAAGCAATAGTCAAAAGTTCAGAAACCAACTGAAATATAAAATTTGAATAGTAACTTTCATAATTTATTGTGAACAGATATAGTCAGTAGTAGTTACCCATAAAGTTTGGCATAATCACTTTCATAAATTCAGTGGACACAAAAAGTAAGTCCTATAAAATTATTCACAACAAATTAAATAATATTAACACATATAATTTATCTTCACATCATCATAAGTGAAAGAGATTAATTCCGTGATTATTCTCATTGATGGAATTGGTAAATATACCATAGTTACAATGTCCTAATAGGATACAAAATATACTAACCTAAATTAGAAGATTTACAAAATATTCTATGACTACATATTTACATTATTTATCACACCCCCGCAGTCGAAACGGGAGGTTTACGAATGCTGAGATTGTCCCGAAAATCCTCAAATAAGACCTGCGGCAGTCCTTTAGTGAAAATATCGGCGAGCTGATAGCGGGACGGAACATGAAGGACACGTACGTGGCCGCGCGCCACCTTCTCACGAACAAAATGGATATCCATCTCAATGTGCTTGGTGCGCTAATGTTGGACTGGATTCTCAGACAAGTAAATGGCACTGACATTATCACAATAAACCAAAGTAGCCTTAGGGACCGGACAATGTAGCTCCAAGAGCAGGTTACGTATCCAGCATGATTCAGAGACAACATTAGCAACCCCCCTATATTCTGCTTCCGCACTGGAGCGGGAAAGAGTAGGTTGGCGTTTGGATGACCAAGATATCAAATTGTCTCCCAAAAACACGCAATAACCCGACGTTGAACGTCGCATGTCGGGACATCCCCCCAATCAGCATCAGTATACGAAACCAAATCAGTAACTGAAGATGGATAGAGATGCAAACCATGATCAAGAGTACCCTGAATATACCGAATAATCCGTTTAAGAGCAAGCATATGCGTATCTCGAGGAGCATGCATATGAAGACAAATCTGATGCACGACATAAGAAATATCCAGTCTAGTGAAGGTTAGATACTGAAGAGCACCTGCAAGACTCCGGAAATGAGTGGGATCTTCATAAAGATCGCCAGAAGCGGCACTGACCTTCGGCTTAGTGTCAACCGGAGTGGAAGAAGGCTTACACGATGACATTCCTGCACGCTCAATAATCTCCGTAGCATAAATTCTTTGTGAAAGAAACATACCACCCTTGTGACGGGTCACCGCAATGCCAAGAAAATAATTCAAAGGACCTAGGTCCTTCATTGCAAATTCTGAGCCAAGAAGGGCCATAATCGAACAGCGGAGAGTATCAGAAGAAGCAGTAAGAATAATATCATCCACATATAGTAAAATGTAAGCCAAGTCGTGCCCTTTGCTGTAGATGAACAATGAGTTGTCGGACCTGCTATTAATAAAACCAATGGAATAAACAAAGTCAGCAAATCTTTTATACCAAGCTCTCGGTGCTTGTTTAAGCCCATATAAGGACTTGCGCAACAAACACACATAATCGGGATGAGATGGGTCTCGAAAACCCATTGGCTGATGCATATATACTGTCTCCTTGAGCTCGCCATGAAGAAATGCATTTTTGACATCCAACTGATGAATGGGCCAATGCTTAGAGAGAGCTAGACTCAAGACAGTGCGAATCGTAGCTGGCTTTACGACCGGACTGAAAGTCTCACCACAATCAATGCCAACCTGATGTGTTTTGCCATCACCTACAAGACGGGCTTTATGCCTCTCAAAAGCACCATTAGACTTTTCTTTATGAGTAAAAATCCACATAGACCGAATAACATTCACATTAGGTGGACGGGGTACCAACTCCCACGTCTTATTTTTAATAAGAGCATCATATTCATCATTCATGGACAATTTCCAATTCGGGTCACGTAGCGCATCCAACGGATTACGAGGTATGGGGGACCTGGTAACTGCCGTATGTAGATTAAATGGGTGCTTGGGCTTAAAGATCTCGCGCTGACTACGAGTGACCATGCGCGTTTGGGTAGGGGGCTGCTGGATAGGAGGAGGATTGGTGGAGTTTTGTGGGCTGTTGGCAAGCTGGCTGGGCGTAGGTGCGGGCTGGTCCAGCGTAGAGGAAGGGAGACGCTGCTGCCCAGCCGAAGGTGGCGTGGGCAGCTGGCCCAGACCAGGCGGAAAACCACTGGGCAGCGGGGGAGGGGGACACGGCTGCGGTGGAGAGGGGCTGGTGGCGAGATGACGGATCACATAAGGGGAAAAACCATCATCAAGGAAGTCATACGTGGTGGGAGTGGAAGTGTGGATTTTAGAAAACGGAAATTGAGTCTCATCAAATAACACGTGACGACAAATAATGATTTTATTGGAGGATAAATCAAAACATTTGTAGCCACGATGGCTTGGTGGATATCCCAAAAAGACACATGGAGTTGACCGAGGTTGCAACTTGTGAATAGTAGTAGACGGAAAAAGGGGATAATATAAACACCCAAAGACCCGGAGATGAGAATAAGATGGTTTCCGTTGATAAAGGACTTATAAAGGGGATTTGTGACCCAACAACTTGCTTGGTAAAATATTAAGGAGATAAGTCGCCATTTGCAATGCATGATGCCAAAAGAATTGAGGAATGGAGGCATGAGCAAGAAGAGTTCGGATGACATTATTTATTGAACGAATTTTTCTTTCGGCTTTCCCATTTTGAGAGGATGTATGAGGACAGGAAAGACGGAAAGACATCCCGTTGGACACACAAAATTTTCCGAATTGATCATTATCATATTCCTTCCCATTATCGCATTGGACATTTTTGATAGGACGTTCAATTTGAGTAAGGATATGAGACTTAAAATCTATGAATTTTGAGTAAACATCAGATTTTCTAGCCAAAGGGAAAGTCCACAAAATATTAGTAAAATCATCCAAGAACAAAACATAATAACGATGCCCCATAGAACTCAAAATGGGAGAAGTCCACAAATCACTATGAATAATGTCAAACGGAAATAAAGTCTCGGAAATAGAACTAGCAAAAGGTAACTTAACATGTTTACCAAGAACGTAAGAATGACAAATACTAGATGAACTAGAACTATTACATTCAATGCTTTTATTGTGCCTAAGAAAATCCAAAATAAAAGCTCCCGGGTGGCCCAAACGATCATGCCAACGTGTAGAAGACAAGGCAAAAAAAGTTGATGGTGAATGGATGGGGTGTTTGAAGGTGGACAATGGATAAAGAGCACCCTTACTATTACATCTCATGAGAGTCATCCCCGTCCGGAAATCCTTCACAGAAAACCCATAAGGATCAAATTCAACACTTACATAGTTATCAGTAGTAAACTTACGAACCGATATTAAATTCTTTATGAGTTTTGGAGCAAAAAGGACATTATTTAATAATAATGGAGGGTTCGGGGGAGGCAATTTAGCACGACCACAACCTTGAATTGGAATTGACTTACCATCACCAACAACAATGCCAGTATTATGATTGCTCAAATTAAAATAAGACGAGAGAGTACCTTTTGTGGATGTCATATGGGATGTGGCGCCGGTATCCATATACCAATTTGGATCGGGTTGGCTCAACGTCATCGTGTGCATGGCCGACTCAATATCAGTCGGAGTCCACTGCGTCGTTGGGCCTGCTGCTGCATACGCCTGCTGCTGTGGCCGCGAGCCCAAAATTCCAGGTTGGGCCATCGACCTGCCACCAGAAGAAGGTGGTTGCGGCTGCCACTGCTGCTGTGGCCGAGCCCACTGCTGGGTGGGATACGGGCAAGGGGGAGCCCATTGCGACATCCACCCCCATGGCCACGGTGAAGAGGACTGCTGCTACTGCTGCTGCATGGGGGACTGCTGCCGGTCGCCTGAGGCACGACCACCATGGCGACGGTTGGAACTGCCGTCGCCAGAACCACGGCCACCGCCGTTATTTTTCCCGCCGCTAGAGCCACGATTTTTGTGGTTATTTTTGCCCCGATGATGGTGAGCACGACCTGAATTTTCCATAGTAGTGGAGTCATCAAACTCACGTTGGGAATTAGCCACCATAGCCGTGGGCGAGTCATCATGCATTTCAGCCAACGCCTTTTCCTCAAGGCACAGACTTGACCGAGCTTCGGAGAATGATGGAAGAGGCTTACTTTGCCGGATGTAAGTGCCCACATTCTTGTACGCCTCGGTGAGGCCAGCCACCATTTGAAGAACGAGGCGGTTGTCGGTCACCGGAGCCCCCACGCTCTTGAGTTGATCGGCCAAGGTCTTGAGTCGTTGACAATACGCCGAAGCCTTCGGAAAATCCCGCAACTTGACATGAGAGAAATTATGTTCCAATGCAACGGCACGGAAGTTGTCATAACAGATAAAAACATATAGAACTGTGTAACATTTGCGGCCAGCCAGTAGCATCTATGACAAGGAAGAGAAGGTAGAAGATAGAAATTTAATCAAACTTGGATGGACGCCTGATTGTCATTTCAGAAGATATAATATCTAGGGTATTAGCCGAGCTATTTATTTTCAAGGGAGAGAATATATCAGTAGTCAATTAGAGTTGTGGTTAATGACTGATTGTAATTTCAACGGAGAGAAAATAGGAGCGGATAATGTAATTAAAGTGGTATTTAATGATCTTTTATTTATTATAAAGTACTTTTACTGTTTCGGACATTAATGTAACATTAATTGATTTTTTAAGGGTATAAAAGTCGAAAGGAAGCAAGAGAGTACTTTGGTATAGGATTTCAATTGAATTTGAAGTCCTAGAGTAATAAGATTTTACGTGAGTTTAGTTGTAGTAGTAATAGGATTACTAAAGAATATTCCTAACATCTAGTAGTAATAGGATTAAGTTTTTTATTTACCAAAATAGACAATAGAAATATGATAGAATTAGACTAAAAGGGTATAAAAGTCGTTCAATATTTGAAGGATATTTTGGTCAACCAACATTTATATTCATGCTTTTAAAATAATACCAGTCTCTATAAACGTGCAGTTGCACGTTATTCCCAGACAATTTAATGGAATGCTTGAATATAATTAGTCTCTATAAACGTGCAGTTGCACGTTATTCTCAAACAATCTAAAGGAATGCTTGAATATAATTACTCACCATACATATTGCTCACAAGTTCCTACTCGCTGCCTTCTGTAATCAGTAATTGATTCTAAATTCGTGCATAATTATAGTAAAAGAAATAGGATTAAAAAAATAGTAAATAGTTAAGGATAGAAAAGGAGATCAATTTACTAAAATTAATATAGTAAATTGGTATGTTAATAAACTTACGGGCAAAAAACATATATGTACATGGTAAGGGGGTATATTTACAAAACATGACTATATTTTTCAGTTTACAAAATATATCAATAGACTTGTTACAAAATCTATACGAATTAGGTAAATTAAAAAGAAGCAACTAAACACATTAAATAAGGTAAGGAAATCGTTTTACTTATTTTATCCTCTTTTCTCTCTCCATTCAAAATTTAGAGATATAATTCCCTGATTTTCTCCAACTTTTGCTTCCTTATTTAATTCACTTTTCTCTCTCCATTCAAAATTAAGAGATATTGTTACTTAATTTTCTCCAACTTTTACTCAAAAAGTCCATTATAATCGGTAATTTTTATGTACAAAGTTCATACACCAAAAAACATATATGTATAATTTTCGTATGCAATATGTATAACTGTATAGATTCTTATAATTTTTATATATGAAATATGTATAAAAATTATATGAGTATTTTGATTATTATAAAGTACACATAAATTGTATAAAATCTAATCAAAGTATGTATAAATTTTGAGAAAAATATGTATAATAAACTTGTAAGTGATACAAACCAAATTTCATACAAAGTCCATACACCAGAAAATAAATATATATTAATTTTTGTATGCAATATGTATAAATGTATAAATTCGTTATAATTTCTACATATGAAATATGTATAAAAATTGTATATATATTGTGATTATGATAAAGTACATATAAATTATACAAAATCTGATCAAAGTATGTATAGATTATGAGAAAGTATATATGTACAATAAGTTTTTTGATTGATACAAATCAAATTCCATCCACATTTCATACACATATCAGTTTTCAACATTTTAAAGACTAATTGATATCGAATTTGTTTGCATTTCATACACATTGTGCCGCATATATCTAAAAAATGACACATAGCAGACTCCATACACATTTCATACATATATTAGTTTTCAATTTTTTTTTTTAAAAACTACAGTTTATATAATTTATACAGATTTTCAAAACACACAATGATCATATATATCTCAAAACGATACAAATCAATTTTTATATACAATTAATACACAAGTTAGTAATCAAAGATACTTTGTAATATTGGTTTGAAAAATTAGACTAGGAGAGAAAATGAACTTTAGGTATGAAAATGGTGTCTATCATAGAGGGAGAGATAGAGAGGGATTTTTTTTTTTTTAAAAGAAGAAGAAGTTGAATGGTAACTATCCTAGAATTAAGTCCACATTTAAAATTAGATTTTCTTCCTTAAAAAAAGCCTAAAATTGTGGGTATCCCATTAAGCAAAAATTTGGTATACTTTGTAATTTTGTTGGTATATTTTGTAAATAAGGAAAATTATCCTTATGTTTTGTTATATAGAGTCTTAAATAGGTATTACTAGGTCATTTTCCCTAAACTTAAAAGTAATAAGATTGGGTCTTATTATGTGAGTGAAGTTGTAGTTGTAATAGAATTCCAAACGTTCTAGCAGTAATAGGATTAAGTTTTTTATTTACCAAAATAAACAATAGAAATATGATAGAATTAGACTAAAAGGGTATAAAAATCGTTTAATATTTGAAGGATATTTTGGTCAACCAACATTTATATTCATGCTTTTAAAATAGTATAGATAGATAGATAAGCAGATTTTAGGAGGAGGGTACCGCTAACAGACTAATTAACACCCCTTATGGGTAAACTCGACCCAATAACTATTTCCAAAAAAATATTTTAGATTTTAATCCTATTTAGATTCTCATTTTAGCTACTTTATAAGTAGTCCAGTAATAATTCTTTTAGAATGCTATTTTTGAAACTTAGATTATCAAAAAATAGAAGATTTCATTCCTAGTCAACCCTCTTTCATTGACGAAGGGACTCGGGTTGGTACACGGATACCACACAAAGTTGTCTACTCGTTTAAGCTTACCACGACGTGTTGACTTGTATACCACAAATACGAAATTACCATGATATAACCTTTTCCTTCACCTAAACAATTTAAGACCTCTAAACAACTCCTTTATATTTCAATTAGCAACCATATTGTCCCTTCACCAATAGACGAAAAAATCACTAGTTTTTTCTTCCAAGTTCCAACTTATTGTCCGAAATTTCTCATTGTCCAAACAATACTAGTTTGTCCATAGTTCCGTGATCAAATCAACTTATTTGCATCTCAACTATTTCATTCTATGGATCCAACACACACCAAGACCAACTCCGGAGCCAGTAAGCCCAATAGTCATCCAAAACCGACCAAATCCGAGCTGATGTCCAGCGCAAAGCTAGTGGCTGACGCGGCCAAAGCAAAGCTCCATCACGATCAAAAAAAGGTGGAAAAAGCGGAGCTCGCTGGAGCCGCCGCTGACCTCCTTAACGCCGCCTCTCAGTACGGCAAACTAGAAGATAAAAGTATGGGAAAGTTTGTTGGTAAAGCAGAGACTTATCTCCACAAATACGAAACTTCTCATTCCACAACCACAACCACTAATACAGCCACCGGCACCACCACCACCACCACCACCACCACCTCGACGACTGAACACACGCAGTCGTCTGGGTATTCAGGAGGGAAACATGAACAATCTGGAAGTGGATATGGTGAGTATATTAAAATGGCTGAGGGAATTTTCAAGAAACATTCTGATGGGACCCATTCATCGGAATCAGGTGATGATCATGGCCATGGTGGAGGTAAAAAAGGAGAGTATCTTAAGATGGCTGGAGAATACTTGAAGAAGCATTGACATGTACCATAGAAGATTATCTGATTTTCCCTTTTCTAATTAAAACTCAAAATTATGTTTTTAATGTTTTTTTCCTGAAGTTGAAGAAATTTGGCTATAGTTGGTAGTGGATGGCTGTAATTTGTAATGTGTGGCCTAGGTCGTATCAGCACTGGTGTGGTGCTAGCCAATGAAAATAAATTTGTCCTAGAGAAAGTACATAAGTTGCGCCGTACAGTAATTTGAAAAAGTTAATTTACTCGCTCTGAATTTTTAGATTTTAAAATTTGTGATTTAAAATATAGTGGCCAAAAATAACCCTAATGTATGAAAAAATGACTCATAAGAACCTTTTATCCGCTTATTAGTCTAAAATAAAATACCCCCAACTTATTTTTTGGCTCAAAAATATCCTTCAAACTAACACCTACCTTATGACTTTTTCCGATTTTAAAGAGTCATGTGACTTATTATAATTGGCCATACATATTATTAAACTTAAAATCAAACTCACCCACTTTTAAATCTAAACATGCAAACCCGTTTAATACTCCATCCTCGGTGACGATGTGGAGTATTATGATGCCCATGCAAGTGATGAGGAGAATGACGTCAGGAGAGTGAGGCACGGTGGGCCTGTTACGGTCTGCTTTTACGCTCGCGCATAAAAACTTCTCATAACTTGGCATCATGTCGTGAACAAATAGAGTCGTCACCTAATTTATTAAATGGGAATTAGGAAACCAATTTAAATGTTAATATTTTGGAAAACCTTTAAAAAATCAAGAGAACGGGTAAGGGTTCTGGTGATCTCCCGAGGAAGGTTTTAAGCACCTCGGTATTAAGGATCCGCCCAATGTGGTTTACCTACGGATCTAACATTTAATGACTAAAAATTTGTAAACTTGTTTGTAAAAAATGTGCTTAAGGTATATGTATAAGGTTTGAAAGAGGCATATTCATGACTAATTAATTAGAAAAAAGAAAATATATTTTATTTGGAAAATGAGCTTTAGAGGTGTTTTACTTTTGAAAATCATCTTTAGCATTTCAATTACGTCATTAACTCAACGAGTGAATTAACTCATAATTTAGCTAATCATGAAGGAATTAATCCCTTCAAATGTGCACGGCTTATCGAGATTCTGAATTTTATATATTAATTCAACTTTTTAACCCGTTAATGAATTCACTTGTTTACAACTCAAAAGATACTAAAGATCTTTAAGCTATTTTAACAAGTCCTTTATGAGTTTCCTTATTTTAACAACTTAAAAGATATATATAACATCCCAAAATTATTTAACAAGTATTGGATGTTAGTCCATTTTAAAGATCTGCTTTGAACAAAATTGCATTTAAGTCTCGAAATTAATTTGAAACAAGTTTATTTCAGGAAATTATTAAAAATCAGTTTGGACCTTTAATGACCCAACACTCTTTTGGCTGATCGATCATAAGATCCGCTCTTTGTAATCCATTTCTTCAATTCTTGAGTAAAACCTGGAAACTTGATTTTTGACATACCGTGCGACAAAATGATTCCTTATCATTTTACCAAAAAATGTGTGCTCGTCCTTTTCGAAATCTCCTTTCATCACTTAAACCCATTTCCAATCCAATTTTAAAAAAGAAAAACAAAGCCATTTGTGGCGAGATTAAATCATGAAAAAACTAGTCGGTTATTTGGCGACTACAATTTTCACGTTCTGCTCGGGATTCATGTTGAGAAAATAAATGCAAAGTAAAGTGTTAGTCATTTAATACAACTCAAATGCATAAAATAAAGTGAAGTAAAGAAAGAGTTAGTTAATTGGGCTCTTGGCCCATTTCTGCGATCTGGCGTCTTGCTACTGCTGATAACCCGCAACTGGGCTTCTGGCCCATATCCTTTATTTATCTTTTTTTTTTTTGGGAAATCTATATGGTGTTGCTAACATTAGACCTTATTTTTATTTAGTAACTATACTTTAATTTATTTACACCTCATAGCTAAAAAGTGTATATCAATTACACTCCATAACTAAAACATACAAAATAGGATAAACTAAAAAAGCAACCCCTGTATCCACATTTTTCTCTCTCCTCCATCCTTCTCCCTCCCTTCTACCCTCAATATCGCCGGTCACTGCTCCCTCATCGTCACCACTGCTTCATGCGAAATCCAGACGGAGAAGTAAGCTCCGGTCACTGCTGTTGGCTGTGGTTCGTGTTGTTGTTGTGGTTCGCCGGACAACAACAATCGGCGATGGCTGTTGCTGTTGAGATTTTGGATTTTTATGGTGAAATGGAGCTTTACTTAGAAGAAAAATGAGCAACAGAGAGAAAAAATAGTATAGAGAGAGATGTAATGGTGGTGGAGTGAAGGAGGGAGAAAAAAGATGGTGTGACGGTGTTGTTGGCTGTGGTGGTGGTTGTTGTTCACCGTCTCTCTCTCTTCTCCCTCACGACGAAGTCAGATCTGGCCGGAAATGACTTTCTATTTTGAATACAATTCGGTGTTGATGACGACGACGGTGACAGCGGTCAGATATGGACGAGAACAATCAAATTTGGTCGGAATTTTATTTCTTGTATTCAGTTTTGAGTGTATTCGTTAATTTTATTTCTTGTATACAAATGAATAGAGTGAAATTTATTTCTTGTATTCAGTTTTTGAGTGTATTCGTTAATTTCTTTAGTGCAAATTTTTGTGTTTAGTTGAATACATCTGATTTGAATACAGCAAAATCTAACTCAACCGAATTTTGAATACAATCCGATTTCTGAATACAATTAACTGTAGCAAACTACTGTAGCGCGCACTGTAGCTACGAATGTAAATAGCTAAAATGTAGCTATGCCCAATTTAAAACCCCTAAATTTTAGTCATTTATGTAAAATCCCCCCACCCCCAGCGAAGGGCAATGCTGCAAATTGCCCTTTATTTATTGGGAAAAAAACACTGTGTGTCCACTCAGCCAAACTAATCCGACATTTAATCACTGTTTGGGTTTAATCCCACCAGGAGTCCGGTCGGCCCAAATTAATGCCAAAAAATGGCCGGTCGGCCCAAAATAATGCCAAGGCTGGTCGGCCCAACAGCCCAGACGCTTAAAAAAATAAAAAAATAAGACTTTTTAGTCGCCACAAAAACGTCACCACTAAAGGGCTGCTACAGCATATATACATATGTTGGAATTATATATACACTTTATATACAAGAATGATACAGTTTATATACATATGCTGGAATTAATCACACATTTATTATACGTTAATTATACATTTATTATACACATATTATACAATGATGATATAGTTTCTATAATGCATTTTTTATACGTACGATACACTTTCTATACAAGACTGATACAATTTATATACACATGTTGGAATTATATATACACTTTCTATACAAGAATGATACATTTTATATACATATACAATAGAGATACATATTATATACACATATGATATAATTTCTATGCATATACAACAGGGATACATATTATATACACATATGATACAGTTTCTATACATCAAAGCTTTTTCAATCCTGCAATGACGTCTTCATATGAATCCTCTGCCATTTTCGTAACTTGCAACTCACAAAAAACAACGACAATCATATGTGTCCTTTCCTACGTGCTTCCTTATGAACTGTTGATTTTTTATCTTTTGCACTTGTTCGTATATTTTACTCATTCTTCCTTTTGTTTATTTTATACTATTTTATTTGCATTCTTCAATCTGCTTATTTAAAATTTGGAGCAACATGGCTCTAGATATTACTTTTGGTTTGTCATTTGCCAGTTTTGATCTTTGATGAGGTAAACATTTTCCTGTAAAAGTAATTTGTATCAAATAAAACTGGAGAAGGTAGAAGAGGAAAGAGGAGGAGAAGAAGGTGCAAGAGGAAGAAGAAAAATGGAGAAGGCAGAAAAAGAAAGAAAAGTGGCTAACGGCTGGAATTATTTTAGTGGCTATAATTTGGATTTGTACAAAGTTGGGCCATTGGGTGGGATAAGTTTGGGCCGACCGGCCATCTGTGTCCTTTCCCCTTATTTATTCAATGAAGATAGAGGCTGACTCGATAACGTTGGCCCAACACAAAATGTGATGGAGAAGAGATGAGTGCATTGGACTCGTTCGGGAAACTTCCATGCATAAAATAAATAAAAGGATTAGAGATCTAATAATATGATTATTTAGTCTCAAACCAATTCATAGACACACCCATCAACGCACTTTTAAACATGGAATCAAACGAACCCAAATGAGATGTTTTACTGGAGAATATGGGTAAGGCAAAAAACGATCTCTAATACATTTTAAAGACAAAAAAAACAAGGGGAAACTTGAATCCAGAGAAAGAAAAGAACGCTGCTCAACTTTTTAAGCTAATTTTAGTACTAACAGGAGACTAAATCCATACTTAACTACAGTTGATGAGAACTCAACATTCAAAATGGAAATGTTTCTACATTAGCTGGTGGATAATGTCTTAGCTTGGACTTAACACACTTTAGACATAACAGACCCTCTCTTTAAGGATTTCGGTCAAGATTCAAATGTCTAAGGACGGATATTTACTTATTACAACTCAAAGTGCTAACACTTGATGAACGAGAGCACGTACATGGGAAGATTTAGTTTCCAGAAATTGGATACAAGAGCATGGTTGAAAACAGCTTTCAGCAACTAACATAGAAAACTAAAGAGAGGAACAAACACTGCACACTTAGATTATTTGCTCACAAGAAGCCAGTTGGACATGGAAAGATTTTACATAAAATTAAGAGCAGTGCTTGGCCACACATAACTTAAATAGCTAAAACCCCATATTAAAACAAAGTTACTACCAATTTGTAGAGGGTTCAAACTTAAAGGGGTTATGCTACAAAACACGCAAAGACGTGACTTCAAACTTCTTCAATCTTGTCTAGCTCTTCTTATGGTTCCACTTCAGTGAATTGCAGGTGAGCTAGATAGGATTTGAAATAAATTATCACGGTGATATTTTAAGAACATGCTTTCTAAGTCGTAGCATAAGGAGAAAACAAACTCATATCAATTTCTCTTCCTAAGATAGCACCAGATATATTATCGAGTTTGTTCATAACAATCAGTTTACATTCAACTTCTTAAAATCCATTTAACTCAGTTATGCACACTGGAGTTGTAGAACTTAAAGGTAAGAAGACAGAAGCTCATTTTTTGCTGCCATTTAAATAGACCAGGAAAGGTACTGCCTACTCTGAACTTAATTCTAGTCATAACTTTAAACGATATTCAGGCATAAACACAAGAAAAGCAACAACTGGATAAACAAATAAGATTCCACTGATCATATGTAATCAAAACACAACCAGAAACTTAATCCATGCTTAAACATATGAACCACTTAAAAGGGAGCTAATATTCTAGTTTGAATAGAACAAGAACTAAAACTAATTCACACAAAACATAAACAGGAACAAACATGAAATACTAAAGCAGAAAAAGCAAAAGTACATCTAACTCAAAATGCAAATTGAAACAAACTTAATTGATGGAAATGTACAGAACTGGAGAAAATAAATAACTAAAACGAGGAAGGGAATTACTTAACATCAAATCTAATACAGCAACAAAACTATGAAACTGAAAGCAAACTAAATACTACTCCCTCTGTCCCAAAAAGATTGTCTTCCTTTCCTTTTTAGTCTGTCCCAAAAAGATTGTCCCCTTTCTATATTTAGAAACTATTTAACTTTATGAGATGATTTACAACCACACAAATATCTAAGGCTTATTTTGGACCACACATTTTAAAAGTCTCCCTTTATTTCTTAAACTTTATGCCAAGCCAAAAGAGAACAATCTTTTTGGGATGGAGGAAGTATAAACTACATCGAAATCAAAAACAGAAAAGAAACAAAACTAAAATGTTAAACACAGAGAACAGAACTAAAAAAGGTAAAAGAGAAGGAGAATTACCTTTTTTGGAGCAGCGACTGAGGCGACGAGAGTCGAGATTGGACCTTGAACTTTACCAAAGATTTGAACACTCGAAATGAATCGAAAGAAAAATATTAAACTTAACCCGACGATTCGCGAAAAAAACTATAACAATTGAGAGGCTTGGGTCGGGTCTAAAGTTTGTCTAATGTCGTTTGGGTCCTTTTTATTTACATTTTAGTCCCTAGAGTTGATCACAGTTGTGGTTGCCACGTGTTAGGTTAGTTAGATTATTTTGGGTCTTGTTAAACACCTTGTATTTGCATTGTGCGGAGATATGTTGAATGAAAATCTGAATTTTATCTTATTATTTCCTTTTCTCTTTCCCTGTGTTCTTTCTTTTATCCTTTCATGACGATTCCAACATGGGAATCGTTTCAATTGGTATCAGAGCATCCTTCGTGGCCCAATACCCATTTCCACGGAGCTCTCGGTTCGTACGCAACAAAAGAATGGGGCAGTGAGCAGCAGCTTCCAGCAAATCCATATGCAAGTCAATATTGTAGTTCACATCCTAATGTCTATCAATACACCTACTGTATCTAGTCCAATGAGGACTCATATGCTCATCTCCATGCCCATTGCAATGAAAATGTAGCTTTCGGAGGATGGAATTATCTTGATCCATCTACAAATTCACATTTTCTACAGTGGCTCAATAGGATGGGAACCGGTTCGACACAAGTTCCATATGCTTATTGTTACGACGGTAACAATTTAGGTTACTATTACATAGCCTTCACTGATGGTTCGATACTGCCGATATCATGTAAGAGTGATTTAGAGACCAATTCATCTGTTCTTGGGAATGAAAACTACACGGAGACCATCAATGTGTTAAACCTCTGTTTATGGAAGGAAGTGGAGAAAATGTGACTCTTCCTGATATTTATGGTGGAACTCGAAATCATTCAGGTTGTAGTGTGGATGAAGTGTTTGATAAAATGCCGCAGAGGAATGAAATCAAGGTGAAGGATACGCAATGGGATGAAAGCGAACGAGATGAGTCTCTAGAGGACTGGGGAACGTGGTACCAGTTGACACCAAAAAAGAAGATAACAAATATCAAGTGCTTGACCAAATTCTCCAAATGTATGGAATTTGTGTGACGGAATTGCATTGGGATGAAAGTGGAGGAAATGAGCCTCTAAAAATTGAAGATAGCCAAGAGAATAAATCTGAAATTAACGATGTCCAAATGTTCGACAAAAGTACTACGACAAGAAGATAGAAACTTGACTCTGAGCATAAGAAATAGTTCTAGCTCTATAGATGAGCTTATGGCAGTGTGGGAACTGAATCACTAGGAGGGACTCATCAGTGGACTTGGTCTAGGTGCAGAATTGCAGCTTATTGTGGAAAACAACAAAAGGTTGGCTAAAATTAAGGGAGTTGAGGGGGCACAAGATGGACTGAAAGAAATTGTTCATTATCTACTAGACCCAAAAGGTTTCACTCATCTCAGTGGCCAGTTCCCAAATGAGGTCTTATTTGATGATTTTCCTAAAGCTAGTGCTCGAAGAGTGACAGACCATTTTGAAGAATTGAGGAACATGAAGTCAATTCAGGCTATTGATCAATATAGCAAATGGCTTCATCATAACTTTGGCATAAATGCTAGGATTTTTCTGAAGAGAAAAATGTCACCTACTTGACTGCGGGAGGTCATGGGGAACCGTCAGTCATTGCATGGTAAAACCGTCACAAACCATTTAGTTGCGGGAGGATCAGCTAAAGTCTTATATGCTCTAGATGTTCTTGAAATGCCCATGAGAAATATTATATGTTGGACGGAATTGATCTTGGTTGAGCAGTTACCTCCTTATGATTTTGTAGTTCTTGAAGATCCTGGTGTTAGCTGCAGTAGAAGCACTAGTTGTGCTCGTAATCTAACATTGCATGCAATGATGCTGGATGAGGTCGATATAAGGCTTGTCTCGACATTCTTTCGCTGGATTATCTTTCCATATACAATTACAACATCATTTCTAAACTTTCAGGTTATCTGCTACCTCTAGAAGGTATTACACTAGAGGTTGTAAACATCCTGAAAGAAGATGAGACTTTTAAATGGCAAGCTACAGAAGGTACAACTTGTTTCAAAATTATATTACAAATAAGTGAATTTATCGAGATATGTTCTAGAAGGACAAAGGTAGGTTGTTGTACGACCCAAGGGATATCTCCCTATTATGCTCTGCATCTGAACCTAGTAAAGAATCAATCAATTGATTTTGTTGGAACCAAAGAACCTGGGTGGTGTGATGAAGAGGATATTGGTATTAATAGCCGGTCTATGCGCTTGACAAATGATAGCACCTTTTTGTTTGTTTATGATGCTCAACTATATTTGCTCGTGCAAGCGACTGCAATATCAATTGTGATTACTCTTATTAAGGTATTACTTCAGTGGTGGTTGGCAATGGTAGCATTAGCTACTTCACTGATTTTTCATGGAACTTATTCTTAATGCCTTTTATATCCACCTCTTGATATCATTTTTGCTCAAGGTCATAATCATTTTGTGACTTCACTGCTAGAGTATTACAACTATGGTTCCTTGCAGTTCCACAGTGCCTTAAGTTCTAGCATGGTGGGACTTGTACAGTTGCTCTTAGTTTTCAGTAAAATGGGATACTTGGTTGAGAATTTGGCTGTCCCTAGAGTGGCGAATTGTTCGACAACTAGAGTAGAAACTTGTTCTATCATTTAAACTGGTAGACGGACCTTCAACCTCTGAATATGTTCATGATTCGGACAAGTCCATGATTGCAGGTCTACTGGTTGTTGTGGCTGCTGATCCCTCTAAGATATCAAATGAGTCCTTGGAAAAAATAATCATTTCCGATGCTGTAACTAATTTCATTGCAGGTGGAATTCTCTTGGTGGTTTTTGAGATGAAATCATATGGTGGTATTACTGATGGATCAGGTTGCAAGTGGGTCACACTTCTATTTAGGAGTAGAACTGATGCAACTGCACTTGATCATCCTTGTGGAGATCATTGGTTCAAAATATGTGGTGCCATGACATATTCAAATGGTGTTGCAATTGCTACTTATAGGATTGGTTGAATAGTCCGACTGTGCATTGGTTTTTGGAAATTTGAATGATGTTTTTGGAAGCATATGTCAATGTTTATAAATTATTATTAAATGGGCAACAAAAGTTCAAGGAATTCCAGATTTATGAACCTTGCGGACAAGGCTCTTTGAAGAGGGATGGAATGTAACAATTGAGAGGCTTGGGTCGGGTCTAAAGTTTTTCTAATGTCGTTTGGGTCCTTTTTATTTACTTTTTAATCCCTAAAGTTGATCACAGTTGCGGTTGCCGCGTGTTAGGTTAGTTAGATTGTTTTGGGTCTTGTTAAATATCTTGTATTTGCTTTGTGAGGAGATATGTTGAATGAAAATTTGATTTTCTTTCCTTTATCCTTTCATGGCAATTCCAACGTGGGAATCTTTACAAAAAGTCAACTCACAAGAAACTTTTTTTGTTTTAAGTTGAATAGCTGAAAATCTCATAATTTGGGGGTCTGAACCGTTGGTCTGTTGAATGAGTATTTAGAGAACCCTAAATTCTAGGGTTGAACAAAAGGAACGATGTGGGACCTAGTCCAATTTGAAATTTGTTCAGCCTTGAGGGAAATTTGAAGTCCGGATTTCGAATCCGACTAAAAAAAAAAAAATCGAATTGTAGATAATAAATGATCTTCGTCCTTGTTGTACAAACGAAAGAGGGGAGAACCAATGAGAAGAAAGAGTGGGAGCAAAGTTACCTTTTGAAGAGGAAGAAGACACCAAACATTCATGTTTTTCCTGAAATCAACGAATAAAAGCTGAAGACGATGAAAACGCGTTGAAGTTCTTGCCAAATTTGGCCGAAGACAGCTCATTACAAGCTGAGGTTTACGTTGAGAGTTTGGGAGGCTAGAGAGCTTAGGGTTACACTGTTGATTGAGGAAAAGGAAGTGAAAAATGGGGTTTGGGAGTTAATAAGCTAGTGGGCCAGGTTTATGTAATTGAATTGGACTGGATATTTATTTGTTTGGGCAACGATTTGGGCTGGTTCGTCTATTAGACTTTAGAAAGTAATACTTTTTATATTTCAATTGTAACTCGTTTCTTGTAGAAATAGCCAATTAAAATACAATTAGAGATGAATCATTAATCAAATAATTAATCAACCTTCTTAACCTCGACAAAGTAAAATATTTATTTGCCAAAATAAACTAATTGTAGTAGTTAACTCATAAATGACTTTTATCTTGACAATTTGAAATAAGTACTAAACCAAATACTTATTTTGAACATAATTAATATGTAAAATAATATATATTAGGATATTTTGCAAAATGAAATGGTAAAATATCTCCAAAAAAACTAGTTTAACACATATTTTTGACTTTTACAAATATGCATTTCACTCTGTTTGAAATTCAAGAAGCTCGACCATTTGATTAAAATGTGAAGGGCCAAAATTGGGTGTCAACAGGACTAAGCCGCTCCAAATCTCCATCACTCCATTGGACCGCAAGAGTCACTTCAGTCTTAAAGCGGTCGTGAAACTCTTGTTAGTCGTACACAACCAAATGGCAGTCCAACAGAACAAAATGGTGATGTAACACAACTAGCTGATGGCTCAACTGTAGCAGGTGGTGACTATTGATCCAATAATGGTAATCTAGGAACATCGGCGGCGACAAATGTTGTTGTGGCTCAAGAAGCTCCCGGAAAAGGGCAAAACAATTCTGATACTGTGTATCAACCGGACGACATTGGAGCTGGGTGATTTAGGTCCGGGATAGTTCAAGGACAGGTATAGTCACTCATAGCAAAACTTCTGAATTATGTGAAGGAAATTCATTCCCGAATGGATCAAATCGCAGTAGCTCCGCCGATTATCCAAGGGGTAGACACTAAGAAATACTTGTAGCTGTCATGCAAGACGAGCGCAGCTCGGTGCTCATTTCGAAGAGGTTCAAGATGCTTGATATATCAAAGTATGATAGTACTACGAATTCACGGAAACATGCTATAGTTTACATGACCAGATATTTGTGATGAATGATGACTCACGTGAACCAATGAGAATCACTCAAGACAGTTCATTTACACTTGGACTGCCTAGTCCCTATAACTAGAATTATTGGTGGGAGGGGGGGGGGGGGGGGGTTATATAACTCTTTGAGGACATTGAGAATTGGAGAGAATCATAATTAGATGATCATCTGAAGAAGAGGAGAGAAATACATACATTATCTCTCTAATGTTGATCTGCAAATCTTCTACATACAAGAAGTCTTCATCTCTAGTGGTGATTCATAAATATTCCACAAACCAAGAAGCCTTCATCTCTAGTGGTGATCCATAAGACTTTCGCAAATCAAGAAGCCTTCATCTTCGGTAGTGATCCACAAGTATTCCATATATATCTCCGTGTTTGTGATCAAAGCCTAGCTCTGTATTCTTGGTCAAATCCTACCAACAAGTTAGTCTATCAATTCAAGAACAAGCGAAGCCCTTCAATTGATGGTCACAAGGAGAAGAATCACAGGACTACATATTTTGATAAAGCTTTTCTAAAGATTGTAACCCGCACAAATTATTGAAATCAAATATAATACTTGTCGCTATTTTTCTTGAACGAAATTTATCACAACAGTTTCTTTAAAACCATGGGCACGTTTCACCTCAGAATATATATGGGCACAGCTTCAACCAAATGTATTGATTGTAATAAATTACTCGTCATACAGATGAGTGGTGTCACGCCCCGAACCATGGCCTGGGCGTAACACGACACTCGGTGCCTTGCTGCATGTGATCGAGCGAACCACATGGCTTGTTGAATCAACAAGAGACATGTACTAATGCGGAATACACTTTAAAACAGGAATAGTCTGAATAACATGAGTCATCATGTAGCACCTCGTACCTTTAACCTAAGCTACGTTCATGGATCAGGACTTAGAAACCTAGACGGGAAGTGTTAGAATTGAAAATTGGCCTTAAATCGTTAAAATGACATTCTATGTCATTTGTACGGGCCATACATTTATGTATGAGCCGTACTTATGGGAAGTACCTCGTGAGGAGAAAACAGAACTACAGGAATTTGGCCTTTCAGGTACGACCTGAATGTACAGGCCGTACATTATTCTACGGGCCATACTTCTTGGCCGTAAAATTTATACGAGATGTACTTTAAAGTACGGGCCGTACTTATCGTCTCGTACCTCACCAACGAAATATCATGATTTCTGAAATTTGACACATGGGGTACGCCCAGATTGTATGGGACGTATAATATTGTACGGGTGTATATTGTGACTATACTTTCCCCGCTTCAGCAAATAGTATAAATTCGGGACTTCAGTTTTTAATCCCACTTTTCTTATTCTCAAGCCCTACCACGAAGTTCTTCTCCTCCTACCATTAGAATATATCAAGGCAAGTCTATTCTAAGCATCCCAAGTGAATTCCAACATATATTCTTGAACATCAAATAGGAAATCATTATTCTCAACCTAGGGTTTTTAAGAAAATCGATCACAAGGATTCAAGATTAAAGCTTTTGGGATTCTTCTCAAGCTCAGACCATTAGTTACAAATTTTGGAGCATTAACAGGTATGTAGGGTTTCTATCTACGTGTGGGAATATCATTGTTCTTCCCCATGCCATGTTCTTCCATGATTATATGAAATTTCACCAAAACTAGGGTTTCCAGCCATGTTCATGATAACCCTAAATACATGTATCCATGTTATACCCTGTTGTATTAATAGTTCGTTATTCTGTTCTTAATAGTCCATTTTGGTTATTGAGAATCTGCCCTTAATCCATGAAAACCTTTACTTTGCATTCCATGAGTTCTTAAATGCAAGATATGAACTGCTATGTTTATTTTCATGAACTTCTACATGCATCCATGTTTTCATACAAGTTATACTATATATCTATCTTCATGTTATAATGCAATCATGAATCTTGTTTACAATCATATTTATATAATTCATAGGATACTAAGCCAATTATATCCACCTTCATGTTTTAGAAGTTGCACAGATTATCGAGAAGGCTCAGACAACCTCAAACTACGTATGCCAGCATAGGATAAGGATCGCTCCACCCAAGTAGGACGATTCCTTCATGTTTACCCGTTGTGGGTTATTGAATCCATTTATGTGGTGGTTATATGTTGGTTATACTAAGGCTTTCCCACTTAAAATATTTTACTAAGACTTCTGTATAAGACTTCTGCCGACTTTGAGTTGTTCTCAAATGCTCTTGAATCAACTTAACTTTCTCTATGGCCTGATAGACCAAATCTGGTCCCAACAACACTATTTCACAAACATCAAATCAACCAATGGGTGATCTGCACCTTCGCCCATATAGAGTTCCAAACGGTGCCATCTTGATGCTAGCATGATAACTGTTATTATAAGAAAACTCAATGAGAGGCAAGTGATCATACCAATTATCTTTAAAGTCTAAGACGCATGCCCTCTACATGTCCTCAAGGGTCTGAATAGTACGCTCTACCTGGCCATCTGTTTGCGGATGAAAAGCTGTATTGAGGTTAACCTTGGTACCCAATCTCTTTTGAAAGGATTTCCAGAAGCTCGCTGTGAACTGAGCACCACGATCGGAAATAATGGACACTGAGGTCCCATGTAGTCTGACGATCTCATGATTATACTATTTGGAATATGTTTCTACTAAATCTGTGGTTTTAACTGGCAAGAAGTGTCCTGACTTGGTAAGTCGGTCCACAATCACCCAAATCAAGTCATGTCTACGGGATGAGCGAGGCAGGCATCTTATAAAGTCCATGTTTATCATCTCCCAGTTCATACATGAATATCAATATTCTAAGTCAACCCACCAGGCCTTTGTGCTCGGCTTTCACTTGTTGATAATTCAGACACTTAGCCATAAAATCTGCTACATTTTTTTTCATATGATTCCACCAGTAAATTTCCTTAAGGTCATGATACATTTTTTTTAGAACCTGGGTGGATGGAATACATGGAATTGTGGGGTTTTGTCATGATTCCATCTCTGAGCCTATCCATGTCTGGAACACAAAGTCGGCTTGTGTACCTGCAATAAAAAGGGATCATTAAATTTCTTCTCTTTTACTTCTACTGCTAGGGAGGAATATGCCATGTTCTGAACAACAACTCTACCATCTTCGGAGTCCAAGAGTAGAACTCCTAGGTTAGCTAAGCGGTGAAATTCCTTGGTCATAATTCTCTTATCTGCCTCAACGTGAGTTAAACTTCCCATGGAATGCCGACTAAGAGCATAGGCTACAACATTCGCCTTCCCTGGATGATGGAGGATATCTACATCACAATCTTTAAGCAATTTGAGCCATCTTCTCTGTCTAAGATTCAACTCTATTTGCTTGAAATATACTGCAGGCTTTTGTGATCGGTGAAAATATCAACATGCACTCCATACAAATAATGACGCCATATCTTAAGTGCAGAAACCACAATTTCCAATTCCAAGTCATGAGTTGGATAACTTTTCTCATGAGCCTTAAGCTGACGGGATGCATAAGCTACAACCTTACCATGTTGCATTAAGACGCATCCGAGACCAATTCCTGAAGCATCACAATAAACTACCAACCCTTCGGTTCCCTCTGCAACTCTTCAAAACTTATCTCACACGCGCCTGACCATTGAAATTTGACCCTTTCCAAGTCAACTTAGTCAACAGAGCTGAGATAGAGGAAAATTCCTCTACAAAACGTTTGTAATAGCCTGCCAGACCCAAGAAACTTCTTATATCTAAAACTGAGATGGGTCTGGGCCAATTCTTTATCGCATCAATTTTTTGAGAATCAACTTCCACACCTTCACCTGAAATCACATGGCCGAGAAATGCCATTGACTTAAGACAAAATTCACACTTTGAAAATTTCGCATAAAGCTCACGATCCTGAAGTATCTGCAACACTATTATGAGATGTTCTGCATGTTCAGTCTCACTACGGGAATACACCAAAATATCATCAATAAACACAATGACGAATAAATTAAGATAAGGCTTGAAGACTCTGTTTATAAGGTTCATGAAAAAGCTGGTGCGTTTGTCAACCCAAATGACATGACAAGAAATTGGAAGTGATCATAACGGGTTCTAAAAGTGGTCTTAGGAATATCAACGTCCTTAACCTTTAACTGATGGTATGCTGGTTTGAGGTCAATTTTGGAGTAACACTAGGCACCTTAAAGTTGGTCAAATAAATCATCCATTATGGGGAGAGGGTATCTGTTCTTAATGGTGACCTTGTTCAACTGATGGTAATCGATGCGCATGCGTAAGGAACCATATTTCTTTCGGACAAACAATACTAGTGCGCCTTAAGGTGAGACACTTGACCTAATAAATCCCTTGTCAAGAAGATCTTTCAACTGGGATTTTGACTCTTTTAAATCTACTTGATCCATTCTGTTTGGGGAAATATATATCGATTCAGTGCCGGCAAGTAGATCAATTCCAAAGTCTATCTCCCCGTCGAGCGAAACTACGGGAAGATCTTCTGGATAGACTTCTAGAAACTCATTAACGACTGGCATAGACCGGAGAGTTGGGGTCTGGGTATCTGTATCCCTGACTCGGACTAAGTGATAGATATACCCCTTGAAAATCATCTTTCTAGCTTTAAGGTAGGAAATAAATCTACCCCTAGATATTACTGAATTGCCCTTCCATTCTATGACTGGTTTATTAGGAAACTCAAATCTTACTATTTTAGTCCTACAACCCACTGTGGCATAACATAAAGCTAATCAATCCATACCCATGATTATATCAGAGTCTACCATGTCCAATTCTGTTAAGTCAGCTATGGTTCAGCGGTGATAGACTAAAACTGGGTACCCCTATAAATATGTCTAGCTATAACTGACTCTCCAACTGGAGTGGACACCTCAAAAGGTTCATGCATCTTTTCTGGTTCTATCTCAAATTTCATAGCAATAAATGAGGTTACATAAGACAAGGCGGATCTTGGGTCAATAAGGGCATAAACGTCGAAAGTGAAAACTGTTAGAATACCCACGTGGCTCTGTATCCTGACGACCTACTAAAGAATACAAACTATTTCGACCTCCGTTTGCATTGCCAGACTTAGCTGCACCATGCCCTGAATGGGCTTGAGAATTCCGAGGAGCTGCTGAATTAGTGGATAGAGCCACATTACCATCGGCACCCTGTCTCGCTGATAGATAGTCCCTCTGAAAATGGCCCCTCCGGCCATACCCATAGCATATATCCATACCCATGCGACACTCCCCTGGGTATCTCTTACCACATTGTTGCAGAACGGATTCTGAGAGTCCTCAGCAGTAACCCTTTCACTAGTAGTTGATGTCCTCTTGGTGTACTTTCTTTTTGCAAGCATTGTCTGAAATACGTAATACGCTCGAGTTAGAAGAGTTCCTAAAAGCATAGTTCTAACTACACGATCTAGTATATGAAAGAAGTGAGACAATTCTAGATGTCTTGGTAGTCAACTGTTTATATGTGTGGCGCGCAAACATATACAAAAGTAAACGCACTGGACACGGTTTCATAGATTTCCTACAACACATGAACCTAGGCTCTGATACCCGGCTTTGTCATGCCATGAACCATAGCCTGAGCTTAGACACAACACTCGGTGCCTTGCTACATGTGATCGAGCGAATCACATGACTTGCTGAATCAACATGGGGAATGTACTAATGCGGAATACACTTTAAAATAGAAATAGTTTAAATAACACGAGTCATCATAATACCAATGAAAATACTGTTTAAACATGATGCTGAAATAGTCTGAAAATATAATAAGTACTATACGACTCTAAATATCTGACATGACAAAACTGAACTAATTTAGGCTATGAAACCTCTGACATGAGTCTGACTGCTAAACAGTTTACCGAGACAAGGCCTCGGCATGGCTTAACTACATAACTGACATGAAGTAAATAATGATAAATCCCCAAATGCGATGGGACTCACGAATAACTGATACGTGCAAGGTCCTAATGAGTTGACCTGTCGTCATGTAAATTTGCACCGTGAAATGTAGGCCCCCAAGCAAATAAAAGGGGATGTCAGTACATTCGAATTGTACTGGTATGTAAAGCGACTGAATGAAACAAGCATGGCATATGAAATAACAAAACTGAAACTGAAACTATATGTGTAAGCTGAACATGAACATGAATATCATCTGACGTGAATAAAATAATTTAAGTCATTAAAGATATATGTGGGAGAGCATTCGTATAACCGACATGTAACCACCACGTAAGCACGTGGCATCTAATCTCTGCCCCATCTGCTAAGCCATCTCGTACCTTGCCGGGGTACAAGACATAAACATGATATGAATGGATCCAATAATCCGCAATGGGTAAACATGAAGGAATAGTCCTAACTAGGCGAAACGATCCTTATCCTACGCTGGCATACGTAGTTTCAGGCTGTCTGAGTCTTCTCGGTAATTTGTCCTAATCCTAAAAGATGAACATGGTTATAATTGTCTTAGTATCCTATGAATTATATAAATAGGATTGTAAACATGATTCGTGATTGTATTATAACACGAAGATCGATATATAATATAACTTGTATGAAAATATGGAAGCATGCCGAATATCATGAAAATAAACATAAAAGTTAATATCTTGAATTTAAGAACCCATAGAATGCAAAGTATGGGTTTTCATGGATTACAAACAGATTCTCAATAATGAAAATGGACTATTAAGAACACAATAATGAATTAATAATACAACATGGTAAATGTACTTAGGGTTATCATGAACATGGCTGGAAATCCTAGTTTTGGTGAAATGTTGTATAATCAAGGAAGAACGTGGCGTGGGGAAGAACAATGATGTTCCTACACGTAGATAGAAATCCTACATACCTGTTAATGCTCCAAAACTTGTAACTAATGGTTTGAACCTGAGAAGAATACTAAAAGCCTTAGTCTTGAATCCTTATGATGGGTTATCTTGAAAACTCTAGGTTAGGAACAACAAATTTCTATTTAGTAATCATGGATATATGTTAGAATTCACTCAAAAGACTTGGAATAGGCTTACCTTAGTGTATCTTGATGGTAGGAGGAGAAGAACTTCGTTCTAGGGCTTGAGAATATGAAAAGTGGATTTTGGGATTGAACCCACGTATTTATAGTATTCACGGAAGCGGGCAATGTATATGCACCATGTCGTACAATGGGGTCATAACTGGATTGTCAAAATCCAGTAATCATGATTTTTCGACTACATGGTACGGTCTGAATGTCCGTCCCGTAACAAGTACATCTTATATAATGATGTAGGACGTGTACTTCTTGACCGTACCTGGAATATCAAATTCCAGAAACTCTGATTTTCTCCTTGTGAGGTACGTCCATAAAGTACGGCCCGTACAAATGAGGTAAAATGTCCTTTTAACGATTTGAGGCTAATTTTTAGTCCCAACACTTCCCATCTTGGTTTTCTATGTCCCTGAATCATGAATAAGCTTAGTTAGGAGATACGAGGTGTTACAAGTGGAGAATTATCACCAAATTTCATTGAAAAACACAGTAGAGTTAAATTATTGGTGAGTCTTGGCTGTTAGTGTTTTAAAGGGCCAATATGAGTTAGTCCACTAGCAGTAAGCACAGTAGCAAAGCGATAACGCTAACTACAGGGTCAGTAGAACCACTTATAATTTTGCCAATGAGTAATCAAAGGCTAAACTATTCTGGTTGTTGAGACTATTTTGGCTTAAACTCTGTATTTATATTAAACAATTATTTAATATGTATAAATAATTAGATAATCTATTCAGAATCCAATAAGTTAATACAATTATCCAACACTTCTAAACCAAAATCTCTGACGCCGCCTCTGCTTATTTCTACCCCTTTTCCTCTTTATTGTTTTTCCATAATTTACTCTAGCTTTGTTTTTTCTCTATCTTCATCCCATATGGCCCCGTTTTTTTTTTTTTTTTGTAAAATAAAAATAAAAAATTACATCTAGCCCATCTCTCTAAATAGTATTTGCATGTCAATTTAATATTTGAGCAATGATATAGGTGAGACATAGGGTTCTAATTATATGTCAAATAGTTAGAATTATTTGATTATTGTTGATAATTCAAGTTGCCATAAATTTTGGCGACATTGATGGCTTGTTTATGAATAAAAAATATTGTCCTGAACCAAACAGAAATAAACTGAGTAGATTGAGTCGATTAAATACACACTCCAACTTCGTCGTTTCTAGCAAGTTTTCACAGTGACACAAGTAAACTTTATATTTTGATTATGTCTATGAGCTCCAATGTAGGATAGATATAAATGGATAACTCTTCACGCCTGACGCTGATATAATATGTATCTAAGTGTTTAAATACATCTTAATTATCTTATGATTCTGTTCAAGATTTGAATAAAGTATGAACTGACCTCTAAATAATGAGACCTTACAAATATATAGAGCATTCAGCATGTGAATCATGTTATTCAATACCAATTTAAGTTATTCTTTAAAAATATCTATGTGATTTGAGGCTAAAAACATGTTAATATTGAAAGATAGTTTATGAGAACTTATGTAAATTGTGTTAAAATATATTAATACTACTTATGTAATGTAAAATTGAAATGAAGAAAGAGATAATTCATTGATAGAGTCGTATAGAGGAAGAAGAGAGAAATTTGTATATTTGGTATTGATTACAAATGAGAATACAAAGAAACTAATAGCTAACTAACTAACTTCTTAGTCTAACTAAATTTAGGAAGTATTAACAGATCTTGGTAACGGGGAAAAAGTCTAAACTATCCCTCATACAAACTAACTCTTAACTAACCTTTTTATCACTGACTCTACACTCCCCCTCAAATGAGGAAGTGCAAATATGTTTTGAACTCCTTGTTTGGAACTGAGTTGGTGATGCTAAACTTTGGTAAGCCCCTTAGTTAAGAGATCAGCTGGTTGTTCTTGTGTTGGAATGTACTTCGTAACCACTAGGCCTTGAGTGATTTTTTCCCTTATAAAATGACAATCAATCTCAATGTTCTTAATTCTTTCAATGAGAACATGATTAGCTGCTAGTTGCATTGTTGCTTTATTATCAGTAAACACTTCTACAGGCTTCAGAACTTCAACTCTCAAATCTTTCATCAGACCTAGTAACCAATTGATTTCTCTAAATGTGGTTGCCAAGCTCCTGTACCCAGCTTCAGTTGAGCTTGTAGAAACAGTTGATTATTTCTTTGATTTCCAAGTCACTAGTGAATCACCTAACATCAATAAATAACCTATGACAGACCTTCTAGAATGAGGGTAAGATGCCCAATCTGCATCACAAAATGCAGTGATGGTTTTTCTTCTTGTTGCTAAATATAGAATACCCTGACCAGGTTGATTTTTATAGATCTTACAATCCTCAAAGCTGCTTACATATGTGTCTTTTTGGGCTGTTGAAGTAATTGACTCAGTGTTTGGGCCCCAAATGAAATGTCTGGCCTTGTCATTATCAAATATAGTAGTTTTCCAATTAGTCTCTAATAGACTCCTTGCTATGCTGCAGGATCACAGACAACTTATGTGGTTTTCACAAATTCATCATTTTTTTGTAGCGGTCAGTTTGCTGTTAGTATCAATAGGAGTTATTGTAGGTTTTGCAGGACTCAATCGTGTCTTTGAAATAAGCTCCAATTGTAACACTCCGTAAATTTAAGTCAGGTGTGAATATATTAAATGAGAAGTAATGTGACATTTTAGGCATGTGAAGTCCTATCAATATGAGTTTGGCTGGAAATAGTTGATTTAAGATCAATACCAAATAGTGAAGTTCGTAAAAGTTCTCAAGCTCATCTAAATTTCAGTAAGTCTGATTTATAAGCCATTTTCGTGCAAATAGGTTAGGAAATTGGGAAAACTTCCTTAATGAAAGTTGTAGATCTTTAAAATACCTTTCCAGCGGTAGGTTTTCCAGCTCCAACAGAGCTCTGTGCTAGGAGTTATGCCTATTTTACTGAGCATCATTTGTGCAGTGCGAAAATTAGGCGTGCGCGGCGCCCTAGGCGGTGCCCAGGCCAAATTTCCAGCAAACTCAAAATTTTGACGCCGTCGAAATGGATACACTGTGGGTGCTGCCCTGGGCGACGCCCTAGGTGACGCACCGGTCCATTTTACGCCTGAAATAATATTTTCTGAATTTTATAAAGGCCTAACTTCGTTATATTCATTCGCACTTCGTTTTGGCCGACTTCCTGAGAGGAAACAACCCTAAAACATATAAGGTATGTTATTGATCAATTCCCATCATTTTAACATCAATCTAACATCAAATTAATACTAATTCATCTTTCACAAACCCTAGATTCTTGAAACCCTGGAAAGAGAAGAAGAAAGGGACGTTGGGAGAAGTTAATATTCCTTCAATAAGGTATGATCCTTGACTTTTTTGATGTTATTGAAAGGGTTTAGACTAGTGTAGGTTGTCCTATGAGATTAGAATCCATGATTTATTCATGAAGTGTTCTAATCATGAAAACCCTAGCTTTTGTTAGTAAGAAGGGTTTATGGGTAGAAATAGGTTAGAGTTCTGACCTTTCCTATCTAAAAATATTGTAGAATAATTCTTGGATTGTGGAAAGTACGCTTGAGCGGGAATTAAGGTATGTCTCTTTTGAATATACTCTTTCGGTCGGTTTTTATGAACTCCTCGGTTGTGATTTTTATGTCTCTTTTAAGGTTGTTCATTGAATAAAAAGATTAGCTTTTCACGAATTGAAACTCTATTTCTTGCTTTAATTATGGTTAATGTGTGTGAGGGGACAAGCCCACATTAAAACTAGTTTGTATCATGCTGTACGTACATATATAAGTTATAAATGTTTTTCCTCTATAAGAGATGATCAATAATGATGGCTAAGGGTTGGTAATGATGTTTTCATATTGAACTATGGCATTGAAATCTTGGTTAAAGAAGTGTAAACATTTTCAAGTCATTCTTTGAAATGGTTTATCTTTACGATATGGAATAATGAACTTTAATGCTAATTGATGGTGTGGCTACTTTGAGACAAATTGTGAATCGGCTTCTATGCTATGAACTTTATTGTTGTGTTTGGCCTAGCTACTCGGGAGGAAGGGTAGCCACTATGGATCCTAGTGTGGTAATTTCCTAGCCATTCGGGAGGAAGAGTGGCCACTACCGGGTTCGCTACCCGGAGTGGGGTTAATGCCTAGCTATTCGGGAGGAAGGATAGCCACCGAGAATTCCATATTCCGGTGTGGTGCGCTATGACAAGGAAACCTCTACGGTCACCCCTTCGATGTGCTTGATTCTTGGGCTTGTATTGGCATGTGTGATATTCTTATTCTTTCATGGCACTGTTGTTGACAATCTTGATCAATTATAAAATGCATATTTGAAAGTTGTAATTGACAAGAGGCTTCCTAATCGGTTTTGATAATGCTTATTGAGATACACGAGTTGAATAACTGTTTTTACACTGATTTCATACGATTTTCAGAACTAACTTCTTTATGTATTATTGTACCTTATTTTCATATTACTTGTTGTCCCCGAGGCATTCATTGAGTACGAAGTACTCAGGCATACCATTGTTGTTTTTGATGGTATGTTAGGTAACGGTGAAGAGCAGGTTCTTGATACTCCGGGCGTTTAGGAAGGACTTGCGGTTGCTGCTGATTTAGTGAGCCCACACATTCATTTGTGGGACACCTTATTTATTTAATTCCATTTATTTATCTTAGTTTCCGGGCTGCGTCCCGATGAGTTAGACATTTATTCCTTATTCTTAGAAGCTCCTTAGTATACATTCGAATGTGGGTAGAGGAAGAGTTGTTGGTTAACTTTTTCGGGCACACTATCATGTTTTGGTTGAATTATTTAAAGACTTCCGCTGATTTAATTCATATGTTCATGATTTGTTACATTTACTTTATAAACTGTTGGAGGCGAATATTGAACCTGGCGGGTTCAAGTGTTATTACTGTGTCGTTAGGTTCTTCCGATGTTGTTCATGACGTCGGATGCCGGTCACGTCTAGGGTGGGTTTTGGGGTGTGACACCAATGTATTCTTCCTTTGTTGCATTCCAAATCCCTTGTTTTGATCTAGCAAATTCAATTCCCATAAAATATTTTAACTTACCCAAGTCTTTCTGTTGGCATATCGCCGTGTGTGAAGTTTTGATGATTAACGAAGTAAACCTGCAATGCAAAGAAATCGGGTCTAGAAACATGGTCTATACAAAGTATTTGAACAAAGCTAGGCAGAGGGTTGAGGTTCAGAAGATGTTCTAAACACAATGATATGCAAGCACAAGATAGTTAGAACAGGTCCATAGACATGTTCCATTGCTAAGAAGTAGCAGGGACAAATGCAGATACATGAACACAGATGATCAACATATGTGTGTCAATGCAATGACGGGTGCAATGATTAGATTAGCGAGAGAATGAGCCCATCCATATATATGTTCTGTTACAAAGACAGATACATAGCAACGGAGATGAAAATAACTCAGTCCCATAGCAGTTCATTAAAGAATAGAGTACGCACGTAACATGTTCTATCACAAAGAGACTTAAGGTGCAGTTGATGAATGAATCAGAAGAGAAGAGATCATGAAGTAGAAACGGTAAAGATGACTCGAATCTATTTTGTTTGAATAAAGAAAGTTGCAGACAAAGCATATGAATCAGGTTTGCAAACATGTTCTAGCACAGAGCAAGAACATAATCAGAGTCACAGAGTGAGACAAGGCTGAAGACATGATTTATTCAAGCAATGAATAAATCTAAGTGAAGAAATACAAACATAGAGTGAAGAACAATGATGCATGCAACAGGTCTGTCAATATGTTCCATCATACATCACAAATAGAGGCTCAAGATAGAGTTGTAGGAATGAACAAGAAGGGGATGATGAAATGGGTTCATGAACATGTTCCATCTCAGACAATGCAGAGATTTAGAGGCAAACAAACAAGGTGGATGAAACAGGTTCGCGAACATGTTCCAGCGCAAGTTCTACAATAGGATTTTTGGAAGACCCACAACAAAATCTATGGAAATCCTCTCCCATTTTCACTCGGGAATGGGCATTCTCTGAAGCACACCACCAGGTCTCTGGTGCTCATACTTGACTTGCTGGAAATTCTCACACTGTGCAATAATATTTGCAATAACTCTCTTCATCCGACCCCACTAATAATGCTGTCTCAAATCACGATACATCTTAGTTACCCCTGGATGAATAGAATACCTGGAGCTATGCGCCTCCTCTAATATCAATTGAATCAGACCACCCAAACGAGGAACGTACACATATCCCTTGATCCTTAGAATCCCCTCATCATCAAGCACGGCCTCCTTGGCCTCACCTCTCCAAACCTTATCATGAATATTACATAATTTAGCATCATCAAACTGCGAGAGACGACCTCACATCAACACATGTTAAAACTCTGCTCGGATTTGAAATATCAAGACGGACAAGATTGTTAGCTAGATTCTGAACCTCCATGCTAAAGGACACTCCGAAGTAATCAACCAAGCTAAACTACCCATACTCACTGCCTTTCGGCTCAAGGCATCAACTACCATATTAGCTTTACCCCGATAGTAAAGAATAGTGATATCATAATCCTTCAATGGCTTTATCAACCTATGTTGCCTAGAATTGAGATCTATCCGACTGAACACATGCTGAAGGCTGCGGTGATCGGTAAATACCTAACAATGGACCCCATATGGATAGTGCCTCCAAATTTTCAAAGCGAAGACTGCCGTTGCCAACTCCATATCATGAGTAAGGTAGTTCTTCTCATGGATATTCAATTGAAGCATAGGTAATGACCTTGCCCTCTTTTATCAACATGGCACATAAACCAACATGGGACGCATCACAATAAACTAAGAAATCCTTGCCCTCCTTGGCTAATGCTAGAATAGAGGTTGTGGTCAATAAAGACTTGAGCTTTTGGAAGCTCTCTTTGCAAATATCAGAGAACTGGAAAGGAACCTTCTTTTGAGTCAATTTGGTCAGCTGAGAAGCAATATAAGCAAACCTTTTCACGAACCGATGGTAGTAACTAGCAAAACCCTCGAAGCTTCGAATCTCGATCACTGTAGTGGGCCTCGCCTAATCCCTAACGACCTCAATCTTCTTGGGATCAACCGTGGTTCCGTCCTTTGACACCACGTGGCCTAAGAATGCCACTGAATAAAGCTAGAACTTACATTTTGAAGACTTGGCATAAATATCTTTCTTTCTCAATAACCTAAGGAAAATCCTCAAATGACACTCATGTTCCTCTCTACTCTTTGAATACACCAAGATATCATCGATGACGACTATGACAATGGAATCCAAATATGGCTTAATAATGCAATTCATTAAGTCCATGAAAGTTTCCCGGGCGTTCGTATGCCTAAAAGACATAACAAGGAACTTGTAATTACCATAACGAGTCCTAAAGGCCATCTTTGGGATATCCTCGGCCTGAATCTTTAGCTGGTGATAGTTTGACTTCAAATCAATATTCGAAAACACAATAGCACCCTGAATCTGGTCGAACAAGTCATCAATGGGTGGAATAGGATACTTATTACGAACAGTGACCTTGTTCAACTGACGGTAATCCATGCATATCCTCATCATCCCGTCTTTTTTCTTAACAAATAACACGAGACGCATGGACTAATGAATCCCTTACTGAGAAGATCCCTGCATTTGCTCCTTTAACTCTCTCGGCTTAGCAGGTGCCATCCTATATGGCAAAATGAAAATAGGGCGAGTGCTCGACTCTAAATTGATGCACAGGTCAGTGTCGCGGTCGGGTGGCATACCTGGAAAATCAGAAGGGAATATCTCCATGAACGCGCATACAATAGGCGCAGACTCAATGGGCGGAGAATCAACACTAGTATCACAAATGTGGGCCAAGTAGGCCAAACACCCCTTGTCAACTAATTTCTTCAAGCGGAGATAGGAAATAATTTTCTTCGAAGCGGGACTCGAAGTACCCCTCCACTGAAGTCTAGGAATCCCAGGCATGGCTAAGGTGACTAGGTACATCAAGACAGTCATAAGTCAAATTCCAACCAACAAAATAATAAGTAGACACATTTGAAAAAGTAGAACCGGGATCAAATAAGACTGAAGGAACAAAAATGGTACCTGAGATCACAGCATCGGATGCCTCTGCCTCAGTCCTATCGGGAAAACATATGCAATGAGCACCACCATGGCCACTCTGGCTAGACTGCACTCCTCTCTCGGAGGCATGAGAACCACCCCCTATCGGATTGATGTCCACCCCTGGATGAATGCGAACCACGACAGCCTGACTGAGCATCACCTCTCATTGAAGACCCACCCCGGCTACTAGAAGATGCCAGAGTCCTTGGGGTCTGAAATTGGAAACCCTGCTGAATCCTACTCTGTCTAGGTCGGGTGCAATCTCTTATGATGTGACCGGATCACCAGATCTATAATAAGATCTGGGGGTTGGAGACTGATACACAGAGGCTAAAGAATCGATAGACCACTCGATAGGCTGGTCGAGAGAAAAAACCTCCATGAGACCGCCCGACCCCATAACCACTCTGTCTAGAAGGGCCACCAGAAGATGCCTGCAATGTAGATTAAACAGGATAGCTGGGGGATCACTAGTAGGTATTAGAAGACTAACCCTTGCCCCTATAACTGGAACCACTGTATCGACTATGCTGACGAGGCCTCTTTCACTAAACACTCCAAAAGATAAAGCCTTGGCCGACTCGACACTCACGGTATGATCCACTACTGCCTGAAAGGAAGACCCCAAGGCTACAAGCTTAAGACAAGCAATATGAAGTGGAAGCACAAGTCCACCTACAAACCTATGAAGCCTCTCTGCCTCTGCCGAAATCAATTGTGTCGCATATCGAGCCAAAAATAGGAACCGGGCCTCATACTCTACCACTAACATATCTCTTTCCTATAAATGAAGGAACTCATCCCTGCACTGAGCCCTCAAAGTACGCGGCACATAATTCTCCAAAAAAGCCTCGTGAAACTGTGCCCAGGTGAATGGAGGTGAACCAAAAGATCTGCCCTCAATAAAATACCTCCACCACGTCTTTGCATCCCCACGAAGCTGGAAAGACACATAATCCACATAATGCGACTCCACAATACCTATCTTTTAGAGCCTCTCATTAATCTCCATAATGAAGTCGTACGCATCCTCACTAGGCGTACCAAAGAATCTGTCCGGCTCCAACTTTAAAAATCTACTAATAAGCTCCTCATCCCCAAGTGTCATGACGTAGCCTGCTACTAGCCTAGGAGCACCCTCAGGGGCTGATATACCATCAATGCATGGGGCCATGGTAGCAGGAGGCATTATCCCTGGTGTCTGTCCCTACTCAAGAGTTCGTACTCCTACTCTGGTCTATGAACCACCTGGAGTAGTGGAACCACCCACGTCATGGTGGGTATCGAGATGCAGAAGGATAAGGCCATAGTGTCCTGGAATTCTGGATCGGACATAACCTTGAGGTGAGTCTGGGCTGTCCCCATACCTCCTCTAATTTCTTGCTCTCTCGCGAGCTGGCGCTCTAGTTGATGCTTATAAGAAGCTGAGCGAGCGAGCCTCTGTCCAGCCTCAGGTGCCCTACCCCAGGACGGTGAAGCACCACAACCTCCAACTTGGCCGTGATCTCTAGCCTATCCTCGTTCTCTCGTGCCAGCCCCAGCGACAGGCTCAGGCACCTCATCCGTCATGATCGTAGCTCGAGTTCTCACCATATGTGAGAGAATAAAAATGAATCAGATACTAATTTGAACATTCTAGATACCAATTTGAATAATGTAGCATGAAAGAATGAAAGAATTTGAAGTTTTCTAAATGTCCCATAGTATCTTGCACATAAGTATGGAGCTTATAGTATCAATCCGCAAGACTCTACTAGACATGCTCTTGTACTTATAGACTGGGTAACCTAAGGCTCTGATATCAACTTGTCATGACCCAAAATCATAAGTCGTGCGGGCACCTACCATTTCCCACCTTGGTAGGCGAACCCTTTCTCAAATTATTCATTCAACCACAATAAATAAATTAAGACAACAAAATTATAAGTCTGAAACGTAGATATAAATAAACATAAGTAGATAAGTGCAGAAATAATACATACAGTCTCAAGGAATCTGACCTATGGCAGTACAAGAGCCACTAATACGTTACTACAAGTCTGAATAAGAAATACATAAGTCTGAATAAGTGAAATACTATCTCGAAATAACAAATAAGACAACTAATAAATGAAGAGTCATTCGGGATGTTGATCCATCCATGTGCTCACCCTACACGAGAATAGGATGTGGAACCTGTCACGTACTCTGCACTCATAAATGAATTTAGCAAGGTAGTATTAGTACATTCATTGTGTACTGGTAGGTATCATAGGCCGACAACAGTTAGCTAACATATGCAAAGTAAGAGACTGAAAGATAAACATGCTCACAATCAAGTATAAACACAACATAGTCTAAGAAAAGCAACTCAAGTACAGAAAGATCAAACAACCAAATCATAGCCTATGGTGAAGCAACTAAACCCAAGTCTGCCATGTTTCCCATAATTCCTCAGAATGACCGCAACCACAAGTACAACCAACGATCAATAGATGTAAAATGAGATGATTATGATGAATGCATATGCAATGTAATGATATTCAATGGCCAATGTAATCTCCGTACACATATGCCCTGGGCGGAATACCTCCACGCCTCAACAGTCACGTCCCATGGGGGACCCGTGAAGGCCATGTACCTGCTATAGCGATCAACCCGATCCAATATATGTTGTGGAATGTGTAACCCGATCTAAATATATATTGCGGCATGCAACCCGATCCAAATATATATTGCGGCATGCAACCCGATCCAAATATATATATATATATATATATATATATATATATATATATATATATATATAGATATATATATCTGTGTGTGTGTGTGTGTGTGTGTGTGTTGCGATGTGCAACCCGATGTAAATATATGAGTATGAATGCATGAATGATATTAATGACAGTAAGAATATACCAGTTCTAATAAGAATATATCAATATCAATTGTGGCACACGTGGACACACACCATAATATCAAGAACAAGTCAAATCCTTCCTCTATATCAGATAATACCCAATAAATGAGAGATACAGTTTCACAACCATGACAAGGCAACTAAGCATTAAGTCTGATATTATCGTGGCGACAAGCCAATTGATCACAATAAGGCAACAAGCTATAATAAAACAATAATGCCAACCTAGGTAGTCCATCCCAGCTTCATACCCGAAGGCGTAACATGCTTTCTCCAACAATAACTAACTCTACATATGCTTCGCTAACTGAAGTCTAACCATAAGGTAAGTGGTAACGTACCCAGTAGCCGAGCGGGAGCCACGAACAATCATACTTTTGCCTTTCCTTTTCGGAGAACCTCCAAGTACTCAAATTCTATCCATAATCGAATTCCAAGTTAGAAATAAGGAAGAACAATACCCATATTGCTACACTATCGTTTGAATCAAAAATGGTATTTTAAGGGTGAAATTGGTAACCCAATGTTATAGAAGTTCAATTCTACTTTTAAATTGCTAGATTAACTCAATAATATGCCAATTTCATCATCCAAGTCAAAACCCCCAATTTGGGTATAAACCTTAATTTGCAAACCTTCAATTCGTCAACATAAATGGAAGATTCAAGCCTATTAGTCACTAATTCATTAAATTCCATGCTTAGATTAGTCAAATCCACCAACAAATATCATTTAGAATGACTAAAACTCAAATAATGAAATAGACCTCAAAAGCCATCTTTTTTTTTTTAAAAAAAAAAATCAAATATATCAATAGGACATGACTATTGATGTGTTTATTAATAATCAAAGAGATGTACAGAAAAATCCAAAAAAGGCAAAAATAAAGAAAGAGCAAAAATAACAAGAAAGTAAAATCATAGTGCTCAAGAATGCAACTAGCTAAAAACTGTTGTAGCATTGTAACTGGAAATTGTCATATGCCTGCATCTTTACTTCCATGATGCAGCAATTCTATCCAAGCTGTAGTTTGCTGATGTTCTAATAGTATAAATAGGAACCATGCACAAATTGTTGTCTTTGTGATCATCAACATCTTATCTTCAAAGTTCTATTTTTGATATTTGGATACTGATGGTTATCCAAGCTCAGCAGGCTTCTTGTTACATCCGACATTTTTCGCTTATTCGAAAAATTCAAGATAAATTGACTTGTGATGAATAAGGACACAATTGGACCTTACTTGGTATGAATGTGTAGGTCATGAATTCAATGGTGTGGAATTACGAAAGGTGGCCAAGGGCAAAATTGGAATTTTGGAAACTTGCCTTATGAATTACAAGATGTAACCACCAAATTGGGCTCAACAAAATTAATAAAATGAGGCCCAATAAGAGAGGCCCAACCGGCCACAACCTTTTGACCCAAGCCATGGATTAATTAATTTCCATGTGGACTTATAAGATCATACTTATCCAAAGAAGGTTCAAGAAAAATCAAAAGAAAACAAGAACAAAAGAGAAGAGCATTTCGGGTGGAAGAGAAAGAGAGAAAAAGAAAAGAAAGAAAAATTTTGGGAGCCAAATCCTTGGTTTAAAAATCAAATTTTTGTGGGAATATTACTAAGTGCAAAGCCCTCTACAACTTGGTACAATTAGTTTGGCAAGAGGACAACTTTGTAGCAAGTGGAAAACTTGAAGAAAAGGTAAGGATTTTACCATTTTTATGCCATGAAATGTATGTATGTATGTTGTAGTGTGTGGAAATGAAAGAAAAGTATGGAAATTTTGTGTGTTGGAAGTGCTTGTGTTTGGGCCGTGAGTATGCTTATGTTGCATGGTTTTGGTGACTTGAATTCATGTTAGAATCTAGTGTATTATGGTAGGAATGGTATTAGAAATGAAAGTGGAAGTTAAGAATTTTAAGGGGGTGGCCGTGAGCATGGTTAGTCATGGAAGGTTGATGAATTGATTTTATGTAGTAGGTTGCATGTCATTTTAATGCATGGAATGTGAATTAAATCTTGTTAGTATGTTAAGGGTGGTTATGGAAAAATGGTTATTAAGTTGTTGTAAGAAAACATACAACTTTGTTATGGTTTATGTAAAAATGGAAATGAAAGTATCAAGAGGCAAATTATGATTATTGTCGATGAATTTGGAAGATGGAAATGTATAATTAACTTGTATGTTGAAAGTTAGGAAAAATTGGATAAGTAGTGGCTTAATGGAAAGTTGGTATGTTTTGCATATCTTGTGTATATTGTGTGGAAATGGTATGATATGCCTCCGACGTATGTTGTGATGATTTGATGGTTGATGAATATGAAAATGATAAGTTTGGTTTGGAAATGTAAGTTTGAAACGAAAGATGTTTCGTTATGTCGAAAGATGGCTAGTGATGCCATAGTGTATGTTTTAATGTCTATTGTTGTTTTGATGTCATTCTGGGTTGTTGTGTTGATGAATTGAGCCGAGCTAAGTCTCGGGGATGTCTTATATACAGAGGAAATGCTGCCGAAATTTCGGTAGGCAAGTATGTGTTAAGTTGGATTATTGAAAAGTTTGAAACTAACAAATGGTAAACTTGACCATTTCTAGATTTTTGACGAAATTGGGATTGACGCCAAGCGAGCGTAAGGCGCTATCGAGGTATGTGAAGCATTCCCCTATGTTCCTAGGCATGTTCTGGATGTGATAGGCTCGGCCGCGAGCCTTAAGTACGACTCCGTTCCCCGAAATTCGAGACGGAAAACCGCTCCAATTCCTTCAATTCATTTGAAGCTATTTTCTTGCAAATTGCCTTTAAAGTGAGTTTTTGTACAAAACCTCCCTAAACGGAGTCGGAACACTTCCAAACGATTATGGATGACCTCATAAGGTCTATTAGCGATAATTTACATATGTTGCCTCGAGTTGGTCCGAGGCGGGCCCACAAGGCCCGATATCTTCTGTAATACTTTAAATACTTCCCTTTTGTCCGATTTTCTCAGAAAACAATTGAACTATTATTTTGATTATGATACAACTATTTTTATGCAATTCTTACAAAATGATTTCTGAACATCTGAGAATCTGATTCTGCTAATAATCTGTCGTGCCTTCCCAAGTAGGATATAGGCGCGTACTATGCATACTATCTGGATACTCTGATTTTGCCTCGCCGTTTGGCACCCTTCAGTTTGATTGAGTCTGTATGTTGAGTCTGTATGTAAGTAGTTTCTCATTTATCGGTTCGTGTCTGTCTCAATGCATTCCTTCACTGCGTCCCGGGCCAGGTTCTGTTATCGTGCATATTTCTCTGCATTGTTCACCGCGTCCCTCGGCGTACGAGCCGGGATCTGTATGTCTGTATGACATTATGATTTGTGTATGGGGATGGCGGCCAGGATGGCATATGATCTGATCTGATTCTGTCTGTCCACCGCGTCCCGTACTAAGAGGGCCGGGTTCTGTTACCGCGCCCCCAGACAGGGCCGGGATCTATATAAATGTATGCGTGTGCTATCTATATTTATATAAGCACATGCCTCTGTATGATTCTGTATGACTCTGTACTACTCTGCATGCATAATTCTGTCCGACATACTTCTGTCTGTCCGTCTGAAAGACGACTACGTCTGTATGTCCGTATGGATTCTGATTCTGCTCGTCTGTCCGTATTATGATTCCGTTTGTCTGTCCGAACCATAATTCTGTTTATTTGTATGGTACACGGTTTTGTATGTCTGTCTGGATCATGACTCTGTCCGTCAGTCTGATTTATGGTTCTGTTCGTTATATTTCTGTGACTCCGGTTCGGACTATGTTTATATCTGTTATGTTCTGCTTTACATACTCGGTACATTTTTCGTACTGACCCCCGTTCTTCGGGGGCTGCGCCACATGCCCGCAGGTACCGACGCACCAGGTGATACGCCGCCAGCGTAGGGTTCAAATTCTGCTATTTGAAGAGCTTCTTTGATCCGGAGCGTATACATTTGGTATATATATCTTCTGTCTTCTGTATACTCTGTATGTATGGATATTCTGGGTACGGCAGGGCCCTGTCCCGTCATATGATTCTGTATGTCTGTAGAGGCCTGTAGATAGATGTGTGGGTTACGGGTTTCGTCTGTATGTTAGCCTTAGCGGCTTATCTGTATGTTTCTGTATGTCCAGATATATATATATGTTTGCGCGCGTGCCGTAGTTGGATCGGCCTACTTCTGTAACTTCTGTTTTAAACAAAAAAAAAATCTGTATGATTCGAATTCGATCGGGTAGGTACGTATGGGTACCCAGTTAGGGTACCAGTCGTGGCCCACGGGGTTTTGGTGGTGACAAAAGTGGTATCAGAGCAGTTAGTCCTCGGTATGTCTACAGGCCGTGTCTAGTAGAGTCTTGTTTATCGATGTGTTGTGCACCACATCTATAAACAGGAAGCTACAGGGCATTTAGGATGTTACCCTTCTTTGGATTCTTAGATCGTGCGATAGAACTGTATTAGTAGGATGATCCTCTCCTAACGATCTGCTATATTTCAGTGATGCCTCCGAAGAAGGCAACAGCTGCCCAGAAGGGCAAGGCGAGGATAGAGGCAGGAGAGACCAGCCGGGCCCCGAGGGTTACCAGGGCCAGTGTGCAGCCTGCATTTGAGGATGTGCCCCCGTCGTCTGGATCGGTTACACCCCCCTTGCCGGAAGATATCAGAGCAGCAGAAGCTGCTAATCGGGAGACGGCTCCACCGCAAGCTCCTGAGGTTCCAGTGCCCGAGCCTCCAGCTCCACAGGCAGGGGCGGGGGGTAGGGCCATGCGAGATGCGGTTCAGTTATTGACCACGTTGATGACAGAGCAGGTTCGCAGGCATGGATTTGGGGGTGGTCGTGCGGACAGGTATGAGAGCTCCAGGGCTCGGGAGTTTTTGACATGTAAGCCTCCAGAATTCTCCGGGACAAAACCTGAGGAGGACCCCCAGGAGTTCATTAGAAAGATGGAGAGCACACTACGATTGATTAAGGCTTCGCCGACTGAGTCTGTGGAGTTGGCTTCGTATCGATTATATGAGGTGGCGGCAAATTGGTATGAGTCTTGGCAGCTCTCCAGGGGTGACGATGCTTCCCCAGCGGTATGGGCCGAGTTTACTAAGGCCTTTCTTGACCAATTTCTACCACCAGAGCTACGGAGAGCTAGGGTTGATCGGTTCTTAAACCTGAGACAGAATGGTAGAAGTGTTCGCGAGTACAGCCTAGAGTTTGACTCACTGGCTAGGTATGCGCCCGCCATAGTAGCCGAGATGGCCGACAGGGTGCACAGGTATGTGATGGGACTAGACTCTTATCTGATTGACGGTTGCTTGGCCATGGCTTCTCAGCCAGGGATGCATGTAGCCCGGGTACAGGCATACGCCCAGGGCATGGAGGACCGACGTAGGGAGCGTCGGCCTGATAGGGGTTACGATAGGGGCCGACCTAAGAGAGCCAGATCGGCTGGATATTCAGGGGGATTTCAGGGTGAGCCTTCCCAGCGGCAGGGTAACAGGTATTCGTCCCAGCCAGCCTACAGTACACCCCCACAGTTCTCGGGACAGAGCTCCAGAGTCCCAGGCCCACAGGTGAGCAGAGGTCCCGGTCAGTCGAGGCCACCCATACCCCCATGTTCTTACTGTGGGAGACCCCACCCGGGGGAGTGTTATCGCGCTACGGGCGCTTGTTATTTTTGTGGAAGCCCAGACCATCGAGTCAGAGAGTGCCCGCTTAAGGGCAGTTCAGGTTCAGCCCGGCCTGCTGGGTCCGTTGCAGGCTCATCTTCTCCTTCGGCGGCCATGCGCCCCACGGGGCGAGGAGCACCGACACCAGCACCAGCGCCAGCGGGTCGTGGCAGAGGACGTGGTGCAGCTTCTGGTTATAGCGGTCCTTCGAACCGCGTGTTTGCTTTAACCGGCCGGCAGGACCCAGGAGCGTCTGCGAGCGCACGCCCAGGTACGCCAGCGATTCTTTTTGAGAGATGTATGTATGGATAAGTCTGTATTTTGTTGCATTACGTGATCTTATACTTCTGGGTATTAGAAACAGTAAGGTAAATGTTAACTTGGTAGGTACCAAGATTCAGAAAGGCAATATGGTAATTGTATGACTTAGCCGGGGGTGAGACCCGCTACAAAAATTTTTCGAAAATTTGCTAAGACCCCGATTTGCTCTAAAATTACGCGACAAAGGTCGTGCGGGGCGATCGACGAAATTATATCAGCCCCCTAACGCGTCGAAATGCATGAAAGTTTTGGAGTTAAGCGTGCTCAAGGCAGCGCAATTCTGGGATGGGTGACCCCCTGGGAAGTAATGCAAAGTTTTGCACAAGTGTAGGTATGATGGATATAAATGAAAAGTTTGGGGTAATCTAAAGGAAAAGAGAATGTGTGGAGTAATTAGTGCCTTTACAAAAGCCACACAGACCGACGCGGAATTAAATGGGCAAAAAGAAAAGGGTACAACCCCGCTCGGGAAATTGAGCGAATTCGAATAACAGTCAGAGACGTCCGCCAGTAAGATAGTAGTAAATATATGTGTATGTGTGTATGTGTATGTGTACGTGCGTATGTATGATTTTCGTCTGGTACCCATATGGATTGAAAGCCGAGTCCCGACAACTAATATCGTGATCGGCGAAAGGTTTTACTGAACCGAATACATGAAACGAAGCTGGGGTGAGGGCACAGATGCTGTCAAGGACTAGGAAAAAAAAACCCCTATCCCATTATAACTCAGTCTGGTATGACGATGTCTGAAAAGGAAAATGAGTATGGATGGTAGGAAAGACGAAAGATAAGAAATGCGAATAAGCGGAATCTTTGAAAGAGTCGATAAGCGACACGCGAGACGATTTGTATGATAACTTGGCTAACCAGGTTACCAATAAGGGAATTTTCCATAAATCACTGGAGCCTTACTAAGAGTGATCTGATTCGGCTTCAGATTCTATCTGTTATACTTCTGCACTTCCGATTCTGCTATGGCTCTGTCTATTACGCCTCTATGCTTCTGAACTCGATTATGTTCCCACCTGATAAATCTTTGTACATCCGATTCTGAATATGTTTCTGGTCGACATACTTCTGTATGATTGATTCTGAATACGTTTCTGTCTGACATATCTCTGTACGATTAACTCTGATTACGAATCTGTCTGACACACCTCTGTATGTCTGACTCCGGATATGAATCCGTCTTATATGCCTCTGTACATCTGATTTCGATTGCACGCCTGTCTGATACATCTCCGTATGTCTGATCTTGATTACGAATCTATCTGATACATTTCTGTCTGTCTGACTTTGATCATGATTCTGTATGATACATCTTTGTACGTCTGACTCCGATCTCAAATCTATCTGACATACCTCCGTACCCCTGATTTTGACTACGAATCCGTCCGCCATGGTTTAGTACGTCTGCCTCCAATTACGAATCCGTCCGATATGCTTCTACGCGTCCGGTTCTAGTTCTGAATCTGTTTGGTATGAAATGTTTGGCATGAAGGGGGATTATGATAATGTGGTAGGGAGCTCAGGAGTGTAACAAGAAATGATATGGACTATGATGTCTGGAAAACGTTTGTCTGTTACAAGAATATAGCTCATGGTTCGATGATTACGCGGGATATGAGAAAGTAAATCATGAAGGCATTTGAATCAGTGTCGAGAAGAATTACCCTCTCATGTGGGTGAAGAAGCCATGTCGGAAAGTCCACGAAGGACAATTATAAAGAGGACCCTCCCGAAGTAGTATGACGCCCCATAAGGTAAATTTAACATTCGAGGATGAATGTTTTTAAAGGGGGGGAGGATGTTACATCCGACATTTTTCGCTTATTCGAAAAATTCAAGATAAATTGACTTGTGATGAATAAGGACACAATTGGACCTTACTTGGTATGAATGTGTAGGTCATGAATTCAATGGTGTGGAATTACGAAAGGTGGCCAAGGGAAAAATTGGAATTTTGGAAACTTGCCTTATGAATTACAAGATGTAACCACCAAATTGGGCTCAACAAAATTAATAAAATGAGGCCCAATAAGAGAGGCCCAACCGGCCACAACCTTTTGACCCAAGCCATGGATTAATTAATTTCCATGTGGACTTATAAGATCATACTTATCCAAAGAAGGTTCAAGAAAAATCAAAAGAAAACAAGAACAAAAGAGAAGAGCATTTCGGGTGGAAGAGAAAGAGAGAAAAAGAAAAGAAAGAAAAATTTTGGGAGCCAAATCCTTGGTTTAAAAATCAAATTTTTGTGGGAATATTACTAAGTGCAAAGCCCTCTACAACTTGGTACAATTAGTTTGGCAAGAGGACAACTTTGTAGCAAGTGGAAAACTTGAAGAAAAGGTAAGGATTTTACCATTTTTATGCCATGAAATGTATGTATGTATGTTGTAGTGTGTGGAAATGAAAGAAAAGTATGGAAATTTTGTGTGTTGGAAGTGCTTGTGTTTAGGCCGTGAGTATGCTTATGTTGCATGGTTTTGGTGACTTGAATTCATGTTAGAATCTAGTGTATTATGGTAGGAATGGTATTAGAAATGAAAGTGGAAGTTAAGAATTTTAAGGGGGTGGCCGTGAGCATGGTTAGTCATGGAAGGTTGATGAATTGATTTTATGTAGTAGGTTGCATGTCATTTTAATGCATGGAATGTGAATTAAATCTTGTTAGTATGTTAAGGGTGGTTATGGAAAAATGGTTATTAAGTTGTTGTAAGAAAACATACAACTTTGTTATGGTTTATGTAAAAATGGAAATGAAAGTATGAAGAGGCAAATTATGATTATTGTCGATGAATTTGGAAGATGGAAATGTATAATTAACTTGTATGTTGAAAGTTAGGAAAAATTGGATAAGTAGTGGCTTAATGGAAAGTTGGTATGTTTTGCATATCTTGTGTATATTGTGTGGAAATGGTATGATATGCCTCCGACGTATGTTGTGATGATTTGATGGTTGATGAATATGAAAATGATAAGTTTGGTTTGGAAATGTAAGTTTGAAACGAAAGATGTTTCGTTATGTCGAAAGATGGCTAGTGATGCCATAGTGTATGTTTTAATGTCTATTGTTGTTTTGATGTCATTCTGGGTTGTTGTGTTGATGAATTGAGCCGAGCTAAGTCTCGGGGATGTCTTATATACAGAGGAAATGCTGCCGAAATTTCGGTAGGCAAGTATGTGTTAAGTTGGATTATTGAAAAGTTTGAAACTAACAAATGGTAAACTTGACCATTTCTAGATTTTTGACGAAATTGGGATTGACGCCAAGCGAGCGTAAGGCGCTATCGAGGTATGTGAAGCATTCCCCTATGTTCCTAGGCATGTTCTGGATGTGATAGGCTCGGCCGCGAGCCTTAAGTACGACTCCGTTCCCCGGAATTCGAGACGGAAAACCGCTCCAATTCCTTCAATTCATTTGAAGCTATTTTCTTGCAAATTGCCTTTAAAGTGAGTTTTTGTACAAAACCTCCCTAAACGGAGTCGGAACACTTCCAAACGATTATGGATGACCTCATAAGGTCTATTAGCGAAAATTTACATATGTTGCCTCGAGTTGGTCCGAGGCGGGCCCACAAGGCCCGATATCTTCTGTAATACTTTAAATACTTCCCTTTTGTCCGATTTTCTCAGAAAACAATTGAACTATTATTTTGATTATGATACAACTATTTTTATGCAATTCTTACAAAATGATTTCTGAACATCTGAGAATCGGATTCTGCTAATAATCTGTCGTGCCTTCCCAAGTAGGATATAGGCGCGTACTATGCATACTATCTGGATACTCTGATTTTGACTCGCCGTTTGGCACCCTTCAGTTTGATTGAGTCTGTATGTAAGTAGTTTCTCATTTATCGGTTCGTGTCTGTCTCAATGCATTCCTTCACTGCGTTCCGGGCCCGGTTCTGTTATCGTGCATATTTCTCTGCATTGTTCACCGCGTCCCTCGGCGTACGGGCCGGGATCTGTATGTCTGTATGACATTATGATTTGTGTATGGGGATGGCGGCCAGGATGGCATATGATCTGATCTGATTCTGTCTGTCCACCGCATCCCGTACTAAGAGGGCCGGGTTCTGTTACCGCGCCCCCAGACAGGGCCGGGATCTGTATAAATGTATGCGTGTGCTATCTATATTTATATAAGCACATGCCTCTGTATGATTCTGTATGACTCTGTACTACTCTGCATGCATAATTCTGTCCGACATACTTCTGTCTGTCCGTCTGAAAGACGACTACGTCTGTATGTCCGTATGGATTCTGATTCTGCTCGTCTGTCTGTATTATGATTCCGTTTGTCTGTCCGAACCATAATTCTGTTTATTTGTATGGTACACGGTTCTGTATGTCTGTCTGGATCATGACTCTGTCCGTCAGTCTGATTTATGGTTCTGTTCGTTATATTTCTGTGACTCCGGTTCGGACTATGTTTATATCTGTTATGTTCTGCTTTACATACTCGGTACATTTTTCGTACTGACCCCCGTTCTTCGGGGGCTGCGCCACATGCCCGTAGGTACCGACGCACCAGGTGATACGCCGCCAGCGTAGGGTTCAAATTCTGCTGTTTCAAGAGCTCCTTTGATCCGGAGCGTATACTTTTGGTATATATATCTTCTGTCTTCTGTATACTCTGTATGTATGGATATTCTGGGTACGGCGGGGCCCTGTCCCGTCATATGATTCTGTATGTCTGTAGAGGCCTGTAGATAGATGTGTGGGTTACGGGTTTCGTCTGTATGTTAGCCTTAGCGGCTTATCTGTATGTTTCTGTATGTCCAGATATATATATGTTTGCGCGCGTGCCGTAGTTGTATCGGCCTACTTCTGTAACTTCTGTTTTAAACAAAAAAAATCTGTATGATTCGAATTCGATCGGGTAGGTACGTATGGGTACCCAGTTAGGGTACCAGTCGCGGCCCACGGGGTTTGGGTCGTGACACTTCTACCTTATGAGGGCAAGTCTGAGAATTGCCTGTATTCCACTGATCCTAACTAAATAGCCGATTAGTAATGTAATCAGCTAAACTGTTTCCTTATCTCATCACATGCTGGAAATTTACCTCACACAGTTTTAGCAGGTGTTTAATGTCTTCAACTATCACAATCAGTTGCCATGGAACTGCCCGTCTGCCTGCAATAATGTTTTTCATCACCATGGAGTCAGTTTCTATCAGAACTTGATGAATATTGTTTGCCACATAGTGATAGAGCCTCCTTAATTGTCACAGCTTCAGCTTCAATATTTGTAGTTTCATGAATCTCTTTCCCTTCTGCATATATCAAGTCACGTGAAACATTCCTTAAGCAATATCCATATGAACTTCTCCTAGGATTTCCTTTGCTTGCACTATCTACGTTGCACTTGATCATACCATCTGGGGGTGGATTCTAATAGATGAATTGATAGCTCATTCTAGGCTTGAACTCTTCTAAATTTTTAATCATTGAGGGTAGGTTAGATGGAATATATTTCAATCTTGGATAAACAGTTTGCAGTAATTGCCATAAAGTTCTATTTATCTGATATACCTGAATCCCGATGCTCATGTTTGATAGTGTTTCCTCTCTTCCATAATGTCCAAATGATGATTTCAGGAACTGCACGAACTATAGGCTTCAGAATGGGCCTGCAATCCTTTTTCCACCAACTTTATATCATGTATGGAATTTGTTATCCCACCAGATGAACACCTATAAAATTAGAAAACATTCTTCATAGTTTTAAGGCTGTAGGAGAGGTTAGAAAGAGATGTGATACTATCTCCTACTGTGGTTCAGTAAAACACCAGCATTTTGATGGTATTGAACCCTTCTGCACAAAATATCATCAACAACCATTCTGCACTTCTAAGCTCTCCAAAGTGTGAATGAGAATTTGAAAGGAAGATGTTTCCTCCATAGATGGTTGTATGTATTCATCTTCACCTCTCTATGTCTGACATATTCCCATGCACTTTTAACTGAAAATTTCCCACTCTTCTCCAACAACAACTAACTTTTGTCCAACTTTTCTGTTGACTCAGGAAGAGGAATATTGTCCACCACATCCTGCACATATTCTTTTGGTATATACTGTCTCAATACTTGAGCATTCCATCCTTCTGTATTGGCTAATTTATTCACTTCTATTTCTTCCTCACACTAGCTTTAGGTAGTACATGGTATAATGCTCCAAGATTAGACCAGTTGTCAAACCAGAAACTAGAGTCACCTTTTTTCACTTGCCACCCGATCTGGTGCTCAACCAGCTCCCTTACTAACACTAATTTTCTCAAAATAGCTGATTCACCTTTGGCTTGTGCAATTACAGGATGAAGCTTTTTACAGTATTTGTTGATCATGAATGCACTCCACAATGAAGGTTTTGTTATGAGATTCCACAATAATTTATACAAGAGAGCGTTTGAAACCTCAAATAATGATCTGAAACCTAACCCCCCTTTATCTTTAGGCAGACCAAGTATGTCCCGTTTAACCCAATGCGCACCTTTCTTATCACCAAAATTTGACTAGAAAAATCTTGAAAAAATACTATGCATCTGTCTGATTACACCTTTTGGAGGATTCATTCCTGATAGTAGATATATTGACACACTTTTTAACACATGAGATATCAAGGTTTCTCTTCCACCATATGACAATAGTATTCCTTGACATGCATGCACTCTTTTTTTATAAGTTCATCATAGTGAGATACTTTATTTCTACTGTAAAAGATTGGACATCCAAGATAGGTGAATGGAAAAGAGCCTTGTCTAATTCTTGTGATTTGCTTCAACCTTGAAACCAAATAACTCTGCACCTTTTCATGAACATAGAAAGAACTTTTACTAAGGTTCACAAACTGACCTGACGCCTTTTCATATCTAGCTAGTACTTTCATCATCAATTTCACTGAATGTTGGTCAGTAGACACAAAAAGAATTGCATCATATGCATATGATAGATGGTTGATTCTTTGACTCCATTTGGGCATACCAAACTCCACAAAATTTGGTTTTCCATATAATGCATTCAACACCCTTGATAAAGCCTCAACATCCAAAATGAAAAAAGTAGGTGACAAAGGGTCACCTTGTTTAACACTCCTTGAAGACTTTAAAAAACCATATGCTTTCCCATTCAATAAGACTGAGTACCAGTTGTTGGAAAGTAACCTGAACACCATATCAATGAGCACCTAACTAACTAAATTTTCTGAGAACTTTGGTGAGGAACAACCAAGAAACTTTATCATATGCCTTAGTCATGTCCAGCTTTACCACCACATTAGCAATTTTGGTTCTCTTCTTAATATCTCTGATAATTTCCTAAGTAAGCAATACATTTTCCATGATATTTCTTCCTTTTACAAAAGCTAACTGATTCACAAAAATCAATCCTGGCAGCAACTTCACTATTCTTTCATGCAGTACCCTGGAGAGGATCTTCTTTATGAAATTGCTAAGACCAATTGGCCTCATATCAAAGAAAGTTTGAACCTGCTCTTTTTTTAGAAATAAGAACCAGATTTGTATGAGTGATAAATCTTAGAAGTTCTTGTCCAACAAAGAAAGCCTTCACCATATCAACCATATCTTGTTTGATTATCTCCCAACAGGATTGAAAGAACAAACCTATGAACCCATCAGGACCACAAGCACTTTCACCATTCAAAGCAAACACTGCTTCCTTGACTTCTCCTTCATTTAGTAGTCTATGTGTTGATTCTGTTCTGCTGTGACTAGAGAAGGAATGTGCTTTAATAAGCCAAACCTACTAGGAATTCTATCCTCCTCAAACTGTCTCTCATAAAATCCGATTGCTTCTTGAGAATTTTCCTCTTGAGTGGTCAACCAGTTACCTTCATCATCTTGAATGTCGTCCACCCTGAGCTTCTTTCTTCTACCATTTACATAAGCATAGAAGAACTTTGAATTTCTATCACCATTCTTAAACCATGCCATTCATGATTTTTCCCTCCAGAATTGTTCCTTCAAGTGCAGGAATCTACTAAGGTCAGCCTGCACCCTACGTAGTCTTTCTCTATTCTGCACTATAGGAGAAGCTTCAAACTGTTCTTCATGTACTTGGATGACCACTTCAAGTGATTGTATCTGCTGAATTTTTTTTTTCAGTTGTAGGGATCTAGTAGCTTAATTTGTTGTTGGTCTAGTGGCAAAAAAAAAAAAACTCTTAAAGCTTTGCTTCTTTGCTGAAAAATATTACCATATGTACTTCTGCTCTAATTTCTGAGTGCATTTTTCATCTTTTTGAGCTTGTGATGAAATTTAACAAAAGGATTTCCTTCAAAATCTACACACTAGTTTTGTCGGATAACTTCTTGAAAACTCTCATGTTGCACCCAGAAGTTTAAAACATAAAAGGCCTTATGATCACATTAGCATCCGTTGAGCACTCTAGTTCCAATGGAAAATGATCAGATCCCTTTTTGATAAGATGAGACACCTTCATAGTGGGCGACAAATCCAAAAGTTTATCATTACAAACCATCCTATCCAATTTCTTGAAAATGCATGCTTCTTCAGCTCTTCCATTCCACCATGTATATATGCTACCAACATATCCAAGATCATGCAGTCCATAACTACTAAGACAATGATTAAAGTCAACTACTAACCAAGGTAAATCAACTTCACTGGAAACCTGGTTAATAGAATCCCATAAAATCCTTCTTTCAGTAACATCACAGGAGGCATATATAATAGTTATGACCAAGTGATAGTTCAGAAATTGATGAAATAGTTTCAAAGTCATCTGTTGTTCACTATCAATCTCCACTAAACCTTGAATATCCTCAAAAAAGAAAATCCAAATCTTGCCAAAGATATTAATGCTGTTTCCATACCCAATTTTCTTCTGAAATTGTCCACTTCCGATGAATCTTTAAAAGGTTCCATTGGACCAATAACACTGTATTTATTTCTTCTGTTCAGATTAGTTAACCTCTCAAATTATTGTTGAGTGTTAACTAATCTGATATTCCAGAATAGTAGCTTATTCATCATGATTGAAAGAGTTTGGAGGGTGTGTGCCTCTTTGGTAAAAGTCTGAGTGGAGGAAGAGGTTCTTTCTTGCCCCTTTTTGCTTTTGTATTGTTGTCTTATCTTTATAGGAGAAAGATCAACCTCTCTTGGTACTTGTGCAATCTGAACATCAAGAAAATCATCCTCAAGCTCATCATTTCTATTCAAAAGTTCATGAAGAGAACTAGCTTTTGTAGCCCTTGGAGTTTGCAACAGCTCCTGATCTGATCTACCAGATGGTCTTTTGGTATAGTTTCTGAGGATTGCTCCTCAATTCCCATAGTTGATCCCACTGCAACATCTTCTGTACTATTCTCTTTCCATTTATCATGTTCACCCTTTTCTACCAATGCTTCCTTATTCATATTTGACCTTCTTTCATTTGTTTCATCACCTTCTATTGATTTCTCAGACTTTCCAGGTGACTCTTCCATATTGCAAATTCTTTATCACTTGTATCATCATGAGTAGCATTATTATTATTATTATTATTATTATTATTATTATTATTATTATTATTATTATTATTATTATTATTATTATTATTATTATTATTATTATTATTCTCCTTTAATTGATCCATCATCTCTGTTTCAGCTTTATTTGATTCCTCTATATCCTCAGTAACCTTTGTCCCACTGATTAAGTCAGTCTCATGCATTGACACATCTTGATGTTTTTGCTGCACAACATCTAATATCACTTCTTTCCTTTTTGCAGCTACATTACCCTTTGCTTATTTACCAAAAGATTTTCCACCCAAGGTTTTGATGAATCTTTTGCTACCTCCTTCCTAGAATTGCTTTTGCATAATTTCTCTTCCTCTTCAAGCTTGTGTAATTCCTCATTTTTCTCATCAAGGACTGCAAAAGAGTTATTGACATCAACATTACCATCACTATTATGAACCTTCTTGCCATCTCCAGTTTGTGGTTGATTGAAATTTCTCTTATCCTTGACTAACCCCTATACATTAATCACTATAGCATGACCATCTTGTTTATTCACATTTTCAGCCTTCTTAATCTGCACTTCATCATTCTTTTTTCCACCATGGTTCCCAACAGTCTTTGATGGTAATTTAATATTACTTGCCTTCTTCCCATTGTTTATCACCAGATTTGTGTTCAAAGAAGCACTTACCGTTTGAGGTACTTTAATCTGCTCTTTTTGCTTATTGTTAGCACCAGTAGTACTTGTCTCAGCAGCCTTCTTTTCATTGCTCTCCTTAGCTGGTTTCAATTTTGGATGAAGCACAAAACACTCCTTCTCATTATACCCCTGAAGTCTACATGATTTACAGTACTTTGGCATGTAGTCATACTTGATATCAATCCAAGTTGAGATGATTTCACCAGTACTAATCCTCTTCATACCGATATTTATCCTCTTAGGGAAATCTTTTAATAAATCAACCTCTACCTTCACTTTTGCGCAACTAGGCCTTAATTTATTTTTTGTTTCCATATCAATGTGTAATGGCTTTCCTACTGCCTTAGCCATTGTAAACAAATATTCTTTTACGAAAAAATTAGGAGCTAATGAAGGAAAAGATATCCATGCAAGGGCACTCGAGGTTTCACATTCAAGATGGAACCATGGTTCCCATTTTTGAACTCTCATTTGATAATAACCATTTTTTTCCCTCAGATAATATGAAGGCTTAAACATAACATGGATATAATCTTCCATAGATGATAAGTGAAAGAGCAGATGTCTCTGATACAAATATCTAATTGGGCATTCAGATTTGATCTCACATTGTAAAGGAGTTATTTTACGTACTTCTCCAAGTTCAGGTCATTCATATGAGAATTTACCTATCATAGCATATTGAAGTTTCTCTTATATGATCATTGTATTCATTTCCTCTTCATCCCACAACACTGTTGGTTCACCATACACGTACACTAAAGTTTTTTCACGAATAGGGTTTGCAGTGGATGTGTCGATTAAAGGGTTTACTATGTTGGCGTAAAGTTGTTTTGGTGGTGGTTTATCCTGAAGCCGATGCTTATCACCCCAGGTTGGGGTGGCCAGATACCGGCGGCCGTAGCCATGCCTGTGAGGGCAAAATTTAAGTTTTTTTTAGGTTTTTAGGGTTTTTTTTTTTTTTTTAATTTTCCCCTTTTTAAATGTGCCTCAATCAAACAAAACCCATCTTCCTTCTTAGGTTCTATGGAATTTCTAGCATGGATTCAAGCTTAAGAAAGATAAAGGAATAAAGACTAGGTTAGGGAACTTACTCACAAGAGAAATCAGCCATGAACCTCCTCAAATCGCCTAAAAAATGCTTCGGAACTATAAATGAAAGGATAGGAAATGAAGGGGTTTAACTAGGAAATTAAATAGGATTCTGGTCCCGTCACCCGCTGCAGCTATCACGGGTCGGCTACAGCGGGTCACGCCAGCAGTCACCCCTCGCTATCACGCATCTGCTGTAGCGAATCCCAGTCCACTGTGGCGACCCACTACAAACCAAACACACTCGCCATAGCGGACCAGGCCCCCGCTCTGGAGGGTCCGCTACAGCGAACACTAGACACCAGAAAACTTTTGGTTTTCACAATCTTAATACCACAATTTGACAATCACCCGAGACCTCTTAGATCCAAACCAGACATGTAACCATACATAAAAACATGCTATGGACTCACTCGTGGTCTCAGAATTTCCACTGGAGGTCTATTTGACCGGTTCAACACCCAATGGCCAAAGGCTAGCTTTCCAACCAATAACCGAAAACACTCTTGAGTGCTTTGAGAACCGAACCGAACCGAACATCCCACTGAGCCATAATCGACCATCCGAACTTATCAGAATCGACGAATTTTCAAAAAATGTCCATTTACCCAAAAGTCATCATAAATCTTGCCCAATCACCTCAGGAATCATATCACCCATCCCCGCGGGTCAATATCATTCTAATAGGGCTCGAGGAAGGGTCAATGAGGGTAAATGGGTCAAAAGCGCTATAACGACCAAATGAGTCATTACAATATTCCATATTTCATGTGTTATGACTTGACATAATTGCTCTTGAAATTATGACAAGTGAGAGAGTGTAGCCTCCGAGGTCTTTACCAAAGAGCATAAAAGAGAGAGAGTTCTCGTGATCCGAGGTTACAAATCGAAGCAGAAGAGAGTGCTTGTGATCGGAGGTACATACCAGAGCGAGAGTGGTACATGGACTTCGAGGGTACCTCATGGGTCATGACTATTGTCACATTGTACTTGGCATGTGTGTAAGGTAAGGAGATGAGGCCTGGGGACATTGCGTTGCATTGCATATTATTACATTCATTCACATCATCGCATGTAACTTTATTATTGATTCGTGGTTGTTAATTTACCGAGTTGTTGTTGTGAGGGCTTAATTAAGGACTTGACGGACTTGTAGATTAGAGGCTTCACCTAGGATTGTGACTTGATTTGTTGAGATCCATTATGAAAATCTTTATGGTGAGACTTTCCTGATTATTGTCGTTGTGTGTTTGTGTTGACTGCTTATCTGATTTATCTATTAATTTTTGTCTATGTATATGCGTGAACTTATTGTTTTCGGCCTATGATACCTATGAGTACATGTGTTTTACTCATACTGCTTTTGTTGCACTTTTCCTTGTGTGCAGAGTACGTCGCAGGTTCCAGCTTCTATCCTCGCGGATGAACCCGAGGCTTACTGCTAAAGTTTCAGGGTGAGCCATTTTCCAGATCCGCAACCCAGAGGCTCTTCCATATATTCTTGTCATTTTGTATTCCGAGACAATATTATTAGACAATGACTTGTATTTAATTTTTAGACTATGTATCTATTTTGTAGTGGCTCTTGTACTAGTTTCAGACCAGATTTTGGGATATTTATTTATTAGTACTTCTGCACTGTTTATTCATATAGATTGAGACTGTTTGCATATTATCTTTTTATTTCCGCTTGATGAATGTTAATTAAAATGAGTTAGTTTAAGGGAAGGATTCGCCCACAAGAATTTATGGTCCGTAAAAATGCCCACAAGATCCAGCATGGTGTTACGGTTTCACAATGTGATTTACGGGCCAAAAACAGGCCTAAAATGAGTGCAAAACGGGTCCGACGACAACTTTAAAACTTCATTTTTTTGTTTTTTCACTTCATTCTTCACATCCTCAAGCACTAGAACAACCATTCTTTCTTCCTATAATCCTTCTACACCAAGTTAAGCCTCTTCCAAGTGATTAAAAGTATTTCTAGCATCAACAAATGAATTCTAAGTGAAAATCCGAATTTCCTAACCTAGGGTTTTTATGAAAACCCATCTCAAGGTTCAAGATTCAAGCTTTTGGAATTCTTCTTCAACGATTCAGACTTTTCTCAATTTTTGGAGCGATTAAGGTATGTAGGCTTCTATCTACATGTGGGAACATCTTTATTCTTCTCCACGCCAAGTTTGATCCATGTAAACATGATTTCCCTCAGAATCAAGACTTTAGTCCTAGTTCATGAAAACCTTAGATACATGCTATATAGGTTTGGTTATGTTTTTGTTAACTGAATTCATGGTACGTTATTATGACTACTAAGAATATATCCATAATCCATGAATGACTCATGCTTTGAACTCTATGGGTCCTAAATTACAAATAATGAATTAATATTTTTCAAGTCCATAAATCTTACATGTCTTCCATTTTTCTTACAAGTTGTTATTGTTATGTCTTTTCATGTTACATGTCCATATAAATCATATCGGCAGGTCATGGGCTTTCTAGTGAATCATATCCATGTTCATTTTTTGGGAGTAACATAGATTTACTGAGAAGGTTTAAACACCTGAAACTACGTATATCGACGTAGGATAAGCATCGCTCCGCCTAGTTTTGGATGATTCCTTCATGTTTATTGATTGAATCCTTTCATGTCATGTTCATGTCTCATGCAACAGTAAGGTATGAGATTGCTCTGTTGGTCGAGACAGGTACCAAACTCTACGTGCTCACATGGTGATTTCATGTTGTTGGTTATACTAATGCTCTCCCATTTAAACTATTTATCATGTTACCATGTATTCATGTCACGACCCTAATTACCGATCGTGCGGGCACCTACCTTATTATCACTAGTAGGCGAACCCTTATCCATTAACCCATTAATCATTAGCCAATTTCAACTTCTTTAATCATTTATTAACAGTCAATAGATAAATGAATGAATGAATAAATAAAACAATTCATAATTAATAGATAATATAAGTGCGGAAGTCTTAACTATTACACCCCCAAGATCTAAAAGTCATCGTACAAGGACTCTAACTAACAATGTCTAAAGAATGAAGTATATCTCAACTTTAATAACAAATAATGTCTGGAATAAAAATAGACATCTGGAAAGAGAGATCTTCAAGTGGCATGGCGTGAATAGAAGCTCACCCTCGAATCTGATCGAGCAAACTAGCTTCAAGCAAGAGATGTAATCTGGATAAAATCTCTGGAACACAATCTGCACTTAAAAGGGGTGCAACAAGGTAGTATCAATACAAACACTATGTATTGGTAAGCATCATAGGCGACTAAGATTAGTTCACGTATATAAGCATAAAATCAATAAGATAAATAGACAGACACTTAATACTCAAATCCAAGTCACAGAATATCCCATAACAGAGTCACAACCTAAGATGAAGCTTCTAACCCACAAGTCTGTCAAGTTTCAATAATCTCACCGGATAATCACAAGCCCAAGTTCCTTCCCTAGATAGAGTCACTAATCCACAATGTAACTCAGTCAATGATCATATCAATACCACAACATCCGTTTCAGCAAACATACCAAAATCAGAAACAACGAGCCATATAATAATGCAGAATAAAATGTAATGATATGCAATGCAAAATATGATGATGCGCAATGGAATGTAGTGCTATTTCCTGGCCAAATACACACTGTACACACATGTAACTGATGTCATAGCTCAGTAGTCATGACCTGCAGGGGACCCATGGTGTCCATGTACCACTCATTCCGGATTCACTCCTTGGACCAGAGCATAAACCTCCGCTCCGGAACGAACCTCGGACGAAGGGCCATATCAATGTACCTCTTATTTTCGGAACGAACCTCGGACCAAGAGCTCATGACTAGGCCACATCCTCACCCTCGATCAAATGTAACTTCTCATATGTATAGTAACACTGTCACATCACTCTCAATGATTAATTCATCAAGTACCATGTATCAAATAGCATCACAAGTTCAACAAGAAGATTATATTAACTTCTTCACTAATTTCACATCACAATGTATGTCTCAACGTATTCCAGTTCATTAGTATGTATGGGCTATGAACAATTAGCAATATCAATGTCAAACACAAGGCATCATGCCACAAGACTTCCAAGCCATTTCTATCATGTATGAATGTATGAATGCATAAATGAGTGTAAACGTGGTAAATCAATGCAACCCAATAAAGCAACAGTGAAGGTATAAGTCACAAAGCCACAAGTCATATCAAGAATTGGATCAACTCAGCCATGAAATGAATCATACAAACCATCTCAACCAGCATAATAGTCTATGTCCCTCTTTACTTCCATATGTAGCAAGTACGCCTCACAGCTAAGTCTTGTATCACCAAGAAGCTCCACTTTTCTATATATTATCATCAACAGTAAATCATACATCAAGTTTTCATCTACGTATTGTCAAAAGCTTACATCACAATTCAAGCCTAAGCTCATTATCCTTCATTTTTTCGATAATATGTGTCACAATAAGAGAGAACTGAGTACAACACGACAATTTAGGCAATAAGTCTAATCACAATAACAAGGCAACAAGCCACCATCAACAAAATCAATCTAATAGAAATCCATCCCGAATCACCACAGTATGAATACAACTACACCTCATATTTCAATACATAAAGTAATGGCGACGAGCCCACAAAATCAGAAGTCATACCAACCTAGCTAATATCCAACCAAAACACCATGTCCGAAGACCTAATCATGCTTTCTCTGGTCAATTCTATACAATATATACGTTTTGCTAATAAAAGTCTAACCAAAGTAAGCCGTAACCTACTTGGAATGCAGAACAGGAGCCACGAACTACTCCACACGAGTTTTCTATTTTCAAAGCTCCTCATAACGGTCAAAGTCTAATAATATGATGCTAAGTAAGCAACAAACCATGTATTTAAACAAGAACAAGAATTTGGGGAAGAAGACCCACTTACTTCTACCCTTTTTCAATGGATGAAAGCATCCTTTAATGGTGAATTTACCATAACTTCTATCTCTATAATCATTGACCTTCAATTCATGGGTTTCTAATCAATTTTACCCTTTAAAATAGAATTTAGGACAAAGCTTCCATTTTTATTAGAACCCTAAGTCTCAACATGTAATTCCAACCATAAGAAATCAAATTTTCCTCCTATAAAGTGATAATCTATACTCCTAGATGATTAATCAACAACAAAATCAACAACCCACCAATTATTTAAGGGTTCACTAATTCTACGGTTCTAGGATTTTCACCCACCATTGATGGACCTCTTAAAATAATCATAGAACTTGAAGAAGAAAGGAAAAGGAACAAATAAAGATGGGAATTTACCCTCCATGATGCTTTCACCAAAGAATGGAATGAATTTTGCCTCTTTCTCTCTTGAAAACTAACTTTGGGGCCTTGGGGTTAAGGGTTCGAAGTTGGGGTATAAAAATAAGACATTCTGGCCCCATTGGTCGCTGCGGTGGTCTCTAGACCGCTGCAGCGGTACTGCTATAGCGGCCCTTTGGCTGTTGCCAGCGGCCAGCTGGAACAGTCCGCACTAAAATGGGCATAACTCTCTCATCCGGAGGCGAAACACGACGATTCTTTTTCCTATAGCTTCGTAATTTTGATACGGATATAATGTTTCAAAATCACTCAAAACAAAGGTCGGATGATCAATCTGGAGCCATTTGTATCGACAGAACTCCGGCGAAATTACTGAATACTAGCGTGACAAAACCCAAACCCATCTGAAACTCTTTGGAACCTCACCAAAACTTGTGGACAAGTTCAAAATCATCATAATAGCATGTTGAAACTTTCAAAACATTGACACGGGGTCATCCTAACCCGACGTTGACCGTGGTCAACTCTAACTCGCTAACTTAACTAGCTTCTCCCTCAATAACTCAATTTGCACTCAAACCTTGCGGAGACCAACCCAATGAGTTCATTAAGTCATAGATCATACTAACGGGACTTGGGGAAGGGTCAACGGGTCAAAACACTATAACGACCAAATAGGTCGTTACAATTCATGTCAATTATTTTCATGTTCAGTTACAGTTTCAGTTTCACCTTATTTCATGTACTTATGTTATTGACTTGGGTTACCCATTCCCCGAGCACTTCACTTATCTTTATTGCATTCTAGTGCTTTAGATACCAGTGTACTTCAAATGTACTGATGTCCTTATTGCCCGGGGCCTGCATTTCCGGTAAAGGTATTGATTTACAGGACGACTAATCTGCTCGCTAGGATTTCTCTCGAATCATTTATTGGTGAGACCCACTTTATTTGGGTGTTGTCTTATTTTATGTTTTGTCATCTCATGCAGTAGAGGTATGTTGGGGCCTTGTCTTGGTAAACAGTTTAGCATTCAGACTGATGTTAGATGTTTCAGAGACTAATTTAGTGTCACGACCCAACCCGAGGGTCGTGACGGTTACCCAGAGCTAGCCTACCGAGCACCACCTAACATGCTTCTTTAAACCATATCTCGGTGGACCACATATCTAACTCACAATCATCACAATCTGTACGGGCATAAATTTTCAAAATAACAGTTCATTTATATGACCATCATTAACTGTGCCCATATATATATATATATACACACAACTCTACATGACTACAAAAAAAATTGATGCACCAAATATGGACTAACAAGGTTATGGGACATCTAGCAACATACATCTATCTACGAGCCTCTAAAGGAGTGCGTAATATCATATAGATGGGATAGGACCCTGCCATGCCCATATATACACAAAAGAATAGTACCACTAGACTGCCGCTCCGAAGCAAGTAGAGCGCCCCTGAGAGATAGCTGATGAAACACCTAAGGATCTGATCCGTCTCCCTGCCTACCTGAGAGCATAAACGCAACGTCCACAAAAAGACGTCAGTATAAACAATGTACTGAGTATGTAAGCCATAAGAGTAACAAAAGAGAGGACATAAGGAAACTATAATGTAAATGAATGTAACCTGTATTTGAACCACTTCTGAGGACCGATAATATGCATAAATCATGTGCATGAATGCATGAGGTCATACATATGCATATGTGCATATACAAGGTCTGTCAAGCCTCTGCGGGCATTCCGTTATGTCATATTAGCTGGCAATATCATCACCGTCAACATCATCGCCATCTCGTATCACCATATGACCAGCTGATCAGGTGGTAATGCGTATATAACGCCGTCACCTGCACCATACCCCATACATATATGTATCCATATACATAGCACATAAAATACGCGTATTTAACACCTTCTGGTCATGGGTCAATGTGCATATCTATACATGAATGTAATGCAATGCATAATTAAGCTGAATAAATAGGACTTTAAGAGTAACATAAAGTTGTACTACCTTCAATAAATATCTTTTAGCTAGCATCATTAGTATACGTGATCTCAAGACCCATGAACAGAAGGAATAAACATAAAGAGGTACAGGAATATCAATGATTAGAGTACTTCTAATGCTTCTAAGAGTAGAGTAATATGAAAGTCTGTTCATACGTTCGTTCATTCATATCATAAGGATCATGCCAAAATGAAAGAAAGGGTAGCCTTAACATACCTTCATGCTTCTTAACTACTAAACGTTCTCCTTCTAAGCTCGTAAATCTGCATTCAAGAGGATTCATAACAAGGCTAAGTCTAGAAAACATGCTTAAGTTCAAACTAGAGCAACTAAAATGCTAACGGAATTTGGGAAGCACTTCCCCTATTTCATCAACTTCCACCATACAATAAAACAGCTCCCAAATAACAATAACAACATCCATAAAATCATAATCATGGAATTATATTCAATTCAATCTCAAATTTAGCCAACATCCCTTTTTTTAGTTCACCTCAGAGTCACATTCTTCTTTATAACAATCATAGCTTCTCCACTTTAATTCTTTTCTTTTCTAAGAGGTACTAAACCTTTACATCAAATCAACCATAAGAATAGGATGGGGAATATAACTTGTAGTAGTAGAATTTCTGTCACGGCCCAAGTTGATGAGCCGTGACGAGTGCCCGACCACTACTGACCAAGCACCCCTAAACTCGTACTTGCACTATACTGAGTAACCTGGTGGCCCATTTTTACTTGTATCTGAGCTATGCCAACTTCTGTAAAATTAATACAACAAACTTTACATCGAAACTCATAAACCATGCATATGGATATATAGGCGTATGTGCTAAGGATAACAACTTGGCCGCTACATGTGCTGTACATAAAATAATCGATGACAGAACTACATGACGTTCCAACTTTATACAAATGTCAACAAACCTCTATGGAATATAAACTGTAGAAAAGACAGGACAAGGCCCTGTCATACCCACATATCTACATATCAAGATAGCATACCAAAAAGGGCTGCAGCTCCAAATCAAATGGAGCGCACTGACTGCGGTTGAGGGGAGGTCCTACTGGTCTGGATCGTCTGGCTAACTACTTGAACCTACGGGCATGAACACATCATCCACAAGAAAGGACGTCAGTACGATAGTGTACAGAGTATGTGAGGCATGAATAACTACATAACAAGAAATATGGAACATAACATGAGATAAAGAGATAACCTGTACATCGGATTGCCTCATACGGTGGATATAATGCATGCTCAGCTTTCTTTTAAAAAAATATTTCTCATACATATATAACATAATCATTAGCCTGCGTCCGGGTCTCCCGCATCGGGGGTCCCCATCTCACGCCGCCCACTAGTGGTGCTGCTCGGCCGTATAGGCACGGTGTTACTATCATTATCCATAGCCGCCCACCATAGTGGTGCTGCCCGACCGTATAGGCACGGTGTTAATATCTTACATCAAGCATGCATGAGAGCCTAACTAAAAGCTACGACTCTATCAGAGTGATGTAAGGTCGGTAACCTCCGATTTATATTATGGAACAATCATCATCGCTATATCTCACCTTGAAGGAACAATTATTATAAGTTGAGATCAACAACAATGAATAAAATCAAGAAAATCATGAAATAAGCTCAATAATCTCATAATAGCATTAAAATCATAAGCTTTGGAATTTCTAGAATTAAAATCATCATCATCATGTTCATCATAGAAAACATCTCATCTTTAGTATCATAAGAAGCTTTTAAGAGTCATGAACTTCTAACTTTTGGAAGTAAAAAGGTTATGGAAACATATATGGAATCATAACATAGGAATCATGCCTTTTGAAAGAAAGGGACTAGCCTTAGCATACCTAATTGATCCCTTACTACTTAACGCTTATTCTCCCGAGCTCGTAATTTTACATTCAAGAGAAATCATACTACTGTTAGACTTATTGTCATATGCCTATCTTAAGTCTTTAAATTAAACCCTTTTAAAATCTGCCGTAATTCACTTCCACTCAACTCAACTCAATCCAATACAACAACACCACATCAATCATAATGCATATTCATGTTGCCATATTAAGTTAAATAAAAAGCCATCTGATAGATTCTTCCAAAGCAGCCCATGTGCACAACATCTTATTCTATAAATTCTATTTCAAGTTTACTTCCAATTCTTCCATCAAATCCTCATATAAACACATGGACATGTACCAGAACATCAAGTTCACCATATTCATATTATCTACCCAAATTTATAGCCACAATAACATGTACATAATACTTCAAAACAGTCCAACAACACAAGAACAACATACCTATGATTTTCAGAAAATCGAGCAACACTTCCCCTATATTTTTTACCTCTTTCCAATTCAAACCAACACCAAAAAAATAAGAAAAACATCAACAATAGAATATCCAAGTTATTATGTCAATTTCCAGCCATAAAATACCACAAGAACAACTTCAAAATAGTTCAGCAACTAACAACATCACAACTACGATTTTCGAGCTTTATTTCACAAGTTTTCAACTGTACAAGTTAGTCACGATTTCTATAGACTCAAATACAGGGACGAGAGAAATATTCTTACCTTTACTAAGCTAGCTTCACCTCTAAGAATCCTCTAAACCTGACAACAACAACATGAACTCAAGCTTCAACTTGCATCCAACACCTTAAGAGTGCTTCTTCTTGCTCTCTTGGAACTCTTGAGATAGAACTTGGGCGAAACCCTTTTTTTTGGCTTAGGGTCTTTATGATCTGACTTGGGAGGGTCTTCGAAGAATATGGAAAAAGTTTCAAGTGAAAATGACATAAAAATGGCCTTTAAAACGTATTTAATATACAAGAAGGTCGGTCACAGCCATAGTGGGTCCCAGCGAGGCTGACTGCGCAGTCTCGCAAAAACGCGAATGTCTCTCTACTCCGATGTCGTATGAACGAACGGTTTGTTACGTTGGAAACTGAACTTCCTGAACTTCAATTTAGGCTTTTGTTTTACTTCAAAACTCCTAATAAACTAGGAGATATACCCTTCTAAATTTGACCCAAAATTTCTGTCCAAAATTCTGCCAACTTTTTCCAAATTTTTGACAAACTTATTTTCTTCGATTTGCTTGGTCCCGGAATCTTCTAAAATCTCCATACATGATATTTATCATTAATCATACTGGATAATGGTCATGTCCTTTGGTTCCAAGGTTGTCCTTCGCGGTTACGACTTATGAGATCGTAATTCATCCTTTACTTCACACTTCTCATGGCTTGTACCTTTCAAAACTTCTTGGGACGTCTCCGATACTCCATTAATACGGTAAAGTATGTGGCATGCTCATGCTCTGAAAGTGCGAGGTGTAACATCCTTCCCCCTTTATAAACATTCGTCCTCGAATGTTATAGCTTGCGAGCTTACGATGCTATCATTAGTTTCTTGAAATGGTTGTCCTCCTTTAGTTTTTGATCTCTATGCTCTTGTACTATGGGCTCATTAGTATGCTTTCATATTCTCTCAATTTTTTGTCGAACTCATTCATTAGTTCCATATCCTCATGTTCTTATGTATGTACCTAGGGGTCAACTGATATCTAGCTACCGTCTTGGGACCTGTTGCCATTAAGATGGTCTTAAATCATGATTGCTACGGCTCCCTGCCGATCTGTGGGCACTCTTAATTGTTGTAATCTTTCCTTGCTCCTCATTTCTCTACTAGTAGACAAACTCTCTTGTTCAGATATGACACTTTTCCTTGCTTGCCTCTGGTGCTATTTTAGATCATCTCTTTTTGTACTAGTCGACCCTATATACATATCATATCACCTCCTTTTAATTCCTTGGTCGGACCTCCCTTAATTTCTTACAATATCATCATATTCATAGTTGAACTTTTCCTTTAATTTTCTCTCCCCAGTTTTTGCATAATTACAAAATAAACTCATGAACATGGAACTAAGATAAAATCCTACTTAATCACAATTTCCTCCCAATACGAGTATGCTCCCCTCCTTAAATCCTTGGCTCTCTTATACCGGTGACTAATTGAGACTTAAACTAACCCCTATTCTCCTTCGGCTCCTTATCGTTGTCCTTGAACCATTCTGTTAGCCATTTCATCATGGCGATTGTTTATATGGTTCTATGTCATACACTTTCACAATTGATATAACCAGTAGTTTGGAATTTCACGACTTACGAGGTACTTCCTAATCTTTGGCAATACTGTTGTCTTGCTATCCATAGGCACACTATCTTCCTTTCCTTTGAAGATTATTGAACTTCCTATAAATATTCCTCTTTTAAAGCTTTCATCTATTTTAGTGCTACAAGTTCTTTTTGGTAATCCCGATTATCCCTTATACTTGTCCCTGGTCACATGCGGCCTTCCTCACTCCTTCCTCTACCCCTTGGAGTACTTTACTACATATCTAAATGTATCTAAAATTTCTTCAGAGCGAGTGATTCGAGTCATAGTCCGGAATGCAACATATCATATTGGCGAAACTTATTCTCCTTCCCATATTTGTCTCATAATATACCAGCATTTAATCCGTTTTCACTTTTCTTTAGCACATTCTTGACATATCGGTTCATCTCGAAATTTGACTCCTTCAATCCAATATATTTCCCTCTTTTGAGCTTGGAAATATTGTAACTCATCTTAGAACTGTATTTGTTTTTCCTCTCTTTAGAGGATGTTCTCATATACTAGTAACCTTCGAGTATTAATCGTCTTTGATAATCATCTGGACGACCTTAACGATCATTCATTCCTCTGTTCCTGATAATGCCAGAGTTCCTTTCATCGCATGGTTTAACTTATTTTCCTTTCTGCTAGTTGAGGTCTTGCATCAAATAAAAATGCTCATACATATCAGATCCAATTCAGATGCCTTCTTTATTGTCTTTTCACTTCTACCTTTCATGGCTAGTAGTTCCCTAGGCCAATGAATTAATGGGGACATCGGAATTCATTAGCCCCTTTACGGAGTGTCCAACTATACCATGCTCTTTTAATCCTAGTCTTTCTCCACTACTATCTTCTTAATCTCCTTGAAATTCTTCTTGCTCTGGGTTCCCAATTCCGATTTATGTCTATACTACACCATTAAAAGTTGATATTCCACACCATCCATTCCCACGACTCGTCCTTTCATTAGCTTAGGTCATTTTGTCCCGTAATTCTTCTTAACTACTTGTTTGCATCACATCTAGGCATCATAGCCCTTTTGATCTTCTACCGGCTCCCGTCCTTACCATGAAATCTTCACGAAATGCACCTTTTTCTTTCTTCCTTCGTTGAGTTCTCACCTTCCTTTCTAACTCTATGGCTGGTTCGTATTCATGCATATCCCCCATACATCATTCTATTTCTTTTATAATCGAATCCCTGTACTCTTTATCAAGATTCTTATCCCATGTTACTGATGTTTTTCTTCTTGGCTAGATTTGTTAATTTATTATCCTCCCTCCTATCCTTGGTGATTGCCCGACTTTCTTTAACCAATCCATTACTGTACCTTTCTTACTTTCGCTTTCAGGGCCTTGCTTGATTTCGTTTGCTCATAAGTGTTGTTCTTCACTTTCCATTTTATAGTATTGACCCTGAAGTTCTTAGAATATCCTATTAGAAGTACAAATCCGTTCTATTTCTAAAGTCATCTTTTGGGAGGGCTTTTATGTTTCCAAGGTAGTCATGCCGTGTCAGTATGACTGCGCATTCATCTCTTCGGATACCTCTCAAGAGTCAGAAACCCCTTAACATCTTCGCAAAACCTGCTTATTCTTTCCCACTTCAAATCCCTATTCGTTGTTACTGCCTTTCAATTCCTCTTATCAACATCTGTTTTCGAACCCTGTGCATTCGTCTTCTTTTGTTCCATACTACCATACTCTATTCTTTCTGTATACTTACTTTCGAGATTCATCCGAATGGTCTTTTGCCTCTACCGCCGTCCTAAACTCTCTCTCGGAAGCTTTACTTGACCCTTGTTAGCAACATACTTCCCTTGCTTACACTTCTTCTCTTCTCAAGACATCATAATCTTCTTATTCTTGTCTACTCACTTCCTTCTCTTCCCTCATATTCTTGCGTCATGGTTATCCAACTTTAACCTTTAGAGGAAACAATGTCAACCTGCCCTGTAGCACTTGCTACTTGAACTTCAATATCCCGTCCAATCAATACCTTTAACATATCGTAACATCGGTTATCAGGGCACACATACTGGTTAACGTGATCACATATGAGTTATCATGTATATCGTTTACTAACACCTTACTTACGAAGTACCCCCAATGTTATTTAAACTTGTCCTAAATCTGTGGTTTTAACACATCTTCTCTTTCTTCGCCAAGCTAGCCCGTCTTACATCTCACATTCATTTAAAATTTTCAACCGCAAGTCTCACATGCTTCTAATTTCCCTCGAGCTATTTTAGTTCCTCATACTTCTCATATGTCTATGTCTGTAGGACTTCTTAACATATTTCCTAAGTCCTTGATTAGGAATTTCTAGCAATATAGGCTTAATAATCGATCTCCACTTGAACACCTACTCTCCTTTCCTTTTTATTCATAAGTCAACATCACTCTTTTTTTTTATTGCCAAATAACCTTTATCACCTTTGTCTAATAATTCAAGGTGCACTTACTTATAAGAATCGTATCTGTCTTGCTGCGTGGCCTTTTTATCACATAACCTAGAAAAAAACAATTTGAAGTTCTAACGGATCCCAAGTAAAATTTTGTAATGCATCTCCCTCCAAGATAGAAAAGTCTGTTACTCTCCTAGCTAGGCAAATGCTATCTTAACCCTTGGAACTCCCGATAATAACCATCAATCAACGCACGCGACTGCTTTCCATTCCTAATTCCAAGATTCCTAGTGGTGGTAAAAATATCTTGGTTGCAATTACCTATAAGTACTTTGGTTATCGGTTCCTTAGAATTCCCATCCGCTAACTACAAAATGCTATCCTACAATAATTGTACACACATAAGAAATTTTAGTAAAAGACCCATATATCTGTAGCCGGCCTGTCCTGATCTTGGTCTGGAGGGCTGTAAAGTGAAGTATCCTTCGCATCCTCCTCCCACCATCTACTGGTCTGGCCCTCCTCATCTCCCCTATCTTAGTCCGAGGGATACGAATATTCTGGCAGCTCCTGATTTATCGAAGACCAAGATAGAGGGCTAGAATACTCAGTAACACTCACACTCATGGCTGCCCTAACATAATGCTCCATCATAGGAGAAGCTGGAGGGGTCAACTCTAGTGCAGCCTCGGGAGTCTCCTACTCCACCGGCGTCTCATACGAACCCTCAAACGGGTCCGTCTCGTAACTATCTTCTGACAGATCTTCCTCCATGGAAGTCACGAGCTCTGGAGGGATCGCCTTGATGTCCTCGGAAGGATCTATCTCAATGGAATAACTTAGACTCCTCCCACTCGGTCCTGGTATCGGTAGTCCCGAATCCACCCTGGGGGACTTCCTAGCACCCCCGCTATCTAAAGCCGATCTCTTCATCTCTATTAATCTGCACTTACCTACAAGGAAAGAGGGTCAGAAATGATCTTTCCTAGACTCTGTCTCTATCACATGATCTAAGGAAAAAAAAGTCAATGATTTCTAAATGCCCTCCAGCCTCCTGTTTATTTGTGTGGTGCGCTTCACACCCGTAAACAAGACTCTACTGGACACGGTCTGTAGATAACCCTAGGACGAACTGCTCTGATACCACTTTTGTCACGACTCAAGCCGATGAGCAGTGACGAGTGTTCGACCACTACTGACCAAGTACCCCTAAACTTGTACTTGCACTATACTAAGTAATCTGGTGGCCCATATTTACTTATATCTGAGCTATGCCAACTTCTGTAAAATTAATACAACAAACTTTACATCGAAACTCATAAACCATGCATATAGATATATAGGCGTATGTGCTAAGGATAACAACACAGGCCGACTTGGCCGCTACATGTGCAGTACACAAAATAATAGATGAAAGAACTACACGACGTTCCAACTATATACAACTGTCTAAAGACCTCTATGGAGTATAAACTGTAGAAAAGACAGGACAAGGCCCTGTCATACCCACATATCTACATATCAAGATAGCATACCAAAAAGAGCAGCAGCTCCGAACCAAAGGAGTGCACTGACTGCGGTTGAGGGGAGGTCCTACTGGTCTGGATTGTCTGGCTGACTACCTGAACCTGCGGGCATGAACGCAGCGTCCACAAGAAAGGACGTCAGTACGAATAGTGTACTAAGTATGTAAGGCATGAATAATTACATAACAAGAAGTATGGAACATAACATGAGATAAAGAGATAACCTGTACATCTGATTTCCTCATAAGGCGGATATCATGCACGCTTAGCTTTCTTTTAAAAAAAACATTTCTCATATATATTTAACATAATCATAAGCCCGCGTCCGAGGCAACCATCTCACGCCGCCCACTAGTGGCGCTGCCTGGCTGTATAGGCACGGTATTACTATCATTATCCATAGCCACCCACTGTAGTGGTGCTGCCCGGCCATATAGGTACGGTGTTAATATCTTACATCAAGCATGCATGAGAGCCTAACTAAAAGTTACGGCTCTATCGGAGTGACATAAGGTCGGTAACCTCCGATTTATATTATGGAACAATCATCATCACTATATCTCACCTTGAAGGAACAATTATTATAAGGTGAGATCAACAACAATGAATAAAATTGAGAAAATCGTGAAATAAGCTCAATAATCTTATAATAGTATTAAAATCAGAAGCTTTGGAATTTCTAGAAATAAAATCATCATCATCATGTTCATCATAGAAAACATCTCATCTTTGGTATCATTAGAAGCTTTTAAGAGTCATGAACTTCTAACTTTTGAAAGTAAGAAGGTCATGGAAACATATATGGAATCATAACATAGGAATCATGCCATTTGAAAGAAAGGGACTAGCCTTAACACACCTGATTGATACCCTACTACTTAACGCTTATTCTCCCGAGCTCGTAATTTTACATTTAAGAGAAATCATACTACTGTTAGACTTATTGTCATATGCCTATCTTAAGTCTTTAATTGAACCCTCTTAAAATCTGCCGGAATTCACTTCCACTCAACTCAACTATATCCAATACAACAACACCACATCAATCGTAATGCATATTCACGTTGCCATAATAAGTTAAATCAAAACCATCTGATAGATTCTTCCAAAGCAGCCCATGTGCACAACATCTTATTCTATAAATTCTATTTCAAGTTTACTTCCAATTCTTCCATCAAATCGTCATATAAACACATGGACATGTACCACAACATCAAGTTCACCATATTCATATTATCTACTTTGATTTCCAGCCACAATAACATGTACGTAATACTGCAAAACAGTCCAACAACACAAGAACAACACACCTATGATTTTCAGAAAATCGGGCAGCACTTTCTCTATATCTTTTACCTCTTTCCAATTTAAACCAACACCAAAACAATAAGAACAACATCAATAATAGAATATCCAAGTTATTCCGTCAATTTCCAGCCATAAAAATTTCACCTTACTCAACTCTCTCTCTAAGACCAATTTCACCACAACTTCGAAAGGAAGCAAGAACCATCACTCTCCGTGGAGTTACCTTGAGGTTTTGATGTTGATTCTCTCTTTAGATGATATGACAAGGTGTGGAGTGTTTTGAAACCTTCAATAAAGCTTAGGAAGTTTCTATAGAGGTGGGGAAATAAGAGTGGAAAGTTAGAAATGAAGTTAGGGTCGTTTGTGATTTAAAAAGGTGGCCAAATTTCCCCCGTCCCAGTTTGGGATGAGTATGTTGCTTAGCACACTGAGTGTGCTGCCACACACTCCATCCTCAGCTTGGAGGCCATTTGGGTAGTGAGTCTAGACTATTTGAAAAGTTTGAGACCAGTATATAGCTCAGCACACTGAGTGTACGACCACACACTGCCCATTTTTCCCAATTTCGCGGAAATGCATTCTTTTCGATTCGTTCGACCTCCAATCCTTATGGAACCTTCTTGGTACTTGTATAGAACTTCATTAACCATCCAAGGGGATCTATATATCTCCCTAAAAGTGATGCTAAGCAATGTGTAGCTCACATGACTCAACCTCAACCTTCTCCGACGAACTCATTTCCATTGCCTCATATGGCTTTGGAACCTTAAGGTATACTCTTAAAATTGTCAAATACTCTTCTTAGCCTTATAAGGGATTCATGTCCACTTTAGGATTACGCTAGTATATTCATAATGCAAGCGACACGAAATTTCCAAGGTATAACATTCGTCCCCCCTTAAGAACATTCGTCCACAAATGTTAAACTCTTAAGGAATCTACAGAAATTTTGCCCGAGTTTCCCCTGTAACTGTACCATTACCATCCTGCCCCAACAACCTAAAATATACAATGCCTCATAGGGCTACAATAACAATATCAATAATGTCCACACACGACCAGGAAATCATCAAAAGAAGCATTACATATCTGAAGACGGTGGTGTCTCTGCTTGAATCTTATCTTGGAGTCAAAACAAATGTGGAAACCTGAACTTCATATCTTCCTCTGCTTCCCAAGTCAGTTCCTCTCTGTTATTGTTTCTCCATAACACTTTAACTGAGGCTACGTCTTTAGCTCGGAGTCTCCAAACATGCCTATCTAGAATGGCAATGGGTACTTCTTCATAGGACAATTTCTCAGTAACTTGGACATCATCTACAGGCACAATTCTAGAAGGGTTTCCAATACACTTGCGATGCATCGACATATGGAAGATTGACTCCAAGTCCGAAGGAAAATCTAGCTCATAAGCCACTTGCCTACCTTGTCCACAATCTTGTAAGGTCCAATGTATCGAGGACTAAGATTGCCTCTTACCAAATCTCATTCACCGTTCATAGACGATGCCTTCAAGAATACCCAATTATTAACTTGGAATTCCAGATCTTGATGGCGATTGTTCGCATAAGACTTCTGCCGGCTTTGGGCTGTCAACAACCAGTCTTGGATAAGCTTGATATTCCTCACCGCTTGCTAGATCAAGTCTGGGCCCACTAACTTTGTCTCCCCTACTTCAAACCATCTAATTGTGGATCTACACTTCCTCTCATATAGAGCCTCATATGGGGCCGTTTGAATGCTAGAGTGATAACTATTGTTATATGCAAATTCAATGAGTGGCAAATGATCATCCCAACTACTTCCGAAGTCTAATACACATTCCGTAGCATATCTTTGAGGGTCTGTGGATGAAATGCTGTGCTAAGTCTCACCTGAGTCCCCAAACCTTCTTGGAAAGACTTCCAGAAATTAGCATTAAATTGTGCTCCTCTATCAGTAATAATGGATACTGGAACACCATGAAGTCATACTATCTCTTTGACATAAAGCTTCGCATAATCTTCAACTGAGTACGTAGTTTTGACTGGTAGAAAATGAGCTGACTTCGTAATTCTATCCACAATTTCCCATATAGAGTCATACTTGCGCTGAGAATGAGGAAATCCAACAATAAAATCCATATTAATCACTTCCCATTTCCAAGTTGGAATTTCCATAGCTTGCAATAATCCCTCGGGCTTTTGATGCTCAATATTTACTTATTGATAATTAGGACATTAAGCTACAAACTCTGCTATATTTTTCTTCATTCCATCCCACCAATATATAGATTTAAGATCATGGTACATCTTTGTCGCTCCTAGATGAACAGAATAACGGGAATGATGGGCTTCCTCCAGAATCTGTCGACGTAACCCTGCAACATCAGGAACACATAATCTGCCTTGATATCTGAGAACTCCATCTGCAAAAATCTCAAATGGTGACTTCTTCTGAGGAAGTGTATCTCTGAAATGAATTAACATAGGGTCCTCATATTGGCGCTTCTTCACCTCCACTACTAGAGATGAGACAGCTGAGTTATGGACAGTAACTCCCGCATGGCCCGAGTCTATTAATCGAACTCCTAGGCTGGCTAGCTGTTGAAGCTCACGGGCTAATTCCCTCTTCTCCAGCTGAACATCACATAAACTGCCCATGGACTTGCGGCTAAGAGCATCAGCCACCACATTTTCCTTTCCAGGATGATACAAGATACTCACATCATAATCTTTAAATAGCTCCAACCGCCGTCTTTGTCATAGATTCAACTCCTTCTGTTTGAGGATATACTGGAGGCTCTTGTGGTTTATGTAAATATCAAAATGAACACCATATAAGTAGTGTCTCCACATCTTCAATGCATGAATAATCGCAGCTAGCTCTAGATCATGGGTCAGGTAGTTTTTCTCGTGCTTCCGCAACTGCCTTAAAGCATAGGCAATAAACTTACCATGCTGCATCAATACATAACCCAATCCAACACTGAAAGCATCACAATAAATAACATAGCCTTCAGATCCTTTTGGAAGTGTTAGGACCGGAGTCGAAGTCAATCTATCTTTCAGTTCCTAAAAACTACGCTCACAAGTGTCGGTCCATTGGAATTTTGCTAATTTCTAAGTTAGCTTCGTTAATGGTGCAGAAATAGAAGAAAATCTTTCTACAACTCGTCTGTAATAACCTACCAAGCCCAGAAAACTACGAATCTCCGTAGGAGTTGGAGGTCTTGGCCAAGTCTTCACAGCCTCAATCTTCTGGGTATCCACTCGAATACCATCAGCTGAAAAAATATGCCCCAGAAAAGTCACTGAATTTAACCAGAACTCACACTTTGAAAATTTTGCATATAGCTCCAGAGTCTGAAGAATTCTAAGAACAGTACGTAGATGATTTGCATGCTCTGCCTTCGATCGAGAATATACCAGGATATTATCGATGAACACAATCACAAATAGATCTAGGAAAGGCCTGAACACATTATTCATCAAATTCATGAATACCGTCGGCGCATTCGTTAATCCAAACGATATTACCTGAAGCTCAAAATGACCATATCTAGTTCTGAAGGCTGTCTTCGGAATATCCTCTTCCCTAACTCTCACTTGGTGGTACCCCGATCTCAGATCTATCTTTGAAAACCATTTGGCACCCTACAACTGATCGAATAGGTCATCGATTCTTGGAAGTGGATATTTATTCTTTATGGTCACCTTATTCAGTTGCCTGTAGTCAATACACATCCGCAAAGAACCATCTTTCTTTCTTACGAACAACACAGGTGCTCTCTACGGCGATGAGCTAGGCCTAATAAAGCCCTTTTCAAGCAGATCTTTTAATTACTCCTTCAATTCCCTCAATTCAGCAGGATCCGTTCTGTAGGGAGGAATAGATATGGGCTTGGTATTTGGTAACACTTCAATAGTAAAATTAATCTCTCGTTCTGGTGGAAGTCTTGGAAGCTCGTCCGTAAACACATCTGGAAACTCATTCAATACCGGTACAGATTGAAGAGTTAGCGGCTTTGCTTCTGTGTCTTGAACCTGGACTAAATGATATATACAATCCTTGGTAATCATCTTCCTCGCCTTGAGATAGATAAAACAAACCTACCTCTCGGGGATGCTGTATTACCTTTCCATTCTAAAATTGGTTCTCCCAAAAACTGAAAACGAACCATTTTTGTTCTAAAATTGATATTAGCATAACAGGAAGCCAACCAATCCATACCCATAAAGACATCAAAATCTACCATCTTCAGTTCAATCAAGTCAGTCATAGTATGACGGTCACAAACTACAACCACACGGTTTCTATATACTTGCCTAGCTATCACCGGTCACCAACCGGTATAGACACATCAAAAGGTTTGATTGGCTCGGGTTTTACCCCAATATGATTGATAATATAAGGAGTAATATACAACAAGGTAGAACCCGGATCAATCAATGCATATGCATCATGAGAGGATACTGATAATATACTTGTGATAACATCAGGGGAAGACTAAAGATTCTGTCATCCCGCTAGTGCATAAATGTGGTTTTGAAGACCGCTCGAACTGTATGCTCCCCCTATGCCTCTACCACCGCCTACCAGAGTCTAAGAAGTCTACCCAGGAGGGTGTACAGATGATGAAGAACCAGCTGTAGACCCCGTCGGTTGAGCCACACCTCCACTTCCTCTCAAAGGACAATCTCGCATAACGTGGCCTGGCCACCCGCAAGTATAGAAAACATTTAAATCCAGATGACACTGTCCTACATACAACTTGCCGCGCTGAGTACATCACGGTAAAGGTGGTCTCGCCTGGCTGGAGTCACCCCTATACTGGGAACCCGAAACTCTGACCCGGTTCGGAATAAATAAGGCGATCGAATCTCTTGTCTGCAAATCGAAGAGGTTCACTGGCTGCTGATTGGCCTAAATGCCTGGAATACTGTTGCCTCTAACCCCCTCGGTACTCACTAATAGCACCTAAAGATCTAGCCCTCTTGCTATAGCCTCTATCATAGTCACGCTCACTCTTTTGCTGCTGCTGCTGCTGTTCTTTCAGATTCTGGGCATCGACCTGAATACTAGAAATGTCATTCCTTCCTGAAGTGAGGCCGTCAAGCACTTCTTAATCAAATGTGGCCCCAAACCACTCATAAATCGGTGCACACGGTCCCTCATATCTGCTACCATTGCTGGAGCATACCTAGCCAAAGAATTAAATCGAAGGCTATACTCTCGAGCACTCATACTCCCCTGTTTGAGATTCAAGAACTTGTCAGCTTTGGCCCTTCGAACCTCTGGCGGTAAATAATGTCGGAGGAAAGCATCTACAAAATCTTGCCATGTCGGAGGAGGTGCATTTATCCCCCCTCCCCAGAGGATATCCAGTTGCCATACCAATGAACAACCATATCTCGTAATCTAGAAGAAGCTAGCTCTACTGACTCAACATTAGAAGTATGTATTATCCTCAATGCCCGCAGCATCTCATCTATAGAGCTCTGCGGGTACTCATTCGGCTTTGACCCAAAAAATTCTGGAGGGTTCAGACTAATAAAATCACGGGACTTAGCACTGACAGCTATGTCACCAAGACCCACACCCTGCCGCTGAGGCTGAGCTGCGACCAACTGAGTCAATAAATAGATGTCCTCTCTCATCTCACAACCTGAAGCATCTGATGGAGGAACTGGGGGTATTCGAGCTGGAGCTGAGGCCCCTTCATGCTCCTCTGAAATGGGTGTTGTATGAGAGGTCCGAGACGGAACCTCATTCTGGGACTCACCCTCCTCTATGTCTGCCGGCGGTTCCCGCTCAGTCCTCCTTACAGCCACTGTCTTTCTCTTTTAGGCCGCTGTTTCTTTTCTTTTCACAGGCATCGGTGAAAACATACGAACGGTTAAGAAAAAGGGAATTCTTATATCATGGCTCTATCGCACGATCTATGAATAAGAAGAAGAAGGTCAATCAATCCTAAATGCCCTGTAGCCTCCTGTTTATAAGTGTGGCGTACTTCATACCCATAAACAAGACTCTACTGGACATGACTCGTAGACACACCCTAGGACGAACTGCTCTGATACCACTTTTGTCAAGACCCAACCCGAGGGCCATGACAGGTACCCGAAGCTATCCTGCCGAGCATCACCTAGCATGCTTCTTTAAACCATATATCAGTGGACCACATATCTAACTCAAAATCATCATAATCTGTACGAGCATAAATTCTCAAAATAACAGTTCATTTAAATGACCATCATCAACTGTGCCTATATATATATATATATATATATATATATATAGATACACAGATATATATATATATATATATATATATATATATCTGTGTATCTATATATATATATATATATATAGATACACAGATATATATATATAGATACACATATATATATATACATATATAGATAGACATATATATATATGCATATATAGATAGACATATATATATACATATATAGATTTACATAGATATACATATATATATATATATACATATATATATATATATATATATATATATATATATATACATATACATATGTATATACATATGTATATATATATATATAAAAATTGATCCACAAAATATGGACTAACAAGGTTATGGGACATCTAACAACATACACCTATCTACGAGCCTCTAAAGGAGTGCGTAATATCATAAAGATGGGATAGGACCCTGCCATGCCCATATATACATAAAATAATAGTACCATTAGACTGCCGCTCCGAAGCAAGTGGAATGCCCCTGAGAGATAGCTGATGAAACACCTAAAGATCTGATCCGTCTCCCTGCCTACCTGCGGGCATGAACGCAGCGTCCACAAAAGGACGTTAGTATAAAAAATGTACTGAGTATGTAAGGCATAAGAATAACAAAGGAGAGAACATAAGGAAACTATAATGTAAATGAATGTAACTTGTATGTTTGAACCACTTCTGAGGACTGATAATATGCATAAATCATGTGCATGAATGCATGAGGTCATACATATGCATATGTGCATATACAACGTCTGTCAAGCCTTTGTGGGCATTCCATTATGTTATATTGGCCGGTAATATCATCACCATCAACATCATCGCCATCCTCGTATCACCATATGACCAGCTGATCAGGTGGTAATGCGTATATAACGCCGTCACCTGCCCCATACCCCATACATATATGTATCCATATACATAGTACATAAAATACACGTATAATGCCTTCTGGTCATGGGTCAATGTGCATATCTATACATGAATGCAATGTAATGCATAAGTAAGCTGAATAAATAGGACTTTAAGAGTAACATAAAGTCGTACTACCTTCGATAAACATCTTTAAGCTAGCATCATTAGTATACGTGATCTCAAGACCCATGAACAGAAGGAATAATCATAAAGAGGTACAGGAACATCAACGATTAGAGTACTCCTAATGCTTCTAAGAGTAAAGTAATATGGAAGTTTGTTCATACGTTCGTTCGTTCATATCATAAGGATCATGCCAGAATGAAAGAAAGGATAGCCTTAATATACCTTCACGTCTTCTTAAATATAAACTTTCTCCTCCCAAGCTCGTAAATCTACATTCCAGAGGATTCATAACAAGGTTAAGTCTTGAAAACATGCTTAAGTTCAAACTAGAGCAACTAAAAGGCTAACGGAATTTGGGCAGCACTTCCCCTATTTCATCAACTTCCACCATATAATAAAACAACTCCCAAACAATAATAACAACATCCATCATATCATAATCAAGGAATTATATTCAATTTAATCTCAAATTTAGCCAAAATCTCCTTTTTGAGTTCACCTCATAGTCATCATCTTCATTACAACAGTCATGGCTTCTCCACTTTAATTTTTTTTCCTTACTAAGGGGTACTAAACCTTTACATCAACTCAACCATAATAATAGGATAGAGAACATACCTTGTAGTAGTAGAATTTCACCTTACTCAACTCTTTCTCCAAGACCAATTTCACCACAACTTTGAAAGAAAGCAAGAACCATCACTCTCGATGGAGTTACCTTGAGGTTTTGATATTGATTCTATCTTTAGATGATATGGAAACGTGTGGAGTGTTTGGGAACCTTTGAGAAATCTTAGGAAGTCTCTAGAGAGGTCGGTAAATAAGAGCGGAAAGTTCGAAATGAATTTGGGGTTGTTTGGGATTTAAAAATGTAGCAAAATTGCCCTTCCCCCCTCCCCCCCCCCCCCCCCCCCCCCCGGTCCCATTTTGTGATGAGTATGTGGCTCCTCAGCTTGGGGACCATTTTGGAAATGAGGTCAGCCAATTTGGAAAGTTGGCGACCAGTATGCGGCTCAGCACACTACGTGTGCGACCACACACTGCCCATTTTTCCCTATTTCGCGAAAAATGCATTATTTTCGATTCGTTCGACCTCCAATCCTTATGGAACCTTCTTGGAACTTGTATAGAACTTCATTTATAATCCAAGGGGATCTATATATATCCCTCAAGGTGATGCTAAGAAATGTGTAGCTCACATGATAAGGAAGCTTTCCTTATGACTCAACCTCAACCTTCTCCTCCGACGAACTCACTTCCATTGCCTCATATGGCTTTGGAACCTTAAGATATACTCTTAAAATTGTCAAATACCCTTCTTAACCTTATAAGAGATTCATGTCCTCTTTAGGATTACGCTAGTATATTCATAATGCCAGCGACACGAAATTTCCACGGTGTAACATTTAGCATGTCATGTCAAATAATCAGTTGTGTTTAGCCTTGTCAGCTACGTTATCATTTTTTTCGAACTTATGTTTAAAATGTTATTCTCAGACTTATGATTCCAAAATCTCAAGCTTATTTAGACTTTTATTATTTAACTTATACTTTGCATCAGTACATGTCCCATGTTAATTCAGCAAGCCATGTGGTTTGCTCGATCATATACAACAAGGCATCGAGTACCGTGTTACACCCAGGACATGGTTTAGGGCTTGACAAAGCTTTGTATCAGAGCCTAGGTTTAAGTGTCTTAGGGAGTCTATGAAATCGTGTCTAGTGGGGTCACTTTTGTGTAGGTGCGCGCCACACATGTAAAAAGTTGGCCACTAAGACATCTATGATTGTCTCACTTATTTCATACTCTAGATCGTACAATTAGAGCTATGCTTTTAGGAATTCTTCTAACTCGTGCATATTGCGTATTTCAGAAAATTCATGTGAAAATAAAGTACAGCAAGAGGATTTCAGCTACTAGTCAAAGAGCTACTGCTAATGTTGCTCCAGAGGTGGACCCTCAAACTTAAAGAGTGCATCAGGTTAAACACCCCCACCTGCTACAAGAGGGCCTGCGGAGGTCCATGCTCTAGTCCCGCCACCTAGTTCCACTGACATGGATGTTAAGGGAGCTATCAAGCTGCTCACCAAAATTGTTGCCACCCAAGCATAACGCCAGGGAATGGCTCCAAGCGCAGGAACTAGTGGAGGGTCGTCCAGTTCCAGGACCCAAGAATTTCTGTTTATAAAGCCTCCAGTGTTCACAAGGTCTATTAAGGCAGAGAATCCGCAAAATTTCATCGATGGCTTCAAACGATTTTTCGTGTTATGCCTGCAACTGAGACAGAGGTAGCAGAGTTGGAAGCTTATTAGTTGCACAATGTTGCTCATATTTGAAATGAGTCATGGGAATAGTTTCGAGGGGAAAGTGCGTCTCCTGTGACTTGTGATGAATTTGTAGACGCTTTCATTCACCACTTCCAGCCGCTAGAGGTCAGAGAGGGAAATGCCTTTGAATTTGAAAGACTTAAGCAAAATAACATGAGTATCAATGAGTACTACCTCAAGTTTATTTCTTTGGCCAAGTATGCTCTGCATATGGTCCCCGACATGAGGGCCAAATTTTGGCGATTTGTGTTGGGACTTATACCCGACCTATATGGTGATGTTAATATCACTGCTCAGAATAAGGACATGACTATTACTAAGATGGTTGCTTTTGTACAAGGTAACTAGGATAGAATGAAGGAAGAAGAGACACTACAAAAATAAAAAGACAGGGAATGCAATAAGAGGGAAAAGTCTGCAGGTAACTTCAATCATGGGGGATCTCAAGGAGGTGGAGGTAGTCAGTTCTTTAAAAAAAGGTTAGGATCCGCTCCATCTACAACCAATTCCCCGGGCCCAAAGTTCAGACACAATCAGAAAAGACAGAGTTTCAGGGCAACAGGCCCCTAGTCTCAGGCCAGTGTAGGCCAAAAAACTTATGATAATCTAGTCTGCAGCAAGTGTTGTATGAGACACCCAAGGCAGTGTTGCATGGGTATGTGTATATGCTATGGGTATGGCTAGAGGGGTCATTTTTAGAGTGATTGTCCATCATCAAGACAGGATACCAGAGGTAATGTAGCATAGTCCACAAATTCAATAGCCTCTCGCAATTCTCAAGCCCAAGCAGGGCATGGTGCAACTAAGTCAGGTAACACAGGCGGAGGTCAGAACCATTTGTATGCACTAGTAGGTCGTCAGGATATAGAGGCTCGTACAGATGTTGTCACAGGTATGCTAACAATTTTCACTTTTGACGTTTATGCCCTTATGGACCCAGGATCCACCTTATCATAAGTAACCCCTTTTGTTGCTAAGAAATTTAGGATAGAACTAGAAAAGTTGCATGAACCCTTTGAAGTTTCTACTCCAGTTAGAGAGTCAGTTATAGCTAGACACATTTATAGGGGTTGCCCAGTTATGGTCTATCACCACAATACTGTAGCCGACTTAGTAGAGTTGGAAATGGTAGACTTCGATGTGATTATAGGTATGGATTGGTTGGCTTCATTTTATGCCACAGTAGGTTGTAGAACCAGAATAGTAAGTTTTGAGTTTCCTAATGAACCAGCCATAGAACGGAAAGGCAATTCAATAGCACTCAGGGGTAGGTTTATTTCTTATCTCAAAGCCAGAAAAATGGTCTCCAATGGGTATATTTATCACTTGTTCGAGTCAGGGATATAAATACTCAGACCCCAACTCTCTTGTCCATACCAGTGATTAATGAGTTTCCAAAAGTTTTCCTAGAAGATCTCTCTGGAGTTCCCCTCAACAGGGAGATAGAATTTTGAATTGATCTACTTTCGGGCACTGAGATATCTATGCCGCCATACAGAATGGCTCCAGCAGTGTTGAAAGAGTTAAAAGCCAGTTGAAAGATCTTCTTGAGAGGGGATTTATTAGGCCAAGTGTCATACCTTGGGACGCGCCAGTCCTGTTTGTTCGAAAGAAAGATGGATCTTTATGCGTATGCATTGACTACCGTCAGTTGAACAAAGTCACCATCAAGAACAAGTATCATCTCCCCAGAATTGATGATTTATTTGACCAACTTCGGGATGTACAATGTTATTCCAAGATTGGCCTCAGATCAAGATACCATCATTTAAAGGTTAGGGAAGTTGATATTACAAAGACCACTTTCAGAACTCGTTAAGGTCATTTCAAATTTGTTGTCATGTCATTTGGGCTGAAAATTTCACCAGCCGCTTTCAAGGACCATATGAACAGGGTTTTCAAGCCTTATCTTGATTTATTCGGCATTTTATTTATTGATGACATTTTGATGTATTTTCATAGTGAGACTGATCGTACAGAATATCTTAGAGTAGTGTTGCAAACAATTTAGGATCGTGCACTTTACGCAAAATTTTCAAAGTGCGAATTTTGGCAAAAGTCAGTGGCATTTTTAGGCCATGTAATTTCAAGTGAAGGCGTTAGAGTAGATTTTCAGAAAATAGATGCTGTGAAGAATTGGTCCAGACCCATTTCAGTAATAGAGATAAGAAATTTATTGGATCTGGCAGGCTATTATTGGCATTTTGTAGAGGGTTTTTCCTCTATCTCAACTCGTCCATTGACTCAGTTTACTCAGAAAGAGGCCAAGTTTCAATGGTCAGATGCATGCGAACAAAGTTTTGAGGAGTTGAAAATGAGGTTGACTTCTGCCCTAGTTCTGATGCTACCAGAGGGAACTGAAGGATTCGTGGTGTACTGTGATGCTTCAGGAGTTGGTCTCGGATGTGTCTTAATACAACATGGTAAGGTTGTAGCTTATGCATTCCGACAGCTTGAGGCTCATGAAAAGAATTATCCGACTCATGACTTGGAATTGGCAGCTGTGGTTTTCGCACTTAAGATATGGGATCACTATTTGTATGGAGTACACGTTGATATTTTCACAGACCACAAGAGCCTAGGAGTTCGACTCTTGGACTCCAAAGATAGTGAAGGTGTTATTCAAAACAGGTCTTATTCCTTCTTAGTGGCTGAAGTGAAGGAGAAACAGTTTAATGATTACTTTTTACTATAGCTGAAGGAGGGGATTCACAAGCATAGGACAATGACTTTCAAACAAGAGAGAGATAATGGTACCCTGAGGTATCGAGGCAGATTATGTGTTCTCAGACGTAGATAGGCTTAGAGAGTGAATTAGTCAGAAGCCCACAATTCCAGGTATTCCATCCACCCAGGTTATATGAAGATGTATCATGACCTTAAGGAGATTTATTAGTGGAATGATATGAAAAAGAATGTAGCAGATTTTGTGGCCAAGTGTCCAAATTGTCAGCAAGTGAAAGCCGAGCACCAGAGGCTTGGTGGCTTGGCCCAAAATATTGATATTGTTATTTGGATGGGAGATGATTAACATGGACTTTATAATAGGTCTACCTCGCTCATCCCAAAGACATGACTCGATTTGGGTGATTGTGGACCGATTATTAAGTCAGCACACTTTTTGCCAGTCAAGATCACAAATTCAACAGAAGATTACGCTGAGTTGTATATTTAAGAAATCGTCAGTATTCATGGGACTCAGTTTCCATTATTTCAGATCGTGGTCTTCAATTCATGGCGAATTTTTGGAAGTCCATTCAGAAAGGATTGGGCACCAAGGTAAACTTCAGCATAGCTTTCCATCCTCTGACAGATGGCCAGACAGAGCTCACTATTAAGAATCTTGAGGGCATGTTAAGAGCATGTGTCCTAGATTTCAAAGGTAATTGGGATGATCATTTTCCTCTTATTGAATTTTCTTGTAATCACAGTTATCATGCTTGTATCAAGAGGGCTCCGTTCGAAACCCTGTATGGGCTAAGGTGTAGATCACCCATTGGGTGGTTTAAAGTTGGCGAAGCAGAGTTGTTGGGGCCAGACTTTGTCTATCTAGATATGGAAAAAGTCAAGTTGATCTTGGAGCATTTGAAAACTGCTCAAAGTCGCCAGAAGTCCTTTTCAGATGTCTGGCAAAGGATATAGAGTTTCAGGTTGATTATTGGGTATTCCTAAAGGTCTCACTGATGAAGAGTGTCATGAGGTATGGAAAGAAAGGGAAACTTAGTCCCAGATGTTGACACCTAATTTTTTACCTCCCATAATTTACTTTAATTACTCAAAATACTTGAATATTAAATGGGGAAATATATGTTTTTTTAAGAAAAATCAGGATGATTTTATAAACTATGCAGATAATATTTTACCTTTATTGTTTGGTAAAATAATCTCTATAATAAATCATTTGGAAATTATGTCACAACAATTAATGATGCATTTTACTAATTTCAACCAGAAAATAGTGTAAAATAGCTATTTATTTAATTATGCAATTATCAGAAATTAATGAGAAAATATTTACCCCATTTTAAATCAAGGAAGTTGATTTGATTGAAATAAATAATCATTTTTAGCTCCAAAGTTTTTATTTCTGCATACTCCATTTATGTGTGAAATTCTCAAATTAATTATAATTAATTTAGATGATTAATTATGGTTATATTTGTAAATATCTTATTATATGTTTAATTATGGCTACAATTGGAATAATCAATTAGTTAGTCAAATAGGGCCACAATTGAAAATAGAAAAATTCATGTTTTAATTCAATTAAGGCCATGCCTGTAAATTCAATATTTTGTAAAAATCAGTTGTGCTTTTAAATTAATTGGTTGTTTAGTTCTAATTAATTTGCTTAGTCAAATCAGTCCCTTTAAATTTTTACCTACTCAATAATTTGCATTTTTTGTTCCCTATATAGATACATTAATATAGGTTCATTAATATATGTTCATATTTATAATACATACATATATATGTACGTTAATAGATTAATATATTCGTGTATATATACACACACACACACACATACATATACATACATATATATATATATATATATATATATATACATTGAAGCTCGTAGGTCAATCGTGTTCTACGGATCTTTAATATTAGGTTGTGTATGTAAAACCTTCCCTAGTGGATCACCAAAATCCTTACATCGAACTTTGGTCCAAAAGATTTCTACTAAGTTTTGCAAAAATCTTTAAAACCGATTTTCCTAATTTTCCACAATAAATTTGGCGACTCTAAAAAAGTAAAAATCGAATTAGAGCACCAAGAATATCGCAGTAACTTTTATGCCTTACTCACATAAAAGAGAACCGTAACACCAGATATATTGGGCCATACAAGATCCTGCGAAGGATTGGTCAAGTGGCTTATGAGCTTGGGTTACCGAAATAATTGACTTCTGTGCACCCAGTGTTTGATCGTCAAGTTCGCAAGTTGAGGACTAAGGAAGATGCCTTAGTAAAAGTGTTATGGAGGAGTTAGAAAGTCGAAGAGGCTAAGTAGGAAGCCAAAAAAGACATAAAATCTAGATATCTGCATTTGTTTGAGGAGCAAGTAGAGAGCGTTCAAGGTAAATGCCTTCAGTATCCATGTCAGGTCCCCATATGTTCATGTCTCATGTTCCACATTCATGCATTCACTACTCATGTCTCATGTCCCAGCACACTGTTATGGTTTAATGGTATGATTTACGGGCCATAAAATAATTTATGGGTCATAAAATGAGCCTAGAGTGAGCGTAAATGGGTCCGCTAGCAACTTTAAAACTTCATTTTTTGGATTTTTCACTTCATTTTACACATCCTCAAGGCCTAGAATGACCGTTCTCTCTTCTCATCATCCTCCTACACCAAAGTAAGCCTCTTATAAGTGATTAAAAGTTTTTCTAACATCAACACATCAATTCTAAGTGAAAATATATTGTTCATAATCTAGGGTTTTCAAAAAAACCCATCTCAAGGTTCAAGATTCAAGCTTTTGGAATTAATCTTCAAAGATTCAGAGTTTTCTCGAGTTTGGAGAGATTAAGGTATGTAAGGCTTCTATCCACATGTGGAAACATCTTTTTTCTTCTCCATGCCACGTTTGATCCATCTAGACATACTTTCCCTTAGAATCAAGACTTTAGCCCTAGTTCATGAAAACCGTAGATACATGTTATATAGATTTGGTTATGTTTTCGTTAATTTAATTCATGGTACGTTATTATGAGTAACAGAAATCTGTCTATAATCCATGAATGACTCATGCTTTGAACTCTATGGGTCCTAAATTACAAATCATGAATTAATAATACTCAAGTCCATATATCTTACATGTCTTCCATGTTTCTTACAAGTTATTATTAATATATTTATGTCTTTTCATGTTACATGTACGTATAAATCATATCTAAAAGTCATGGGCTTTCTAGCCAATCATATCCATGTTCATGTTTTGGGAGTAGCATTGATTTACTGAGAATGTTTAAATACCTAAAACTTGGCATGCCAACGTAGGATAAGGATCGCTCCGCCTAGTTTAGGACGATTCCTTCATGTTTATTGATTGGATCATTTCATGTCATGTTCATGTCTCATGCCCCACCAAGGTATGAGATTGCTCTGCTGGTCGGGCAAGGTACCAGACTCCATGTTTTCACGTGGTGATTTCTTGTTGTCGGTTATACTAATGCTCTCCCATTTAAACTATTTATCATGTTACCATGTATTCATGTCAATCATTTTCATGTTCGGTTAGAGTTTCAGTTCACCTTATTTCATGTACTTATATTATTGATTTGGTTACCCATTCCCTGAGAACCCCACTTACCATTCTTTCATTCAGTTGATTTACCCTGAGAACCCCACTTACCATTCTTTCATTCAGTTGGTTTACATACCTATGCAATTTAAATGTATTGACGTCCCGATTTCCCTGGGCCTGGATTTTACGATGCAGGTATTGATTTACATGACCACAGATTTGCTCGCTAGGATTTCTCTAGTATCATCTATTGGTGAGTCCCATTTTAATTAGGGTGTTGTATTATTTTATGTTATTTCATGTCATGTAGTAGAGGTATGCCGTGGGCCTTGTCCCGGTAAATAGTTTAGCAATCAGACTCATGTCAAAGGTTCCTGTAACACCCCGTACCTTTAACCTAAGCTTTGACCATGATCCTAGACTTAGAAAACCAGATAAAGAATGTGAGAATTTAAAATTTTCTCTTAAGTTGTAAGATGGTGGTTTACGCCCATGAACAGTGACCGTATATCAGTATACGGCCCGTATTTCAAGTCGTAAACTGGTACAAAAGATTTCTGAGCATTCTGGAATTTGACACTTAGAGGTTACATCGTTAAATACGGACCGTATTTCAAAATACGGCCCGTATTTAAAAATTTATTTGGAATTTGGGAACACTTCCTTGATGAACGTTGTAGAGATTTGAAATATCTTTCCAACGGTATATTATGAGGGTCAAACGGACATCTGTGCAAAGAGTTATGACCATTTTACTAAAAAGACGCAGTGCAGTCCATACGGAATACGGACCGTATTTCAAAATACGGCTAGTATTTAACTGAGTGTAAAATTCAATTTTCCAGAACAGTATATATTCGTCCATATCAGTTCAAATCATTATTTTTCATTCCTTCAAGCCCTAGAACGACCTCTTACTCTCCTCCATCATCAAGAACACCAAGGTAAGCCTACTCTAATTATTCCAAGTCAATTCTAATACATAACCTTGTAATCTAAACAAGAAATCATCATTCCTAAACTAGGGTTTTCAAGAAAATCCATCTCAAAGTTCAAGAATTCAAGATTTTGGAAATCTTCTTTAAAGTTCAACTCTTTAATTCAAGTTTTGGAGCATTACCAGGTATGTAGGGTTGCTATCTACGTGTGGAAACATCATTGTTCTTCCCCACGCCTCTTAATCCATAAATTATGAATCCTTACGTAAACTAGGGTTTCTATACCATGCTCATGACAACCCTAGGTCCATGTCCATGATTATATATGAATTGCTATTATTCTATCATTGTGTTCTTAATAACTCCATATGATTATTGAGAATCAGTCTGTAATCCATGAAAACCCATATCTTGTATTCCATGGGTTCTTGCATGCATGTTTTTAGCTAAAAATGATTATTTCATGAATATCCTACATGTCTAAAAGTTTTCATGCAACTATATTATATAATTACTATCATTCCATGATACAAGATACATACATGCTATTTGATGAAATCATGTTTACAAGTTATTTCGTGAAATCATGATTACAAGTCAAGTACAAGTTAATTCACGAAAATCATGGGCTTCTTAGCCAACTATATCATGTTCATGTTTTTGGGAGTTGCATGAATTACCGAGAAGGCTCCCCGAAACTACGTAGCCATCGTAGTACAAGGATCGCTCCGCCCAGTTTGGACGATTCCTTAATTTTACACTGAATGGATACATCAGGCACGTTACCACCTTATACCCTGGCAAGGTATGGGGGCTCTGCTGGTCCGGCGAGGCACCAGACTCCGCGTATTCACGTGGTGATATAATGTTGTCGGTTTATGAAATGCTCTCCCTACTTATCATGTTTTACTTATGTTATATATATATATATATGTACTCATGATCATGCTCATGTTCATGTCTAGGTTTTCAGTTTCAGTTCTTATCATGTTATTCCATGTCCCATGTTATTTCTTTCAGTTGCTTTACATACCAGTACATTCAATGTGCTGACGTCCCCTTTTATGATTAGCTATGCATCTAAGGTATCCTGGGGGGCCTTGTCCCAGCGAGTATGTTTTCCATGTTAAGACTTATGTTAGAGGTTTCGTAGACTAGACAAGTCAGTTATGTCATGTCACACTTTCGGAGTCGTATAGCCATTTTTGGCTCATTCGTGTTATTTCCGCACTCATATTTAAACAAGTATTATGACTTATTGCATTTTATAAAGGCTTATCATGCATTCACGTTAAATTCCGCTCATGTTATGCCTCATGATGATTCAGCAAGCCATGTGGTTCGCTCGGTCACATGCAGTAAGGCACCGAGTGTCGTGTTTCGCCCAGGCCATGGTTCGGGGTGTGACAAAACTTGGTATCAGAGCCCTAGGTTCAAGTGTCTTAGGGAGTCTATGAAACCGTATCCAGTGGGGTCACTTTTATATGTGTGTGGCGCCCACACATATAAACAGTTGACCACCAAGACATTTAAGATTGTCTCACTTCTTTCAACTCTAGATCGTGCAATAGAGCTATGTTCTCAGAATTCACTCGGACTCGTGTGTTGTTTCCCGTTCTATCGAATACACCTCGTCTCAATGGATAAGGATATGTAAATCTAATCATTATCGATGTGTTTCTTTCAGATGGAGTCATCAGGAATTATTCTAATTCGTGTCATGAAGTTTAGAGCAGTAAGTAACATTCTTTTTCCATCGAATTCTGAATGTATCAAATGTGTAAGCAGCAAGAAGGAAATTCGTGACCAAAGACTTGCCAAATAGTGTGTGGTGCATTTATCAAGTGTTAGTACTAGTTGAAAGACAAATTTCGGTATGGTAGCACACGTAGGTTATATACCCTATAGAGTAAGTTTATTTGGACTCTTTGACCATGGAGCTATAGTATAAGGGTGATGGTTCATATTTAAGACCCCACGAGGTAGCATGTTATGAAGTTAACCACAGTAGGCATAAATTGTCCACGGTAGTTTTGAGTAGGAAATAGCCTAAGAGCCAACCACCTGTAATACTAGAAAGTATCGCCCTTTTCAAGGATATATATATATACTTGCCATATCATCTATGCACAAGACTAGAAAGGGACTGATGTGATAAGAAAACCACGAGCATGTCACGACCCGACCTAGGGCCGTGACGAGTGACCGAGCTTAACCTGCCCAATAACCCAACTCATGTTACATGTGCTCAAGCATGACATTCAAAAGGTTTTTTTTTTCCAATTATGTTTGAAAGCTGTAAATAGAATACCGAAGTCGACCTGTAACTCAAAACATCCCAAAGCATATTTATATATACATAACATATGACAAGGCAAGCCAACGAGGCTACCAACACTTCTGTACAACAAAATAGTGGCCGACAAGGCCAAACAATAACCATAACACCCACGCTATTCGCAGACTTCTAAAGAGTATGACCCGCAATATATACACAAAATTATACCAAAACAGGAACAGTCTCCGAAGCAAGTGGAGCTGTCTGACTCCCAGTGCTGACTCCTCATAGGTGGCTGGATTGCCGAACCGCGTCCCTGAACCTGCGGGCATGAAACGCATCCCCCGAAGATAGGGGGTCAGTACGGAATATGTACTGAATGTGTAAAGCATTACTGAATCATAAACAAGGAGAAGCATAACAGTAACAAGTTTAGAAGCAACCCGGAAGTACCTGGAACAACATTTTGAACCATGCCATCTAGTACTTTACACAATTTCTAGCATACACAATATAAACACAGCATACGCAAATTCTAGAACCCACAGTATAAATATAATATCACAATAGTCCCTTCGGACGGCCGCTTCCGGCTCAATAATAATGATGGCCCCTTCGGGCAGTCGCTTCCGGCTCAACAATAATGATGGTCCCTTCGGGCAGCCGCTTCCGGCATATAATAATAATGGTGGCCCCTTCGGGCAGCCGCTTCCGGCTCAATAATAATGATGGCCCCTTCGGGCAGCCGCTTCCGGCATATAATAATAATGATGGCCCCTTCGGGCATGCCGGTTCCGACATAATACTACCCTGGCCCCTTCGGGCATGCCGGTCCCGACATAATATTAATGATCCTGGCCCCTTCGGGCATAATAATAATAATGATGGCATGAAATGTAAACATAAGTCGTAAATAGAATGAAATAGTAAAACCTCGCACCCCGTTCGGAGTGGTTTTAAAAAAATTAATTAGTAAAATCTCGCACCCCCTTCGGAGTGGTTTTGAAAGTCTAAATAGTAAAATCTCGCACCCCCTTCGGAGTGGTTTTGGAAATCAAACTTTATATTTCCTTTAGCATAAAACTAGTTTTCTCGAAATCATTAATAAAATCGTAAACACGTTTCAAGTCAATCCGAGTTAGCATAAGAAAGTTATGGACATTATTCAAATCTAACTTTATGTTTTCTTTAGTATAAAACTAATTTCCTCAAAATTATTAGTGAAACCATATGCACAACTCTATTGGCATAACGTAAAATGAGGCCATATGTTATACAACACGCTCAGACATTAGCTGAGGCCATAGCGCACTCAGTGATCAGCTGAGACCATAACACTCTCAGACTTAAGCCGAGGCCATACGTTATATAGCACGCTCAGTCGCGTCATGAAATCATCTAGAAAAAACTATTGTGGACGTCATGTATGCAATCAAACCCTTTTTATTTGTCTCCTTCGAGACTCACAAATTTAAATGTAGAATGCATAGTTAAGAGAAAGACCTTATGAACGTCCCCTTCGGGATTTAGACAACATTATGAAATCGCACAACCTGAGAATTCCCCTTCGGGCTTAAGAGGTCAAAGAACTCAGGATATCCTACATCTAGGAATGGATTCATTATGGATATCATTACGCTACGTTTCCAAAACAATCCGAGTTAGCACATGAAAGTTATGAACGTTATTCATTATAGGAACCTCTACAACCATTTTCAAGCAACCCGAGACCGTCTACGAAAGTTAGGGACATCACTACTTACAGAACTCTTTAGACTTTTCTTGTTATTCAATCATACAATAAGCTCGGCTATACTAGGTATACGCACATCAAGAAGTGAATAAGAATCATTAACAAGCTCGGAATCAAGAATAGAGTTGCCCCAAGATAAGTATCATAACTTACTTAGCTCTAGGACATGCCAAAAGAAAGAAAGGTTAGGCTTTACATACCTTGCTCGCTCCCTAAGCTAATCCGAACTTAAGTCTTTGGCTTCGCAAGATCTACAACAATATGAGTATATACCAAACATTAGCCATATACACTTAAGAGTCCAATTCTAAACCAGTACTTCATTTACAGAAATTTCGGCAACATTTCCCCTGTACATTCAACTACCCCGAGAATTCAACTCTGCCAAAAATACAACAACAAATCCGAGAATTCAACTCGGCCAAATTATCAACAACAATACCAACAGTCAATTCAAAATGCATTCCAACGTTAGCAACATTCTTTCTACAAACTTCGACGGCGTTTCATTTATGTTCAAATTAACCACAACAACACCTTCCTTTCTTCCAAATTCATAAACTACACCAACAATTCACACACTAACAACATTATTTTCCATAAATACAAGAAGTGATACTATAGTCACATTAGCTTCTAAAACAACTCTCCAACACTTACAAATTCAACTAGAATAGTCAAACTTTCATTATCAACATAGCATCTACAATAACAACAACCAAAACACTAGATAAAATAATTGATTTGTCATTCCTACACAACACACATATACACGGCCACAACACTATATACACGGCCACCACTTAACTTCCATATTTTCATGATTTTCATTCATTTCTACATACTACAACGTACACAAACCTTCCATAACATGTAAAAGGAGATGAAACCTTACCTTTATCCACTTGTCTTCTACTTGTCTAGGGTTATGAACTTGCAAGAATGAATGGTTTTCTTGCTCCAACAATTATACCACGTTAAAGAGGACCTTCAAATTAGTGGGAATACTAGAAGAAAGTATGTTTTTTTTGGATCAAAATTGAGGGCTCAATTTTTCTTGCTCATGGCCGAATGGCCTCTCCTTTCTTCTCCTCTCCAAGTTTCTTGAAAATTCTAAGGATAAGAATGAGAAATGGGCTCTATTTGTCATCTTTTCTTTGCATATATTAAACTCCCATATGGGCCTTGGCCCATTAACCTTGGCCGGCCACCTTGGCCATTTTACTTAAGCCCAAATTCTTTTTTTTTTGTAATTCATGGAAAATTATTCTCCAAATTCCGAAGTTGCCCCTAGCCTTCCTCAATATTTCTATGAGTCATCTTGCGAATTCCCCTTTCTACCCCTAACCTTTCTTAATATCTCCACATCAAAATTTTTATAAACAATCAAAATATAGCCTTGTCCTCAACTTGTCGCAATTACTTCAAAATATCCGAATGTGCAAAATACGGGATATAACAGCAAACGATATTGAATTTTTTTAGGGTTAGTTTTAAATTATTTCAGCTTATTCAGATCAGACCTAGAGAGTATCACGTTAGTAAGGTACTAAAAGAAGCAGATATTATTATGAGATAAAAGATATGACAATTCCTTCTTAGGTTATGTGATTAAATATTTATCCCTGATGCGTATAGTATGATATAGTTTTGAAAGTGTATAGGGAGTTTGGGGTTAGTTGTTCCAATTCCTTGTTTGAGACAGAGAAGTTTCCTTAAGTGTGACCCATGTCTATAGTTCAGAAAGATAGTATACAACCCTAGAATGGAGTCATATAAGGAGAAAAAGTTAGAAATAACCTTATGCTTCACTTTAGTACTCAGAGAAGAATTAGATAATATGATGCTAGCAAGTGGTTAACAGAAGCATAGTAAGTAAGTTTGAATAGATACAGTGAATTACAGTTTTTTCGCAGAGTTAGTAGAAGTACGATTTGAGTACTTAGTCAAGGTAGCACTACTAAGTGGGTAACTGTCTGAATACACCGAAGGCGTGCTAGAACCCAAAGGGTTTAAGTTAAATTTAAGGTATAGAAATTGGTGAAAGAAGAAACCCATCTAAGCAATAAGAGAGCAAGCTACAGAAGAAACGCCTTTAAGGGTTATCAGAAAAGAGTTTTCCTCAAGACTGACAAAGCTAGTATGCCAGTTATGTACATTAGAAACCCGTTCATTTAAGTAATCCAGTTTTCCCAGTAAGTAAGACTTGCTTGAAGTAAGCGGAAGAAATGAGTCGTCAGTATGTTAGAGGAAATTAGCAGAACCACTAGATAACCACTTATCGCTAACTCAAGGGATCTACAGTCTTTAAACGTCAGCTTTTGAACTAAGGGGGAGATCGTGCGATAAGGTGACGATATAAACTATATGTTTTGTAAGTTGATAGGTGTTAAGGAGATTATGTCAGAGGGTCACAGTTTCATGTAGCCAAGATAAGGTGCGTAGAATGTGATTTTTGTCATGCTGTTGAGATCAAGTACCAGGTAATTATTTTATGAGATAAAATTCTAGATCGAATAGCGAGTTTTAAGGGTATAACGATTCCAATTCCAGAGTAATTCATGTACTATGTGGTATTAATTCCCAGACGTACTCAACTCGTGCCTTTCGTACCTATATCATGCCTATGTTAGAGCTTTATACTCTACGTTTAAGATATAAGAATTAACACTTCATACTATAGTAAGCTATGCAAGGGAATGTCGTTTCATGTTTCGCGCATCAGGTGTGCTCATGTCTAAAGTTAAAAACTGCATTCAGGTCTCATGTATCTATCATGCTTTTATACTCATGTCCATATTCTAGCATCTAAGTGCTTTTCAAATCTGATGATGATCTTGACCCCTATGATTATTTTATCCATGTTACCACATACTTGTGGCCCAATCCATTTCGCTATGCATCCCACTTATAGTGGTATCGTAACAATCATTTTGTTAGATAACAATGAAGGTGAACCAAGATAGATGTCCTACCCATGATTCTATGTAATTCGTGCTTATGTTTCTTTGGCTAATGTTTTAAACCATCTCGTAGCTTGGCACAAAGGATGCCCTTATCTTTTCCAAAGTACCTATGCTATTTTTATGTTCAAACCATGTCTTAGATGCTCGAGGAACGAATTATTCATGCCAATAATCTATTCTTTCATGAGCCTTATTTATAACAGGGGCAATTACTCACGGTGATAAGAGTAAGCTATGTTGAATCATGTCCCATCATTTCTGTATATCTAAGTTCTAAAGGTAATACTTTATCCATGCCTTACGTCTATGAGTACCCAAGAGTGAGCCTACAATTGTACTCCATGCAAGTCACACTTATGCGTTAGTCTTACTTCAATGCTCATTAACTCAAGTCCATACGCCATGGTATGCAGATACTCATGTGAACGCCATGTTTTTCATGTACTCATGTCCTATGTCATGCTATTCATGCAATCACGTTTCATGCCATATGAATCACGTTCCTATGTACGCATGTTCCACGTTACATCCTCCATGTACAATGCACCATGTCATGTCTGTTCTCTGAAGCAAAGTGTCTCATGTGAATATAATTCCTTTTCTCTCAGTCCTCTATAATTAGCTCACGAGAATGAGCAAGGTGAGCTAAGGTATTCATAATCATGATTAACAGCTAACAAGATAATCAGAAGTAAAGTGCATTCCTATATTCAAATAGATATCTTTTCATGTACCCTATGGTACTTATCTCGGGAGTATTCTACTTATATTCGACGTATTCATGTCATGCCTATGCTAGAGATTTATGAACACCTATGTTAGGATCATATTCTTGTTATATAACTCAAGTCTGTCGCATTCACATCGAGTTGTGCTTACATTCAAAGCCTAAGTCATACTCCTATCTCATATTACCATGGTGACATACAAACGTCTATGATTAAGTCTCTAAGTATCCAAATCCTACACGCGCTTAGTAGTCAACCCACATGTTGTAATAATCATGTTTTCGACATTCAGATCCCATGTTACGATATCCATTTGTACACGTATTTGTATCTCATGACAGTTTAGCACTAATGAATTCATGTCATCCAGTCTTCATGTATATGCCCCACGTCGTGCGTCTCACGCCCAGGTAATCATATCATGTTCGTGCCTATTTCCAATACTCATGTCATTCGTGCCTACGGACTTTCTTCCAAACCCCATGTATAGTAATCATGTAATCATTCAACCGATATTCGTGTGTTCAAGCCAGCCCAGTATTTATGTTAGCTATATTCAAGATGCAGTAATCACGTTATGTCACATCATGCATATTAAGATACCCTGTGAGTTGTGTGTTGGTACGTTAGTTAGCTAGCAGGCGTTTGAGAAATGTCGTGAGGGTCCGAATTATGAAGGAAGTCCTGCCATAAATTTTGTAGATTCCAGAGTTGGTAGCGATTCTTAACCACTAGTCGTAAATCGAGGACAAATGTTTCATGATTCTCATTCATGTAGGCGCTACTCAGTTTCATGTTCCCCATGTACGTGTTTCCATGTAATCACGTATTCAGTTCTCATGATCCATGACCATGTTCCCACGTAGCCATGTCAAGCTCTTATGTTTTACGTCATGTTTCTTTCATGTTCATGTATTCAAGCCATGTCCAGCGATGTTCTTAACCATGACCCATCATTCAAGGACAAATGATCCCAAGGGGGAGATATTGTAACACCCCGTACCTTTAACCTAAGCTTTTACCATGATCCTAGACTTAGAAAACCAGATAAAGAATGTGGAAATTTGAAATTTCCTCTTCAGTTGTAAGATGGTGGTTTATGTCCATGAACAGTGACCATATTTCAGTATACGACCTTTATTTCAAGTCGTAAACTGGTACCAAAGATTTCTGAGCATTCTGAAATTTGACACTTAGAGGTTACATCGTTAAATACGGACCGTATTTCAAAATATGGCCCGAATTTTAAAATGTATTTGGAATTTGGGAAAACGTCCTTGATGAAAGTTATAGATCTTTGAAATACCTTTCCAACGGTATATTATGGGGGTCAAACGGATATTTCTTCAGAGTTATGGCCATTTTATTAAAGAGACGCAGTGCAGTCCATACGGAATACGGACCGTATTTCAAAATACGGCCCGTATTTTAAAATACTGCCAGTATTTAACTGAGTGTAAAATTCAATTTTCTAGAACAGTATATATTTGTCCATATCAATTCAAATCATTATTTTTCATTCCTTCAAGCCCTAGAATGGCCTGCTACCCTCCTCCATCATCAAAAACACCAAGGTAAGCCTACTCTAATTATTCCAAGTCAATTCTAATACATATCCTTGTAATCTAAACAAGAAATCATCATTCCTAAACTAGGGTTTTGAAGAAAACCCATCTCAAAGTTCAAGAATTCAAGATTTTGGAAATCTTCTTCAAAATTCAACTCTTTAAATCAAGTTTTAGAGCATTACCAGGTAAGTAGTGTTGCTATCTACGCGTGAAAACATCATTGTTCTTCCCCACGCCTCTTAATCCATAAAGTATGAATCCTTATGAAAACTAGGGTTTCTATACCACGCTCATGACAACCCTAGGTCCATGTCCATGATTATATTATGTATGAATTGCTATTATTCTATCATTGTGTTCTTAATAACTCCATATGATTATTGAGAATCAATCTGTAATCCATGAAAACCCATATCTTGTATTCCATGGGTTCTTGCATGCATGGTTTTAGCTAAAAATGATTATTTCATGAATATCCTACATGTCTACAAGTTTTCATGCAACTATATTATATAATTACTTTCATGCCATGATACAAGATACATACATGCTATTTCATGAAACCATGTTTACAGGTTATTTCGTGAAATCATGATTACAAGTCAAGTATAAGTTAATTCACGAAAATCATGGGCTTCTTAGCCAACTATATCATGTTCATGTTTTTGGGAGTAGCACGAATTACCGAGAAGGCTCAGATAGCCCGAAACTACGTAGCCACCGTAGGACAAGGATCGCTCCGCCATGTTAGGACGATTCCTTAATTTTACACTGAATGGATACATCAGGCACGTTACCACCTTATACCCTGGAAAGGTATGGGGGCTCTGCTGGTCCGGCGAGGTACTAGACTCCACGTATCCACGTGGTGATATCATGTTGTCGGTTTATAAAATGCTCTCCCTACTTATCATGTTTTACTTATGTTATATATATATGTACTCATGCTCATGCTCAAGTTCATGTCCAGGTTTTCAGTTTCAGTTCTTATCATGTTATTCCATGTCCCATGTTATTTCTTTCAGTTGCTTTATATACCAGTACATTCAATGTGCTGACGTCCCCTTTTATTGTCCGGGGGCCTGGATTTCACGATGCAGGTACTGATTTACAGGAGGATGCATCTGCTCAGTAGGACATCATTCGTATCAGCTTATTGGTGAGCCCCATCTAATTCGGGGTTTAGTCAACTCTTTATTTTATGATTAACTATGCATCTAAGGTATGCTGGGGGCCTTGTCCTAGCGAGTATATTTTCCATGTTCAGACTTATGTTATAGGTTTCATAGACTAGACAAGTCAGTTATGTCATGTCACACTCTCGGAGTCGTATAACCATTTTTAGCTCATTCATGTTATTTTCGCACTCATGTTTAAACAAGTATTTTGATTAAGTATTATGACTTATTGCATTTTATAAAGGCTCATCATGCATTCACGTTAAATTCCGCTCATGTTATGCCTCATGATGATTCAGCAAGCCATGTGGTTCGCTCGGTCACATGCAGTAAGGCACCGAGTGCTGTGTTTCGTCCAGGCCATGGTTCGGGTCATGATAGTTTCATAGACTAGTCTAGCATGTCATGTCAGATACTCAGTTGTATTTAGCCTTGTCGCTACATTATCATGATTTTTGTACTTATGTTTAAAACGTTATTTTCAAACTTTTGATTACAAAATCTTATGCTTATTCATACTTTCATGATTTAACTTATATTCCGCATTAGTACATATCTATGTTGATTCAGCAAGCCATGTAAAGTACTCAATCACTTGCAATAAAGCACCGAGTGCCGTGTTATACCTAGGCCATGGTTCGGACTTGACACATGGGTCATGGATTTGAGGCATTTCCCTTAGAATGTTTGTAAGGTATGGGGGGCATTTCATATCATTGCATTTCACTCCACATCATTTCATGGTACATTTTCTCATTTTTTTCTTGGTGAATGACATAATTGAGTTGCTTGCTTGCTTGTAAAGCTCTTTTACTAGAAACTTGACGAATTTGAGGGTTGTAAATAACACTTAGGTCTACGATCCGAGAGTATCGAGGCTTACTATGATTATTATCATTGTGAACATCATTTGGACGTGCTTAGTGACTGTACTTGACTGCTTATCTATTTTACATGTTGATTTCTTCTCATTTATATGCGTTATCTAGTCATTGTCGGCCTATAATACCAATGAGTACTAGGGTTGAGCTTATACTACTCTTACTACACTCCTTGTGGAATGTAGGGTTTGATTCAGGTATGTTCGGGACCTCATGACTGATCCAAGGCTATCACCAGAGATGTTTGGGTGAGCTACTAGCCGGCCTACAGCCCGAAGTCTCTTCTTATGCTATCTGCCGACATCCTTTTTATAGGCAGTATTTGTTTTGGTGTTGAGTTTGTATTTCATTTCCTGTCACAACCCAATTTCACTAAGTCATGTGGGCACCTACCTTTCCCACTTCGATAGGCGAACCCTGAACCCAACATTCAACAAATAGTAGAAATAGCAAAATAAAGTAAAATAACGTAAGTCTCACGATAATAATATAAATAAGTGCGAATGTAAAAGAAATCTACCCCAGTATTTGGTCTGGTCATACAAGAGCATCTAATCAAATACTACAAGTCTGAATAATAATACATAAGTAGTCTCAAAATCATGTCTCTGAATGGAAAGCAAGACATAAGTAATCGAAAGAGTCTTCGGGCAGTGAATGTCCTTATGCTTACCCTGAAGAGGCTCGAATCAACAATCCTTGAGTATCAGCCATGAGGGGTAGAAGTAGATTTAACCTGGTACTCTGCATTTATAAAAGAATGCAGCAAGTGCAAGTCAATACAAATAACAAGTACTGGTAGGTATCATAAGTTGACTAAGACTAGCTAACGTATATAAAGACAACAAAGCAAGATAAAAACGTAAGACAACAAGGTACAAGTCAACACGAATCAATAACCACGGTAAAAGTCATCACCTATGTTATAGCATCTAAACCCAACTGTGCCAAGTCACAGTATGACCAATGCGAACCAGTATACCACAATCACATCACAAGTTATCACCCATGTTATAACATCTAAACCCAACTATGCCATGTCTCAGTATAACATTCCGCACCAGTATTTCACAATCATATCACAACAATATCATACAAAACAAAGAGGTACGATACAATGCAACAATGCATGAATGTGTATGCAATGCATATGCACCGTACACATGCACTTCGACCGATGGAATATCACATACTGGCAGCACAACCCATGGGGGACCCGCGAAGTCCGTATCAGTCACTCTGCACATTGTCCAGAGATGACTCCATCCCACTTATACGCCTCGTATCAGCCATTCCGCACACAGCCCATAGATGACTCGATATATAATGTGTTTCAATGAATCTGCATTTCTTTCTCACTTTCCATCTTAAGTATCGTAACAATGCAATATCAATGTATTATGGAAGTGAGTATGAATACGACGCAATGTAATATCAACAACCAATTCAATCCTAAACAGTACCACACATGGCACACAAGTAGTATCAATAAACCAGGCTACACAATAAGCCATAATAAAATCACAATTCTCATCTCAATATCAAAATCAAGGTAAAGTACCGCAATATCACAATCATGATATATTACTAATCACCAATACCCAATGTCTCAACATGGCAACAAGCTAAGAAGTAAATAGATCAAGATAAGTCAATAACACAATGGGGTGTCTAGCCCCCAAATCATTCAACTAGGCCCAACCTAAGGCAATATCCAATCCAACTTCATACCCGAAGGTTTACATGCATTCTCTGAAAATATCATCTAAACATACGCTTTGCTAATCGAAGTCTCACCATAAGAAAATCGTAACCTACCTGGAAAGCTGAACAACAATTTCCAACAATCAAACCTTGGTCTTGCCCTTACTTTGTGCCTCGTGATGATGAAAGCCTAATCATATCCGGATATGAAATTAGAATCAAGAAAAAAAAACCCAAATAACCATATTCCTAATCAAGTCCCAAACCCTAACTCATGGAATGGGGAAAATGAGAGAATTCGAAGGATACCCATAATAGTCTTAGAAGAATTTCGAATAAAAAAGTTAGTCAAAAAACCCATTCCCATCCTCAAGGGGAAAAATGGTCATTTCATAAGGAAATCAGATTCAATAAGGTCAAATTATTAATGTAGGAAGTCATACTAATCCAATGGTACCCATATTAACATACTTCAAATCCGAACCCAAAAAATCTCAAAAAATAGGAATCCTAGCCACGAAGGGAAAAAAATAGAAATTTTAGTTAAAAATCAGTTTACCCATTACTTATGGAACCTATATACCAAAAATAAGTGAAATCCATCAACTAATTCACGTTTAATTGAAGAAAAACCAAGTTCAAGCCTAGGGTTCAAATCCCCAATTTACCTCCCTTAATTCAAGAATCTTAGCATGAAATAATCCTACTAACCCATAGAATGATCATAAAAAGGTATTTGGAATGTTACCCAAATGATAATCCTTGAAAAAGTCTCTACAAGTCTCCCAAACCGAGCTTCTAAGTGGAAAATATAAGAATGGAAGTCAAATCTCGATTTTTGGGGACTAAATAACTGCTTAGCAAATTCCTTCTAAGAGAAAACGGGCCCCGCTCGCAAACGATAAGAAGGATCATACCCAACCCCTTCGCGAACTCAGCCTCAAGTCATGAATGTGAACCTTTGGGAAATTTTAGCCTTTGCGAACGCGGCCTACTTTCGCAAACACGAAGAGCAAACCCAGCACTGAAACACTTGAATTTTTTGGTGTTTTCCAAACTTGGAATCAATACCCGAAATCACCCTGGAAGCTCCCGGACACAAACCAAATATGTATACGTATGTAAAAACGCACTACGAAGGCACTCGTGGCCTCAAAATTCGAATCATAGGTCTCGTTGACTGAGTCAACCCCCAATACCTCAAAACTAACTTTCCCACCCAAGTCCCAAAATGTACCTGGGTGCATTGGGAACCGAACTGAATATATACACGTTCTGAACGACCATCCCAACCTTTCAGAATCGACGAATTTTCGGTTAAAGTCCGTTTTCTCAAAAGTCAACTTTAAGTCAATCCTCCATTTACTCAAAAGTCAATTTGAAGTCAATCCTTTTTCGCTTCAAGCCCAAATTTTCATAAAATCGTCCAAATCATATCCAAAGGCCTCAGGAAGCATATCAAAGGTCCCCTCTGGTCAAATGTGAGCTAAGAAATCTTAGATAAGCATCAAAAGCATCGAAAAAGAGGGAAGAGAACAAGGAAAGATACTTGAGCCCGCAATAACTGGGGATATCTCCAAAACATATCGGGCTCCTTTTACTAAGAAGGATTCTCATTGCTCATAACTAAATCCCAATGAATGATACAGGAACCATCAAAATGGTACTTCTTCAACATAAAACCATGGAAGATTGGATGAACACCTGACCGGTCTGGTGGGAAACTAACTCGTAAAACCTAGGGTCAGTACAACAGATACTCTCAAATAGGCCGATACACCACAAGCTCACTTTCCCTTCTTCTTAAATCGCATGAAACCATACATGGGTGTAACCTCGAGAAGAACCTGCTCGCTCACTTTACCAGTCACAACTCTCTAAAATAGCTCAAGCTCTAATTCTCATATCTCCGTATTCGAATTTCCCCCACAATTGATCCTCGAATAAACGAACTGCTTTGCTCGAATCCTCTGATTTAATAAAATCGCAACTCTGAACGCAATCAATAGGTCCCATAAACACTTTCTCAAACGAACGTAATCCTTCGAAACATGGCCACAAATCATAGCCCATTCTGAACCGGGAAGATATTTTGATTCCGATAACCTTTCCTTCACACTTGTTAAAGCCATTTTTCGCACCGCGATTTCTTATAAAGACATGCACACACACACCGCAACCTGAAATTATGACTTACTCTCGCCAGAAAGAATCCTTGATTCATCTGAGTTCTCTACGTAAGTCCATCAAAACTGATCTTACTGACATCCAACTTGGCTAGTTACAAGTGTTCTTAAACCTTAAAATCGCAATACAGGAACCATATCACTGAATATCTCACCGAGCAAAGTCCATCGGAAACCAAATGATCACTATAAAGACCTTTCGTACAACAGTTCCTCCTCAACTCTGCACTAAGCTCATTGTAAACCATTATTATATCTAAGTAACTGTTCCCGGAAAATATCAACAAATAGAAAACCCTGACAAAGCTCGATAAATCTGTCATACCTCAAATCTGAGCCGAAACGCATCGAATCCTTAAATATCTTCCTAGAAATATAACCATAGACTAGTAAGATTAACTCGAACAATGCTGACCCCGAATGAATGCACAAATCTTGATTATCACCAATAGTCATTTGAACTGGCTCCGAATTTTTGAAATCAATCACAGTCTTATCCCACACCTGTGACGGCCAATTCTAATCTTTTCCTCACACATAACAAATCATTTCTATCACACTTGACTTCATAAGTTGAGTCCTATCCAAGTTATCAACTTAGTATCGAAGAGCTATACCTTACGATTCCAATCTTTATGTTTCTCAACCTTTACCCGACACGCAAATCTGATACAACCCCGAACTTTCCGACGGAAAACCTCAAACCTCATATGATAATCATTTGACCATTGAACCTCTCATTTTATCATCTCGATATGCCCATAAATTTTCTGAAAGTATCAAATCTTACACTGTTGCTCTAAATCTCACATAACTACCCCCAAGTTTTTAATAACCAAAAGTGCTTACCAAACTGTGTCAAAATTACTTGCAACATAATATATTATCACAAGTAGGGTCTCACCTCAAAAATATAACTCTAGTCCTCACATGAAGGGATTCCATAAATCTTTTCTCTTAAAGCGTGCTAACTCATCCACTGTAGAATGTACGAAACTTATCCAATGTTGTACCACCAAGCCACTTTTTATAAACCTAAACATGTCGGGTTCACTGAAATATGCTTATCACTAGTTGCCGATCACGAACCTCACAGAATTTTCCTCATATCACTTAGTCCATTTTTTTAGACTTCCTTCCTTAAGATCACGCAACAATCATATCTCATCTGAATATGCAAGATAACGATGCCACAATCTAAATAGACTCAAGTAATCCTAAGATGTACCTCATTCTTGCCGACTCTCAATCAACTACACCTTTTTATTGACTCACCAATTTCCCAATTTTTAATCAATTCATGATCATCAATACCGTAATGATATGTTTTGGAAGCTAGCTGAATCAATCCTAGAAATAGGATCATACCACACACTTTGCACATCAGAGTTTTCTTATCGCTTACAACTCTAAATTGAACACTCTCTCAATCCAGCGTATCACATAACTATCTTACCAATATCCTCATGTATCTAACTGAATCATGCTTGCACAAATTGTCTTACGAAATCTCCAAAATGTTATCCCGAACTTAACTCAGTTAACCCATTGTTGATTAATCTGTCATGAAATTATGGCACATCTGATGCTTTTTAACTCTAAGTTTTACTTGTTTTCGAGTGAGTTTGTGTCAGTTTGATATGTTTTGTGTATATTGTAAGTATTTGATAGTTAGAATACATAACCAAGCGAAAACAAGAAGACTTAGCACTAATTATGTACTTGTACGGACCGTCTACATGTCGACGGTCCGTCAAATGTGTCGTCGTTATGCAGAAGTGAAACAGTTCAGGGACTTGGCAATTTGGTGAAATAACAGGACTAGAAGAATGACGGACCGTCAACATGCTCGACGGTCCGTCGACTTGCATCGTCATTTGAAGTTCTGAGAGTTAACACTCTTCTAGAAGTACATCAGAAGACCGTCATTACTCAACGGTACCGTCGATGTACATTGTCAGTCTGTCGAGTTGCAAGCCGCCTGGGCTATTTAGTCTTTTGTTAATTTTGAGTTTTTGACTTGTATAAATACGTGATAGGGTTTTATTTTTGAGATATCTTGAGTTTAAGACTTGTATTAAGCACTTTGAGTTCTTGGTACTTTTCAAGGGTTTCAAGACTATTCTATTTTTGTTTATCTTCCATTCTCTTCGTAAGTTCAATAACCATTACAATTACAATGTTTTGTGTGTTTATCAATTTCGTGAGTAGCTAAATTCTCTACTAAGGTTGTGGACCCAAGGATGGGTATTTTGCTAATGGTTTTCTGGTTGTGATATATGCATAATGGGTTGTTAGGGTTTATTAGTTCTTCATTATTCATTGCTAGTTGATGGTTGCAAATATTAGCGTATGCCACAAATCTTGATTTATTTGAGAAAATAATTAAGGTTTGGTAAGAACAAATAACAAGAACTCAAGACTTTAAACCTTGTTTAATAAATTCACTTAGGGATAAGAGAAATGTACTTGACATGATTAATCGTTCTTCATATAAACTCCTTTGTATTTGGGAAAATCATAAATAGATATTGTTCTTAATTATTGGGAAGTATTAGGAACTCCACTAGAGATTAAGTGCACTCATACAACGACCCATTAGAAGTATATCATATTAGAACCCTAAGCATTGCATTCATTTGGAGGGGACACAACCTTTGTTTCTTTTACCAATCAATTACCAATCGATCAAATTAGTTCTTGAAAGACCAACATTTTTGCAACTATTCGCAATACGAACTTAAGATTGCAAGAAAGTATACAACGAGTTTAGTAACCTTTTCACACCATATTTTCCGTGAGATTCGACCCCAATCTTGTTGAGTTACTATATTTGACACGCTCCGCTTTACTCTAATAAATGAGCGTATCAAATTTTGGCGCAGTTACCAGGGAATATAGTTTTGAAATTACTAAATAGTGATTACTTTGCTTGAAGTCTTTTTGTCATTCCATCATACCTTGTTTGCTATTCCTTGTGAACAAGGTGATCATGAATCGAAATCAATGAGGAGCAAATGGTAACCAGGGTGGTCAACAAAACCCCCTGGTTATAGCGATAAATGAGAATGTATTTGCTGATATGATAGACGTGGAGGACTATGCATTTGCTATTGTTCTTCCTCGGGTTAGAGCTACAAGTGTCAAAATTGATTCCTCTCTCTACCAGTTGCTCAAACTTGAGGGCTATTTTCAGAACTCCACCGACAATGATCCTTACCAATATTTGTAGAATTTTGTGGATATATGTGCTAATCACATCCAAAATAATGTTTCGCAAGATGATATTCGGCTAAGGCTCTTCAAATATTTTTTAGCTAGAGATGCAAGAGTGTGGTTTGAAAAGCTGCCCCTAAATTCTATTACTTCATGGGAAAGGATGGTTTCGGTTTTTCTCAAGAAGTGGTATCCCCCAAGCAAGAAGGCTGGAATTCGTGACAAATTTTATGAATTCAAACAATGCCAGTGGAGCAACTATATGAAGCTTGGGAGAGATTTAAAGAATATTTGCAGAAGTCTCTAAAACATGGTTTTCCAGAGAATATAGTGATGGAGAAATTCTATATAGGGTTGGACCCTATAACACAATCAGTTACGAACAATGCAGCTGGTGGGTGTTTCATGGACAAAACTTATACCAGAATTTCTGATATGCTTGACGGATTGACTACACACAATCAGGCATGGCATTCAGGTAATGCTGATAGTCTACTGTATGGGGATGCAATGATCCACAATATAGTGAAAGAGAACTATGATACACAGCAAATGTTGGCTCAGCTTGCAATGAATATTTCCTTGCTAACCAAGAGGTTTGATGAGAAGGAGATTGAAAAAGTGAATGTCTATGAAGAAGCTCAAGGAATGCCTAAAGGGATGTACTAAGTTTAAGAGTGTCCATATCTAGAGGGACCTCCTATGCTGGTTGAAGATGCTAACTATGTGAACAACTCTCAAAGGAGTTATCAAAGGCAAAATTACTAAGGGGGTTACCAAAATCAAAATCAATGGAAACCTCAGCAGGGTCAAGGTACTTACAACCACAGCTAGGGGAAATACAATCATAATTATGGTGGCGCGAACTAAGGGAACTACAACAATAACAGCAATTTCAGAAATAAGAGTTCCAATCCATATATTCCACCAAAGGGGCAATCAAATGATCAAGGTACTTCGCGGATGGACGATATGCCTGAGAAGGTGCTAGCAAATCAAACCAAGGCTGAGAAGACTTTATCTGGGTTGAATGAAGTAGTGGGATCTCATACGGCTTCCATTTAACAGCTCGAATCACAAATGCGTGATATTTCCAAAGAGCAGCACCCTCCTCAAAAGGGAGGACATCGTAGTGACACTATTCCGAATTTAAAGAATTGGAGAGGTAGTGTAGACCGTGTTTATGCTATTAGTACTCGGATTGTTAAACTACTCCAAGGTGCTAAAAATAAGGTAGTAAATCTCGAGCCAGTTGCTGAAGAAGAAGAGATCTAATCTGAGGTACCAATTATTGCTGAATAGGTTCTCGCAGAAATTCTAATTATGGAGGAAGTTGTTGATATTCCAGAGGGTTAAAAAATGACTGATGATAATAGCAAGAAGATTGTAAAAGGAGCTCTACGCTCTTTGACTCAGCTTGTCAAATCTAAGCCTCCCTTTCCTCAAAGGTTGGTGAAGAAGACAAAAAATACTAACTTTCAGAAATTTTATGATCAGCTGAACTTTCCATTCTTGGATGTTGTTAAGAAGATGCTTGGATTTGCGAAGTATGTGAAAGATCTGCTTACGAAGAAGAGGTTTGTGCAACATGAAACTATGAATTTGACTCACACTGTGAGTTCTATTATTTTGACAACAATAGTCTAGAAGAAGAGAGATCCTAGGGCATTCTCCATTCCTTGTTCTATCGGGCGTTTTGATTTTTTTCATGCTTTGTGTGATAATATGGCTACTATAAAGTTAATTCCACTTGCTATTTATAAGCAATAAGGATTGGGGATGCCTAGTCCGATGACTATGCAATTACAGATAACTGACAAATCTATTAAGAAGCCAGTTGGCGTGGTTGATGGCATTCTTGTGTGGGTTGGTGACTTTCTGTTGCCCACAGATTTTGTATTTTTTGATTGTTTTGTTGATCATGATATTCCTATTATTCTGGGAAGGCATTCCCTTACTACAGGAAGGACTCTTATGGATTCAAAAAAGAATGAAATAAAATTCCGAGCCAATGATGAAGAGGTGTCTTTCCCGGCAAGTAAGAGGATGAAGTTACCAAGTGCTTAGGAAAGCATTTTGGTGATTGATTATTTTGATGTTGTTGATGAAGCTGTTGAAGAACAAAGTTTGGGAGAAGCTCTTGCTGCTATTCCAGTGAATTTTGATGCTTTAGACATGGAAGGTTATATGGAGATGGTGAATTCTCTTGTTGAGTTGGGTTTATATTCTTACTACCCAAAGAAGCTTTATCTTGATCTAGAAAATAGAAAGACACCACCAACAAAACCATCCATTGTCGAGCCGCCTAAGCTTGAGCTTAAGTAGCTGCCTGCACATCTGAAGTATGAGTTTCTAGGCCTAGACAACACTTTGCCAGTTATTGTGTCGGCATTGCTGAATGAAGAGCTGATAAAGAAATTATTAGAGATATTACGATAATACAAGTGTACTATAGGATAGACTATTGCAGATATTGAAGGAATTCCCTCGAGCATATTTGAGCACAAGATTTAGCTTGAGGAAGATAGTACACCAAGTGTTGACCACCAGCAGAGATTTAATCCACCTATGCAAGAGGTGGTAAAGAAGGAGATAATTAAATGGTTGGATGCTGGAGTGGTATATCTTATTACAGAAAACAAGTGGGTAAGCCCGGTATAGTGCGTTCCAAAGAAGAGAGGTATCACAGTAGTGCCTAATGCAAAAACCAAGCTAATTTTGACTCGTACTATTACTGGATGATGTGTTTGTATAGATTATACAAAGCTAAATTCTTCCACTTGCAAGGACCACTTCCTCATGCCTTTTATTGATCAGATGCTTGATCAGCTGGCTAAAAGGTCCTATTATTGCTTCCTAGATGGGTATTCTGGCTACAATTAGATCAACATTACTCTTGAAGACCAGGAGAAGACGATATTCACTTGTCCTTGTGGGACTTTTACTTTCAGCAGAATGCCATTTGGGCTTTTATAATGCACCAGCTACTTTCCAGAGGTGTATGATGTCAATTTCTCAGACATGGTGGGAGACTTCTTGGAGGTCTTTATGGATGATTTCTCTATGTTTGGTGACTATTTTGATGACTGTCTTGACTATCTGGGTCGAGTGCTGAAAAGATGCGAAAAGACTAATCCTGTGCTGAACTGGGAGAAGTGTCATTTTATGATGAAGGAAGGGATCGTTCTCGGTCATGAAATCTCTGAAAAGGGGATTGATGTCGATTAGGATAAAATTGATGTGATTTCAAAACTTTCTCCACCCATCTTAGTTAAAGGTGTCCGGAGTTTCTTAGGACATGCTGGGTTTTATAGGTGCTTTATCAAAGATTTCTCCAAAATTGCAAATTCATTATGTAAGCTTCTTGAGAAAGAGGTTAAGCTCGAGTTTGATAAAAAGTGCCAAAAGGCGTTTGATGAATTGAAAGAACGCCTGACTTCTGCTCCCATTATTGTTTCTCCCGATTGGTCTCTGTCGTTCGAGCTGATGTGTGATGCGAGCGATTTTTCTACTGGTGTTGTGCTTAGCCAGAGGCACAAAAAAATTATGCGCCCAAGCTACTACACCAACAGAATGTTGAATACGGCACAGATGAACTACACAGTGACTAAGCCAAAGCTACTTGCTATAGTCTATGCTTTTGAGAATTTTCGAGCCTATCTATTGGGGTCCAAAGTTATGGTGTATACTGACCATCCTACTTTGAGGTATCTGATAGCAAAGAAAGAAGCAAAGCCGCAATTGATTCGACGGGTCCTTCTGTTACAAGAGTTCAATTTTGAGGTAAAAGACCGAAAGGGGACAGAAAATTAGGTTGCTGACCATCTCTCACGGCTTGAAGAAGCTAGGAGACCTCCATAGGAGTTAGATATTAATAATGATTTTCCTAATAAGCGAGTTCTAGAAATGACAGCTGAGGTAGCACCTTGGTATGCAGACATCGCCAACTTTTAGGTGACGGGCATTATTCCAGAGAAAATCAAGTCATACCAGAAGAAAACGTTTTTGAGAGATTCTCATCAGTATTACTGGGATGAGCCGTATTTATTCCGAACATGTACTGACAACATCATTCGTCATTATGTTCCTGAGTATGAGGTTATGGAAATTCTAAAGGCATGTCATGCCTCTTCGGTTGGGGGTCATCATTATGGGACCCGAACTGCAGCCAAAGTCTTTAAGTGCAGATATTAATGGCCCACTTTGTTCCATGATGCAAATTTGTTGGTAAGGTCCTGTGCTAAGTGCCAAAGACAAGAGAGTATTGGTAGGAGGCAGGAGATGCCTATGAACTTTGTGATGGAAGTGAAAGTGTTCGATATTTGGGGAATTGATTTTATGGGGCTCTTTGAGCTCTTGTGGCATGAAGTACATCTTGGTTGTTGTGGATTATGTGTCTAAATGGGTAGAAGTGGTGGCTTTACCTAATAATGAAGCCAAGAGTGTCATGGGGTTCTTAAAGAAAAATATATTCACTCGTTTTAGTACCCCGAGGGCAATAATCAGTGATGGTGGTTCTCACTTTTACAAGCCTTCGCGGGATTGATTGAGAAGTATAGTGTAAAACATAGGGCTGAAACCCCTTATCATTCTCAGACAAATAGGCAATTTGAAGTCTCCAATTGTGAGATAAAGAGTATTTTGGCCAAGACGGTCAATGCAATTAGGACTGACTACTCCCGAAAACTTGATGATGCTCTTTGGGCCTATCAGATTGCTTACAAAACTCCAATTGGGACTTCTCCATTCATGTTGGTTTTCGACAAGGCATGCCATTCGCCAGTCGAGCTTGAGCATAAGGCCATGTGGGCCTTGAAGAAGCTGAATATGGATTGGGAAGAAGCAACTAAACCTCGGTTGTTTCAACTCTATAAAATGGATGAATTTTGATACTAGGCTTATGAGAGTGCAGCATTGTATAAGGAGAGGATGAACATTATCACTACAAAAAATCCTTATGCGAGAGTTTTACAAGGGTGATTCTTTCTTGCTATATACTTCTAGACTAAAGCTACTATCGGGTAAGTTAAAATCAAAGTGGTCCGAAATTTTCGAGATGGTAAGCGTTTCACCTAATAGGGAAATTGAATTGAAGTCCGAAGATGGGACTCAGACATTTAAGGTTCAGAGGGTGAAGCACTACCATGGCTTTATTGATGGCGATAGTGATTGGCTGACTGAGTAAGAGGACGGAGACTACTAACATGTCCCAGCGGATACTTAAGCGCTGGTTGACGCTTGATGGCAAGTTCTGGTGGAGTATAATACAATTGCGACTTCTCCCTACTCAGGCTGATAATGCACTCACTATTGATAGATCTATCATAGTTACTGCTTTGCTAACTAGATACCCGATTAGTTTCGGGCGGTTGGTTGTAGATGAGATTCAACTTAGGGCATCACAGTCCACCACTTCATTGATATATCAGTGTTTGATTACTAAGCTCATTTGGAGGGTACATGTCCATATTTTACCACACATTGATCACCGGATTATAGCCTAGCATGTGAATTCTGAAAAAGAGCAGAGATGAGGCTATTAGAGAGGACCAAGGTGCAGAGGATGGCTTCCCGATATAGTTTGGGGGTTTGCCTGAGCCTTAGGATATTCAGTATTCAGGGGTCGCCGGTGACATTATGGAGGTGTTACCGGCCACTACTGCCCCTGTTTCCAAGCCTATCCGGACTTCAGATCTTGAGACTCTACATACAGATGCACCAGCGACCCAGACTCTGGCTTCACAGCCACAGAGTGCAGCTCCACAGCCACAGGGTCCTGCTGCACAGCCACAGGGGCTAGTCAAAGTTTCTAACCCATATGCTTTCTCGTTTGAGAACTTCAGGAAGTTCGCAAAGCAAGCAGCGATGTCAGATGAGTAGTCCAGAATCATAGTCAGGCAGCTAGATGAGTTTGTAAATAAGAGGGTTGCAACTGCTATGGTGCCACTGAGGCAGGCCATGGTGACTCGCTTGGATAGTTTTGAGATGAGGCTTGAAGCGTTAGAGCTGTCTCGACCGAGTACTTCTACTAATGTATCGAGGGTTGAGTTGGAGCAGCTGAAAGCTGCAGTATTGATTTTTCATGCTCTTGAACTGAGTGTAGTGATGATGCCACCCCCACCAGGATTGAGGTGGATGAGGACGTGCTTCCGGTGGTACAGTTACTTGATGATAAGGGAGCTCCTACTCTCACTCCAGCTGCAGATGTTAGGAGGAAGATGAAGAGAATGGTAGAGAATGATGATGAGGGCGATGAGGTGCGAGAGAGGACTCGGCCTTGGGGTTAGATCTTAGAGGAGAAATATATCCAGGAAGCTACCTGAACTCTCTGGAGTTGAACTACCCTCGTGGGACTGCACGGACCACATCGCGCAGTGCTCTAGATGGGAAGACTTTGCCACCGCCCCTCCCTATTCCAAAGCCAGTGCTTAAGGGCACTACCACTACTGCTGCCACTGATGCTCCAGCTAATGCCTCGCAGCCCTTAGAGCCTCTAGATAAGAAACGCGCCTAGTGTGCCACAGGTATTCCTACTGCCTTGTTTTTATTTTACTGCAATCGAGACACTGCAGATTGGGAGTGTATGTACTTGATATGTAGATAGTGTATATATGTGGTTAGGACCCCCTTAGTTTTTCTTTTCTATGGTTCTTTTCTCGAGGGGTTTTATTTTCTGTTGAACCTGGAATGCTTAGGTCATGTTTAGATAGAATAGAGTAATTTTGACTTATGTGGTGGTGATTTGAGTAACGTAAGGCATCCTTGTTGTGATTTGAAATAAATACACTCCATTCCGAAATTGTTTTATACTTGGAACTGGTTGTTTAATTGACATGCATTATTTTTTGTGTGACATTCAGATTATTGCATTACCTTGTATGCTAAAGTCTTAGCAAGAGACTAGTGTGTTGACAATTCTTATGCTATGTGTGTGAGGTTCTTGTATATATATTCTCTAGTTATGTGTGTAATTTGAAACTTACCTGGCTAGTCGTGCCCGAATCCTAGGATAAGTTGAGTTGTGTAGTGATCTTAGGCTTCGTTTGTTGATAGAGAACCCTTTTTGCCTGATTATAAGCCTATCGATAGATAGATATCCCTTGTTAGCCATGTTGAGCCATTAAGCCTATTTTTTGACTAGCCGTAATGATCAAATACCCGTTCTGAACATCCCTCTCTTCGCACCCTGTCCCTCCTTGATGCTAATGTGATAAGATTGAGGCTAAAAGCCTAAGTTTGGGGTGATAGGTGATACAAGGGGGGAACTTGAGGCTTAGGCCTAAAGTGGGGTAAAAAGTGAATTGCATAGTTAAACGAAAACGGTGTGGTAAGTGTAAAAAAAAAAGAGAAAAAAAAAAGATATAGTGAGTAGAGTAGTAATAAAACCACACCGAGGTAAGAGAAAAGAAGGGCGAAAAAAGGTAAGAAGGTAAAAGAAGTGTAGTGTTCAAAGAGGGTTAGTCACTATTACCCAAAAATATACATCCGACCCGTCCCTAAGCCTGCATTACAATCCTGAAAAAGTCCTAATGTGATCACAACCGAACTGTCAAAGTTAAGGGTATTGAAAATAAGGGCAAGCCTATGGTATTTGCATACGTAACTAGAGAATTTCTTTGTGAGTGTGAGTGTTTCTCTTCTTTTTAGTCTTCTCTCCCATTTGCGTGTACATATATGTGTTGGGACGTTCATTGGTCTATGTGAGGGCATGAGAATTCGTTAAGTGATTAGTTTCCTATAAGTCTAGGTTCAGGTGTGCTATGGTTCCGTTAATAACTAGATGTCACTGATTGAAGCTTCATTGTTAGGTGCAACGGTTCTTTGATTGATATCGTCAGTATGAGGAGGAGCCATTGATATACAAGTGATATGTCGGTAGTACTTGCCATAACCATTGTAGACAGTTTTACTTTGTGATATCAAGATATTGGTATTTGAGTTTGTTGTTTTACTTGCGTGAGGGCAAGCAAAGACGTTAAATTGGGGGTGTTGATGTGACGTGAAATTATGACACATTTGATGCTTTTTAACAAGTTTTACTTGTTTTCGAATGAGTTTGTGTCAGTTTGATGTGTTTTGTGTATGTTGCAGGTATTTGATAGCTAGAATGCAAAAGGAATTGAAAACAAGAAATTTGAAGACTCAACAGTGATTATGCACTTGTACGGACCGCCAACATGTCGACGGTCCGTCAAGTGTGTTGTCGTTATGCAGAAGTGAAACAGTTTAGAGAATTGGCAATTTAGTGAAATAACAGGACTGGAAGAATGGCGAACCGTCAACATGCTCGACGGTCCGTCGACTTGCATCGTTGTTTGAAGTTCTGAGAGTTAACACTCTGTCAGAAGTACATCAGAAGATCGTCGTTACTCAACGGTACCGTCGATGTACATTGACGGTCTGTCGAGTTGCAAGCCGCCTGGGCTGTTTAGTCTTTTGTTATTTTTGAGTTTTTGACTTGTATAAATACGTGATAGGGTTTTATTTTTGAGATATCTTGAGTTTAAGACTTGTATTAAGCACTTTGAGTTCTTGGTACTTTTCAAGGGTTTAAAGACTATTCTATTTTTGTTTATCTTGAATTCTCTTCGTAAGTTCAATAACCATTACAATTACAATGTTTTGTGTGTTTATCAATTCCATGAGTAACAAAATTCCCTACTAAGGTTGTGGATCCAAGGACGGGTGTTTTGCGAATGGGTTTCTAATTTTGATATATGCATAATGGGTTGTTAGGATTTATTAGTTCTTCATTATTCATTGCTAGTTGATGGTTGCAAACATTAGCGTATGCCACAAATCTTGATTTATTTGGGGAAATAATTAAGGTTTGGTAAGACCTAATAACAAGAACTCAAGGCTTTAAACCTTGTTTAATAAATTCACCTAGGAATAAGAGAAATTTACTTGGCATAATTAATCGTTCTTCATATAAACTCCTTTGTATTTGGGAAAATCATAAATAGATATTGTTCTTAATTATTGGGAAGTATTAGGAACTCCACTAGAGATTAAGTGCACTCATACAACGACCCATTAGTAGTATATCATATTAAAATCCTAAGCATTGCATTCATCTGGCGGGGACACAACCTTGGTTTCTTTTACAAATAAATTACCAATCGATCAAATTAGTTCTAGGAAATTAACACTTTTTACAACTCTTCGGAATGAGAACTTAAGACTGCAAGAAAGTATACAACGAGTTTAGTAACCTTTTCACACCATAGTCCCTGTGGGATTCGACCCCAACCTTGGTGAGTTACCATATTTGACGTCGTCCGCTTTACGCTAATAAAAGGTGTAGTTTGAGCGTATCATTGATCTACCATTTTAAGCATCCTTGTATACTAACCCCTTACTAAATATCCTTAACATTCCTAGCCCTCGAAGAATCACCACTTACCTCATTTATCAAATCTGAACACTTCTAACCACTCGCTTATATTCAATGACATAAGCCGAGTAATAACACCACTAGTAGCAGGATCTTGTCAAATTGACACAACGAATACAAGGCCCCCAACCTTAGTCCAACATTAAGTGCAACACCTGATTAACCCTCCTGAGTACTAAACTTTTAAACTGGCCTAACACTAATAATCGTTCCATTAGTCAATCACTGGCCCTATTAGGTCATGACACAATTGAAAATTCCAACTCATCCTTAAACTCTCAAGCCCACTCTACATTGAACAAACACAACCAAGCTCTCACATCACTAATTCTTGTTTCAGCGGTTTCCTTTCTGCAGTAAACCTCGAAGACACCAATCAACCTCATCGGTCACACCTTTTACTAAAGGTTATAATATAATGACCCCGCAATCCAAACATGACTCAAGTACCCGTACTACCTCAACTCAAGTCTTACAGACCTTGATCCCCTGAACCAAATAGCAAGATGCCTCATTGCAATCCTTCAGTTCCCGTAATTTACTTCAGATCGCTTTATCACTATCAACTAACAAACACTCAAATTCACTCGATCCTCTAAACCGATAATCTATCTATGCCAAATGAACCACAAAGCAATATCAATATTTCTCCTCAAATCTAAGTGAAATAACCAGTAACTCCTCAAGTCATTAACTCATCGCATTCGCCCATAATTGAAGTCATTTCTATCAGTCGATTACTAGCTCCTCAACAGCCTACAACTCAATCAAATTTACCAATCAAATGATGTGCCCATAGCATTCACTTAATAACAGAGTAGTCCTTTAACATCTACGAGTTAATAAAAAGAATGACTCCTTAGCACCATATCCCCGAGATATCGTGTGAACCTGCAAGTACAGTCGCTACCAACCCTGCCTAATTATCCCATGAAATTCAATCCTCCACAATAACTATAGCCAAACGAGCACACCTATCAGTACCATTCTATTGCGCCAAAACTCGCTTACCCTTCCATAACCAAATACAAAATCCACCCTCATATATCCCACAGCCCTGTCCTGACGAACACGGCAGATACTAATTTTTTTCTTTCTTAAACTGATCATATCATCGGGAAAACCACTATTGTTAAGCCATCAATGAACTTTGTCACTTTCGAGCACCGAACACTGAAGCATAGAGATCATGTAATCGTCTAAACTATCGTTCCCATTTCTCACGAGCCCCCACAATAAGCGAGTCTAATTGCGACTCCACTCGACAACCGAGTCTAATTGTGACTCCACACAATAGAATCCTTGGTCATAACTAGAGACTAAACTTGATCATGTGTCCTAATCAGGATAACATATCTCGTACCGTACCGTAACACGTCATAGATCAACCATTCGCATCAGAATTTAAGAACGAATTTGCATTTTTTGAGGATGATTATGATAAGACAGTTTAGATACCAATTGGAGTTAACTAGATACAAATTTGAATGAACTCGCATAAGAGAATGAAAGAATTGGAATTTTCCTAAATGTCTTATAACCTCTTGCAGATGAATATGGAGCTCGTCATACCGATCCGCGAAACTCTACTAGACGCACTCTAGTATTTTAGACCGGGTAACCCAGGGCTCTGATACTAAATTTTCACGATCCAACTTCACTAAGTCGTACGGGCACCTACCTTTTCCACCTCAGTAGGCGAATCTTTAACCCAATATCCAACAAATAGTAGAAATAGCGGAAGAAAGTAAAATAACGTAAGTCTCACGATAATAATATAAATAAGTGCGGAAGTAAAAGAAATCTACCCCAATATGTGGTCTGGTCATATAAGAGTATCTAACCAAATACTACAAGTCTGAATAATAATACATAAGTAGTCTCAAAATCATGTCTTTGAATAGAAAGCAAGACATAAATAATAGGAAGAGTCTTCGAGCGGCGAACGTCCTCATGCTCACCCTGAAGAGACTCGAATAAAAAAATCCTCGAGTATCAGCCACGAGGGGTAGAAGTAGATCCAACCTAGTACTCTGCATTCATAAAAGAATGTAGTAAGTACAAGTCAGTACAAATAAGAAGTACTGGTAGGTATCATAGGCCGACTAAGACTAGCTAACGTATATAAAGACAACAAAGCAAGATAAACACGTAAAACAACAAGGTACAAGTCAACACAAATCAATAACCACGGTACAAGTCAACGCCTACGTTATAGCATCTAAACTCAACTGTGCCAAGTCTCAGTATGACCAACCCTAACTAGTATATCACAATGATATCACAACAAGTCATGACCTATGTTATAGCATCTAAATCCAATTATGCCAAGTCTCAGTATAACATTCGGAACTAGTATTTCACAGTCATATCATAACAATATCACAGAAAACCAAGAGGTACGATGCAATGCAATAATGTATGAATGATGTATGCAATGCATATGAACCATACACATGCACTCTGACTGATGGAACATCACATCTCGGTAGCACAAACAATGGGAGACCAACGAAGTCCATGTACCAGTCACTCTGCACACAACCCAGAGATGACTCTTTCTCACCTATACACCTCGTATCAGTCATTCCGCACACAGCTAGAGATGGCTCGATATATAATGTGTTTCAATGAATCTGTATTTCCTTCTCATTTTCCATCCTAAGTACCATGACAATGAAATATCAATGTATCATGGAAGTGAGTATGAATACGATGCAGTGTAATATCAACAACCAATTCAATCCCCAATAGTACCACACATGACACATAAGTAGTATCAATAAATCAGGCTACATAATAAGCCACAATGGACAATTCTCAATATCAAATCAAGGTAAAGTACCGCAATATCATAATCATAATATATCACTAATCACCAATACCCAATGTCTCAATGAGGCAACGAGGCAATAAGTAAGGAGATCAAGATAAGTTAACAACACAACGGGGTGGCTAGCCCCCAAATCATTCAACAAGGTCCAACCTACGACAATATCCAACTCAACTTTATACCCAAAGGTTTATATGCATTCTCCGACAATATCATCTAAACATACGATTTGCTAATTGAAGTCTCACCATAAGATAAACTGTAACCTACCTAGAAAGTCGAACAACAATCTCCAACAGTCAAACCTTGGTCTTGCCCTTCCTTTGTGCCTCGTGATAATGAAAGTCTAATCATATCCGGATATGAAATTAGAATCAAGAAGAAAATACCCAAATAACCATATTCCTAATAAAGTCTCAAACCTTAACTCATGGAATAGGGAAAATGAGGGAATTCGAAGGATACCCATAATAGTCTTAGAAGAATTTCGAATAAAAGAGTTAGCTCAAAAACCCATTCCCAACCTCAAGGGGAAAAATGGTCATTTCATAAGGAAATCGGATCCAATAAGGTCAAATTATTAATCTAGGAAGCCATACGAATCCAATGGTACCCATTTTAACATACTTTAAATCCGAACCCAAAAAGTCTCAAAAAATAGGAATCCGAGCCACGAAGGGCAAAATAGGATTTTTAGTTAAAAATCAGTTTACCCATTACTTATGGATCCTATATACCAAAAATAAGTGAAATCCATTCACTAATTCATGTTTAATTGAAGAAAAACCAAGTTCAAGCCTGGAGTTTCAAATCCCCAATTTACCTCCCTTAATTCAAGAATCTTAGCATGAAAAAAATCCTACTAAATGATAGAATAATCATAAAAAGGTGTTTGGAATCTTACCCAAATGATAATCCTTGAAATATTCTCTTCAAAGCTCCCAAACCGAGCTTCTAAGTGGAAAATATAAGAATGAAGGTCAAATCCCGATTTTTGGGGTTTAAACAACTGCTCAGCAAATTCTTTCTTCGAGAATGTGGGCTCCGCTCACGAACACGAAGAAGGATCCGACCCGATCAATTCACGAACACAAACTCAAGTCGCGAGCACGACCCTTTGGGAAATTTTAACCTTCGTGAACGCGGCCTAGTCCCGCGAACGCAAAGAGCAAAGCCAGCACTGAATACCAAAATTATTCCTTTGACCTGAAGAGTTAGCCATTTCACGAAGCCACTTCCTACAATATTTCTTGATATGACCCCTAATCCCATAATGGTGACAAACATGATCCTCCCATCTAAATGCTTGTCGGTAACTACCTTGCGAATATCTGTTCTGACCATTATTCCTCTGACCTTGTCCACCAGATGGAACACCCATATTAGACTGAGAAACAAACTGTTGAGGTGCAGAATTTCCTTTCTGTTTCCCTCCATCATACGAACCAGTGAAACCACCCGCAGATCGGGCCTTCTTACTTTGTTCCCTGTCTAGCCTCTCTTCTCCCTTCCAATTCTCTTGTTGCTCGGCAAACCCAACCCAGGAATTACCGGTCTCGACCCCAACAGTGGTACGGTTAGTGACCCTGGCAGCTCGTCCGCCAGACGATGAGTTAGAAGCACCATATCCTCCCTGATTAGCGGTCCTCGCACAAGTTAAAGCCATTTCTGCGGGGCACGAATTATGGGACAAGTTAGAATGATCCTAACGGTAGTTCAAGCTCTATAGTACAATCTAGAATAAAGAAAAGTGAGAAACACCTATAAATGCCCTGGTAGTCTTTTGATCATGCAGGTGATCAGGGTGCACAAGGAAGACTCCACTAGACACAGCTCCACAGGCACAGACAACTCCTAGGACACATTTAAACCTAGGCTCTGATACCAAACTTGTCATGCCCCAAAACCCACCATAGACGTGACCGACATCTGACGTCATGAACAACATCGGAAGAACCTAAACGACACAATAATAACACTTGAACCTGACAGGTTCAATATTCGCCTCCAACAGTTTATAAAATAAATGTAACATCAAGTTCCTTTTTAATAGTTTTTCTTTATTAAATTAAACAAAGTTATAAGTAACCGCATATATTAGGATCACAATTATGAAATAAGATCAGCGGAAGTCTAATATAAGTAAATAGTCATAAACGTGGCAAACACCCATTAAGTGGTACAAGACTTTGACAATCTACCCACAGTTCTGACAACTATCTATGAAGCTTCTAAGAGACAAATCAATCATCTAACTTCGGGACGCAGCCTAGAAATCTAGAATAATAAATGAAACAGGAAGTGTCCCACGAATAAAGATGTGGGCTCACCAAATCAACAGCAACAGCAAGTTCTCCTAAGCGTCGAGAGTATCACGAACCTGCTCTTCTCCGTTACCTAACATACCATCAAAAACAACAATGGTATGCCTGAGTACTTTCATACTCAGTGAGTGCCTCGGGGACAACAAGTATTATAAAAATAAAATATAATAATACATAAAGAAATCAGTTCTGAAAAGATAGAATAAAAATAGTCATTCCACTTTATGATTCTTAATATCATTTGTTAAATAGTTTACAAAGCCACTAATCAATATAAAAATAGGTATTCAGCATGTGTATCTCAATAAGAATTATCAAAACTGATTATAAAGCCTTTTGTCAATTTACAACTTTTAATTATGCCTTTCAAATTGATCATGATTGTCAACAACAGTTCTATGAGAGAATAAGAATATCACACATACCAATTCAGGCCCAAGAATCAATCACATCGAAGGGATGACCATAGAGGTTCCCTTGTCACAGCGCACCACACCGGAATATGAAATTCTCGGTGGCTATTCAGGAATAGCTAGGCATTAGCCACACTCCAGGTAGCGAACCCGGTAGTGGCCACTCTTCCTCCCGAATGGCTAGGCAATTACCACACTAGGATCCATAGTGACTACCCTTCCTCCCGAGTAGCTAGGCATAAATGCACTGGAATATGAAATCCTCGGTGACCACTCATCCTCCCGAATGGCTAGGCATAAACACACCGGAATATGAAATCCTCGGTGACCACTCATCCTCTCGAATGGCTAGGCAAAATCACATCAACAGAGTTCATAGCATAAAAGCCGAATTACAATTCATCTCAAGGTAGTCACAACACCATTTACCATTAAGGTTCATTATGCCATATCATAAAGATAAATCATTTCAAAGAATGTCTTGAAAATGCTTCACTTCTTTAAACAAGTTTAAATTTCCACAATTCGTGATAACATACTTTTATGAGTCAACAACCTTTCAAGTAACTAGTTAAATCATCCATCAAGAGAATTCCAATATCATTACCAATCATTATCCTTTGTTATTTACCATCTCTTATAGAGGAAAACTTTTATAATCTCATAAACATATATAATGTATAATACCATCTAGGTTTAATATGGGTTTGTCCCCTCACACACATCAACCACAATCAAAGCATGAAATAGAGTTCAAAAGCCTACAAAGTTCACCTTTTTATTCAATAAATAACTTTTTAAAAGGAGATATACATCCAAAACAAGTTTTCAAAAAGAGACATACAAATCACAATCAAAGGGTTCATAAAAACCGATCGAAAGAGTATGTTCAAAAGAGACATACAAATCACAATCAAAGGGTTTATAAAAACCGATCGAAAGAGTATGTTCAAAAGAGACATACCCTAATTCCCGCTCAAGCGTACTTCCCACAATCCAACAATTATTCTACAATATTTTTATATAGGAGAGGTTAGAACTCTAACCTATTTCCACCCATAAACCCTTCTTACAAACGAAAGCTAGGGTTTTCATGACTAGAACGTCTTCTTGAACACTTCATGAATCAATCATAGATTCTAATCTCATAGAAAAACCTACACTAGTCTAAACCCTTTCAATAACATCACAAAAGTCAAGGATCATACATTATTGAAGGAATATTAACTTCTCCCAATGTCCCTTTCTTCTTCTCTTTCTTGGATTTCAAGAATCTAGGGTTTTTGGAGGATGAACTAGTGTTAATTTGATGTTAGATTGATGATGTAATGATGAGAATTAATCAAGAACTTACCTCATATGTTTTGGGGAAACCCTAGGGTTGTTTCCTCTCAAAACGTCGGCCAATACGAAGTGGGAATGAATATAACGAAGTTAGGCTTTATAAAATTCGGGAAAAATCGCTTCGGGCATAAAATGGCCTGGTGCGTCGCTTGGGGTGTCACCCAGGGCAGCGCACATAGTATATCCATTTCGACCGCGTCAAAATTTTGAATTTGCTGGAAATTTGGCTTGGGGCGCCGCGCACGCCTAATTTTCGCACTGTACAGATGATGCTCAGTAAAATAGGCATAACTCCTAGTACAGAGCTCTGTTAGAGCTGGGCAACCTAACGTTGGAAAGGTATTTCGAAGACCTACAACTTTGATTAGGAAGTCTTCCCAAATTCCCAACCTAGTTTCACCAAACTGTATGAGAAGTCAGACCTACTGAAATTTAGACGAGCTTGAGAACTTTTACGAAATTCACTGTTTGGGTTGACTTCAAAACGACTTCTTATCACCCAAATTTATCTCGAATGGATTAATATATCTAAAATATCAACTTAATACTGGATTTCATACATTCACACCTAACTCGAATTTACGGGATGTTACAGGTTCGTTTACCCAAAAGTCAACTTTAAGTCAACCCTTTTTCACTTTAAGCCCAAATTTCCACAAAATCGCCCAAATCATATCCAAAGACCTCGGGAAGTGTGTCAACGGCTCCCTTGGTCAAATGTGAGCTAACAAAGCTCCGAGAAGGGTCAAAGCATCGAAAGAGCAATAACGGCCAAACGGATCGTTATATTTTCAAATTGTGTATTCCATCTAGAAGCTCTTGTACAATTTAAGACTAGGTTTTGAAAATTTTAATGATAGATTTATTCGTCCTGCATTTGCATATGTTACTTCAACTAATAATTTGTGTTACGTATTTAATTTTCGCACATGTTCTAATTAAATAAATAAATGATTTGGGGATGATTCTCTTACTAGGTGGGATAGTGTAGGGGTCATCATTACCCATGATTTGGGTCGTGACATTATGTCATCAATGAGATTTAATTTATTATAATCTTTTAGTTATTTTTGTTATAAATTATATTAATCAATATTATTAAATAGAATTACCTCCATTTACGCTTTTAGGTACCTACTTGTGTGTATGAGATACATAGATATAGTACATCATTAGTGTAATTTATAATTATTATAATCGGTTAGTTATCATTTATCATAGATTATATTATTAATACTATATATTAAGTAGAATTACCAGCAATTACTTTAATGTGACTTGCTTGTGCGTGAGACACATCAAATATACTACATCATCAGTGTAATTTAATTTATTATATTGATTAGTTATCATTTATTATAGACAATAACTTTCATGTGTCCTCGTGCATGAGATACGTCAAATATAGTACGTCATCAGTGTAATTTAACTTGTTATATCCAGTTAGTTATCATTTATTTTAGATTATATTAACCAATACTGTTAAGTAAAATTATTTGCAATTACATTTTAAGTGAACTACCTATGTACCAGATATGTCAAATATAGTTAATTGATGAGTTCGGAACCAAAATGACTCCAAAAAAGTGCTTTTGAACTAAAATACCCCCCAAAAACAAAATTACAAAACTGCCTTTAGCGCAGTAATTTATTGCGCTAAAGCACTTAACTGTGACGGCACCGTCAAGTGCTTTAGCGCAGTAAATTACTGCGCTAAAGGGTACCTTTTGTTTTTTTGCTTTTGGTTAACCCCACTTTTATTACACTTTTTTACATACTTTAGCCGCATATTAATCATGCTTTGAGACTCCGGAACTTCAATATTTTATATAGAACCCTACTTATTTTTGTGCGATTAATAAGGTGGGCTCAATACATCAAGGATACACAAAAGTTCAGATTATCGTTTTAGTGGTTAAAAAGTGCTCGAACTCCATTTTTGTTTGAAGGCTTGGTGTCACTAGCTTTAAGTGTACTATGAAAATACTTTAACTTGTTCATTAATAATAAACCGAAAGTAGTAAAAATACAATCATTAAAAAAAAGAAAAAATTTAAAATACATTCATTAATTCATGCCCTTGAGTTGATGAAAAACTAAACATACTAATATTCTTCAAAATAACGACATCATCATAAATTAAACTTAAAACTAAAATCACAACATTCTTAATCATCATCAGAATAGAAGTCCTCAATATCATCCTCAGAAAAATATTGGCGGTTTCTTAAGACATATCTTTTTCATTAGATGTTAGTTCTCTACCGGTTGATGATGCTTGTTCTTCGGCCAACTTTAGCATGTAAAATCTACATCGTCTTGTCAGCATTCTGTTGTTTTCTTTTCTAATCCTTTGTACGGCAAGCTAGCACGTTTCTGGACCTACTCGAGACATGGTTATGGAGTACCTTGTTGGGATTGGAGCATTGAGATTTTTCAATTCACGAACAAGACCATCTGATTCGACAAGCCGATGTGACCATTCTCGGCGTAAACTGCAATAATATTCTTGCGGATCTGAATATTTCATACTGTAGAAATCATCATTACGCTATAAGAAGGTGGGGATTTAGCTCGTCTAATTTGAAATCACTGGTATCACTTGAAAAACTGCTATGATTTGAACTCTCATCATCACTGCTATTTGGTTCTTTTGGAAGGAGTAAAGACCAAGCTGAGTTTCTACTACTCGACATTGAATATGTTGTAGTCTAATAACAAAAGTAAGTGCTACTTATATAGTTGTAAACCCCCATGTACCCCTAGTTTGGGGGGGGGGGGTTGGTATTTATGACCCTACCTACTTACTTTATACAAAAAAATATTAATCTTCATCGGACATCTCACAGTACGAATCCCGCTTGAATCTAAATCTTGTGCTACCATGTACACCATATTCTACCCTAAGGTAATGTATTTGCATCCAATTGTTCTCTTCGCGAAAACGATTAAGAGAAAAATTAAACTCTTGTGGAGTTCCACGAGGCATTGACATAACACCTTTTTTTGGGCGTTTAAGCCCTACAGACGCTAACTTTTGCTCCAGTGCTGCAGCCTTACTAACACGCCGATTCCACTCCTATGTCATTATATTGTTGTAACGTTGGTTGTATCTTTCATTCGGGTTGTTCGAGTATTCAAAATCTTCACCCAATTCCTATGTCCTACCCATTACGTCGAATATGTCTCCTGGAGAGAACGATATAATACGACTAATATGTCTAAATTGGTCAAAAAATGACATAGTTACTCAATTTTGTGTGGTTGGTAGTTATTCGTCAAATTACGTTATATAACACTTGCTGCATGAAACCCAAAGTTTGATTCGAATTATGACATTTTTCTGTATGACATCTGAGGGTGACAATATACTGCAGTGATATAGCGTAGTAAAATACTGCGTTATATCAGAATAATGCAGTAATTTACTACTTTATATAGCTATAACACAGTAAATTACTGTGTTATTCTGACATAACGCAGTATTTTAATGCGCTATTATGGCAGCCACTGACATAACGTGGTTAATTCATGTGTCATGCAACACTCCGTACTTAATTTGATTTGACGTAACACTGCAAGACACACTAATTGCATGCATGCGTTGGTTGAATATTCAAACTTCAAATCTTATTAATACAGATTTAGAATGAGAGAAAAAATTCTAAGTTTCATCCAATTTTTAACAAAAATTCTAAGTTTCATCCAGCTTTTACATTTTGTACTCCTCCTAAATTAGTCAAAAAATGGAAGATGTTCCAAAAATTAGAGTCTCTTTATTCTGGGACGGACAAATTATATTCAAGGAAACTAATTTGCTATGATTCTCCCCCAAAATACCATGTTAAGTTTCCACTTGACTTAAAATTCTAAAAACTACTCCAAGCCTTGTATAATAGACTACAAGTTAGCACGAGTGATTTTGATTTAAATATAATTGGAAAATATCCAATGTCATTTACGCCGCAAGGTGTAACTAGTTATGGATAGTGGTACATTCAAGACGATGGTTCTTTGACAGATTATTTGAAGGCGCCTTATGATTATAGGGAATGCATAATTTTAAACGTCCTTGAAATGTACATAGAGAAGGTCCCCATTAATCGACTTGAATTCTTAGCTAGGGCTCCTCCGGGAGCCTGAAATAGACCTCGTTGGGAAGCCTCGTCTAGAATTTAGGCCGAAGTTACTCAAGCGGAACCTACTTATGAACACAATTACCCTGACACGAGTACTTATGAAGGCATTTTGACGAGCCAAATGCCTCTGGATAGTTTAAGTCAGCAATTTGATTGGCGGTGATAAATATTCATTTTTTACATTATTATTATGTGTAGTGGCACTTGAATGCTACTAATGATGTTGATTATATTATTTAGGGGTTATACACCTGATATGGATCATATCGGACAATCCTCTCAATCGCGATGGATGAATTAGGTTGGAACATCCTCAGCCTATCTAACTACTCAAAATGATCATCCTTCCTCAAGTTTCGGTGCAGTTGATTACTATCGATAAGTCTATTTTTTTTAACATCAATAATATTATTTAATGTTTAGTAGTTAAAATACTCTACTTTCTTAAGTAGGGAGAATGTGATGGTTGCACCAAATTATAGGCAAAGACCTGCTATGGATGGTCCGGATTATACGAATTATATAGTGACATCATAGAGTGATAGTGAGGAAATACCTAATGCGGAGGAAAGTGACGATGAAGAAAGTGAGGATGAGGTTGAGGTTAGAACTAATCCTCAATATCATGTAGAACTGTTGCAAGACATGATGAATAGTTCGGCACACCAGGAGGAACTGAATTCACAGCAACCATTTGAACAATAAGAGTCGACCCCGGTTCAGCCACAAAGCTAATTTCAACAGCAAGAGTCGACCCCGGTTCAGTGGCATTCCGATGAGATCACCTATCTTGATCATCTTCAAGATCACCCATATGCCTTTGTCTTTACTAGAGATGATGATCATATTCGGTGAAGTTTGTGGAAAGAGCCAGTGGATCTTTTAAAACAAAAAGGCTCGTATTGAAAAAGGCATGATTTTCAACTCGAAAAAATCATTGCAAAGGGCTGTTAAGATTTATTGCATCCAGGGGATGAGGGAGTTCAAAGTTGATGATTCCACATGAAAACTTTGGCAATTGGTCTACAAGCAAAAATATCAAGGTTGCGAATAGATGCTCCTTGGTAAGGAAACTGCTGAAAAGATGTGGACTATTTCAAAGTTCTACACAAACCACACTTGTGATATGGGTGACCTCCCAGATGATCATTGCAATCTAGATACCAATATAATTACTTGTGTGTTAGTTGGCGACATTGGAAAAAACCCAAGGTATCCCCTTCACCCAAGTTTATATTATTTTTGATGTTAATACGATGCTCCTCGTTGCTATATGCTGATATTTCAACTTATTCAGGTTCCCTATTAAAGATTGTATTATAGCCGTCCTGAAAGTATATAGCAAAATCGTTAGTAGGCAGAAGGCGTATCTTGGGTGTAGGCGTGCACATGAGATAGTCTACGGCAATTGGGAGGGCTCTTTCAAGAAGTTATTGAGATACATGGCGACTCTACAACACTTCAATCATGGTACTATTGTTGAATGGAAGCTCAAATCGAAGCCTGGTGTGCCCGGTAATAGTTTTGAATTTGCGTTTTGGGCATTCAAACCATGCATTGATGGTTTTGCTCATTGTCGGCCTGTAATATCAATAGATGGAACACATGTGTACGGGGTATACAACATAAAGCTGCTAATTGCAGTGGGAATGGATGCAAATGGAGCTATATTTCCTCTAGCTTTTGCAAGCTAATGAGAGAATTAGTACGTTGGGGATGTTTTTGGACTACTTGAGGCAACACGTTATTAAGGATCGCAGGTGAATATGTGTGATCTCACATAGAAATGCTGGCATATTGCACAATATGTTTAATTTGCAGGGGTGGCAGCCGCCCTTTGCCTACCATCGTTATTGTTTAAGGCATTTGAAAGCAAACTTCCAAAAGGCATATCGAAGCCCAGCACTTTGCAATTGGATGTGGGCGGCTGCAACAGAGCATGGAGATTATTAGGCGGGCGAATAAGGAAGCCTTCCACTGGTTGAATGCAGTTTATAAAGACAAATGGACATTACACCAGGATGAAGGTAGGCGATGGGGTATGCTGACAACAAGCAGCGCTGAGTCATTCAATGGCTTGTTAAACTCTGCACGAGGACTACCCGTCACCGCAATGGTGAGAATGACTTTTAAGCAGGTTGTGGAGCGGTTCGTCAATAGATCGAAAGAGGCCTAAGCACTTGCGGTAGAAGGTCTAAGATGGATGCCAAAACCGTCAAAACTGTTCGAGTACCACAAATTTAAGGCTTAGCAACACAATCAGATGGAGTACAACTCTGCAGAGTGTATATTTGAACTCACAACAAGTGTGCACCAAGGTAAAGGAGGTAACATCCACACAATTTGTGAGGTTCCAAGAACATGCACATGCGACAAGTGACAATCATATCACATGTCATGTTCTCATGCCTTCAAGTGTTTTATCGCAATGGGAAAGAATGCCTCCTCGTACATGGCTGAGGAATATACAGTTGAAAATTATGCAAAAACGTATGCTGGAAGGCTCTACCCACTTGGTAGTAAGAGTTATTGGCCACCGGATCCATTTTCAATGATTGCAAATAAAGCATTCCGTAGATTCAAAAAGAAAGCATACTCCCGTATTCATAATGAAATGGATGTTCCACTAGGGAGATACACTTGAAAATGCTCATTTTGCAATTATGCTGGTCATGATAAGCGCAAGTGTCCCTTACGACATGGTGGTCAAACTACATCTCGCGGTGGAAGTACCTCTCGTGGTGGAGAAAACTTTCGTGGTGGTGTCAGATCTAGTGGTGGTGGGACATCTCGCGCTGGTGGCGGAAGATCAACTCAAGGGCGTTAATTGGTGAATGTTTTTAAAGTTTTTTTCTTTCTTTGATGATTGTATTTTAAAAAGTTTGGGTTTGTTATTAATGAACAAGTTTAATTATTTTCATATTGTTGTGAATGATGCAATTTAATTATTTTGAGATTGGTATGAATGCTGCAATTTTGACTAAAAAATCGTGCACTTACATCTAAACCCTAAATTACAAAAAACTTAAAGCTAATGACAACAAGCCTTCAAACAAAAATGGAGTTCGAGCACTTTTCAACCACTAAAATGATAAACCGAACTTTTGCGTATCCTTGATGTATTGAACCCACCATATTAATCGCACAAAAATAAGTAGGGTTCTATATAAAATATTGAAGTTCCGGAGTCTCAAAGCATGATTAATATGTGGCTAAAGTACGTAAAAAAGTATAATAAAAGAGGGGTTATCCAAAAGAAAAAGAGAGAAAAAAAAAGGTACCCTTTACCGCAGTAATTTACTGCGCTAAATCACTTGACGGTGCCGCCACAGTTAAGTACTTTAGCGTAGTAAATTACTGCGCTAAAGACAGTTTTATAACTTTTTTTTGGGGGGGTATTTTGGTTCAAAAACACTTTTTTGGGGTTATTTTAGTTCTGGACTCTTAATTGATCGCCTATGTAATTTCTTATGATCTATTAATTATATTAATATATAACCTGTTTGTGCACAGGACACATCAAATCTAGTTGTAGTACGAAAGTGGCGCGGAAATTTTAAAATAGTTCAATCCCAGGCTGAGAAGACATTAAATTAATTCCTCATGATATTTATTTTGGTGTACAAACTTGCCAAAAGAAAGAATCCTAACCAACCATATAAATTATGTAATCCTATACACATAATAATGGAAATTCCCGTTTTGTTAAGAAGATAATCTATAGTAGCAGATAACTTTCCATATTTAATACCAAAACATCCCTATAAATCCTAAACGTTTTTGCTCAACATTGTAAAATTCATCAAAGACATACTGCCATTATTGTTACTAGTATTAGTATTAGGATGAAGAAGATTTTCTTGTACAATTTCATCCCGTCAAAAGTAGAAGAAGAAGCATGTAGAGACAATAACACCCATGGCTAGTGAGTAGTCGTTCATTAGAAATAAGGGACAGCTGCCCCCCCGGTTATAGATCTGGAGAACCTGTGGCAGATCAAGAAAGTTGTCACATATAATGAGGCAGTCTTCGGAAAGCTAGTGCTTCCATTTGCCGAGACTTTCGAGCACGTTTCTCGATACTGAACGTTGGACATGGCTGAATTTGTAATGTCAGGGCACAAGAAGCATGTTGATATATGGGACATTACTCAAGAGAACGACCCTAAGATGAATCATTAACGAAGAGATTTTTATTGAGATGATGCCTAATGAGGACTATGCTCTTGTGTGTGTAGACTTGTTTAAGGATCGTGGATTGGGTGTTGGTGATGAGATTGGATTGTATTGGAATCCTAGCTGGTCTTCGCATTTTAAATTCAAGTTAATTTGCAATGGTCGTACTGTTTTATGAAATCTTGTGATGATTTTACATTATTTTTTGAATTGAAAGCAAATTACAGATTGTTGTATTTTTACTTTATAAAAGGAAATTTATGTTTTTAGTCCTTTAAATATTGATAAATTATAATATTCATTTTTGTGATATATGACTAAATAAATTGCTCCCCATAGGTCTTAAATCACTTCCGATACACTTTCTACACTTATTATCTTGTCCAAGTTATATGGTACTAGTTCGCAGCCTCCATTAACACGCAAAACGTTATTTCTTATCGTCATTTGCGCAATTTAAAGTTTTAAAACCTTACAAAATTGATCATATCCGTATTAGTACTTTCATTCATCATTGCCCCACTAAAATATTTTCATACGTGGAAAAACAATGATGATAACGGGTAGTCTAGAGATTGTAATAACATAAAGCAAAATCAGTAAAATCAAGCTTGTGACGTGAAGTTATAAATCATTATGAGGATTAAATACATCTTACCTATTATAAGGTCTAAATTGTAAACATTCTATCCTACCTAGGTTACTTCACTTGAAAAAGAAAAAAACATCCATAAAATAGAAGGGACCGAGAGAAACACTTTTTATTTCACTTAAATGGGCAGATCCAGGTCATTCAAAAATGATACATACTCTTCAAGTTTCAAATCAGTACTAGTTTATACAAATATTCACTCCTTCTCATCATATATGACTGTAGTTGATTAGGTTTAAAATTTAAGAAATTCCAGAAAAAATTTCACATGTAAATCAATTATATGCAACATACAAAATTATCTTTTTAAATGAATGGTGATGAGAGTTTAACATGTCTTTTTATTTTCTCTCTCCTTGTGAACCTTTCAGTCTATTTGAGATTCTCTTTCCATGTTTTTCTTGCCTTAGAATTGTGAGGCTATAATACAGAGGTCTTCTGTTGGCACTGTTCAAAATGTCTAATAACTTGATTTTAGTTTTTATACAGAGGTCTTCATTATACTTGATAACACTTGGTTTTTCTCCAGCGTCCAGATATGGTGCTGTTATTGACTAGAGATATTACAATCCGTTGATTGTTGGTCAATTAGCAGTCAATTTTTCCAGTCATATCGTTTTTACTATTATATATAAGGGACACCAAAAGAGCTTTTGTAGTCCACACAAAACTTTCTTAAAAAATGTCAAACTTGTCAATTAATTACTTCTAGGTCCTAATCTTATTTTTTAAAGTCAAATTTATCTTTTGTTCTTATGGTCTACTTTTTAAAAGCTGTCGAACATTCTGTCTTATTTACCTATTTTTTATTCGGTATCCGGTACCCTCATTGGAGCTCGCCTAATACAGACTCGCGTCGCACAGGACCCAATAAGGGGAAGCGTTCCTACCAAGGATTTTTTCATACCCAGGGTCAAACCTGACACCCCTGGTTAAGGGAGGAACAACTCCATCCGCTGCACTTTATTTTCTCTATTGTTTTCTTCTATTGATCTTATCTATTAACTTAAAAAATAGTCATTTCTTCGCTAGATATTCTTGCTTCTTGTTGCTCTTTGTTTTCTTCGTTTTTCTTTGTTGCTTATTATAGATTTTTGCATGTTGGCTTTTCTTTTACTTTATATTTGTATTATGAAATTTGAGAATTTCTGAAAATTATTTTACTTTATATTCATACTTTAATAAGCTCATATGTGTTTACCAAGATTAGTACAAGAATGATTTTCAGATAGTTTTAAAAATATTAAATGATGCCATATAATGTTAAAACAAAGACAATATTATCAGTTAAAATTAGGTTATCTTTAAAATCTCTTGTTTGGTTAACTAAAATTAATCTTTTAAACACAAAATTAGTTTGAAGTAGGGCGGAATCAGAGTGTCAGCTACCGATTTGATCGGATTCGGTAGCACTTTGGTCCAAATTATGTATTTGTCTTAAAAGTTCATTAAATATTCACAAATTATTAATTTAGAACTAAATAACTTAAAAATTTAGGATTCGAAACTCATATATTTCAAATTATGGCTCCGCATTTAATTTGAAGTAAATAATTTTATCAAAATGAAAGTTAAGATATTAAAGGAGTGAAACTAAAGTTTTGCTTTTATATATTGAAAATATATTTATTTGAAGTTTAATTATTACCAACATAAATTATATTTCTTTAATTAAAATATTACTTTTTATATTTGGAGTTGAGCCTCGTAAAACTAGTCCACCCTACAAAAGCTTAGCATTTGAAGATGTGAAGTTTAATAAGTGATCTATTGGTGGTTGCTTTTAATTTCATTTGTTCTAGAATTTCTGAATTGACTTATAGCCAGTTTTACTTGAGATCATTATGTATGGCTTTTATTTGTACAAATGCAGAATCTCTAGGTCTGCATTAGTATTAAGTTCATTAATCAAGTAAAGCTTGTGTTGAAAACATAATTAAATAAATAAATTGTGTGCTCTCTCTAGAGCTTTTAGATGTGACAATGGTGACACACTTCAGCAGATTTCCAGGATCAAGTTTAATAACATTGTTCTTCAATTAGAAAGTATATATCTCGTTTTACATTATTTAACAATAAAAGTTTGTTTATTCACTGCATCTTTTTCCTGCATAAAAGTTTATCTTCCAAATGTTAGTATTGTGCAATATTTATGGCTTTCTTGTAATCGATTTTAGCTTAAAAGCACAAACATGTTGCTGGAATTTTCCTAGTTGATCTGATTTTATTTGCTTTCTCTTTCATCTTAAGCGCTTCCTTTTCTTGATTTTTCTCTGCTTGTGTTTTGGCCCCTCCCGCTATGTTTTCAATCCTTCCAATATCACAGTAGAAACTTTGCCTCGTCTGTCTAACTGTACCTGTAATTGCATTTAGTATGTAATCAGAGAATGAACAAGATTCAGCAGGTCATATCACTGTAAAAAATATGAAATTAGCTGCGAATCCTCATCGCTAAATCGCTCGTAGTTAACCATTTTTTTTTTTTTTGAATAAATTATCACGAATTTTGCAATTTAGCTACAAAAGTTATCTGTCGCTCATTCATGTTTTATTAGTAGTGTTATATCGAATCAACCTCAATTTGCTCTAACTGGCGCTCTGCCTTTTTCTTCTTATTAGTCTCCCAGTGAAGTATCACTTTATTCAGCTACTCATACCTGAAATGCTATTTTTAGTTAGAAGGCAACAATTCCATTCTTGAATTTACAAGGAAATTGATTTGGATCGAGGTTTTTCAATGTCAATCTTGTATAAAATTCAGTATAACTTCATACCGTTCTTGGATCTTCTTCATCTCTTCTTTCTTCCAAATATCTGCTTTAGAATTTCCAACTCCAGGAGTCATCGTAGTTGGTCCTTTCGTCGTCTCTTTTTGAGACGCCGAATATCTTGTTCGAATTTTGGCAGATGTGATGTCAATGTTCTTATCTGAAAATTTGGAGTTCTACTTGGTATCTACAGAGGTTGCACTCTGCTTAAGGGATCGCGCGGAGTTAACTGGTTCTTGATTGACTGTCACTGTACATATTACAACATTTTTGTCTTGAACTTTTGAACTTGGTTTTGAAGTTTTTACAACTGATCATGTATATGGAGGAAATGAGTAAAACATGTTTTTATATAGGTGGAATATATCGACATTGACGACCCCTTAAACTTGCCAGCAAAATTCATTGAGCACTTAAACAATGACAATTTTTTGATTGAACACATGATAAATAGTTCCTATTAAACATTTCTACTCAAATTCTGGAAAATCTTTTGCACTTGGTCTTAAGCGCCCATTACGTAGATAAATTAGCAGCTTAAAAAATGTCACACCCTTAATTATACGCATTAACCTCAATAAGAGACTAAAACCTCAGGCCTATTCCAATTGATGTTGATGTATGTGATTAAAGAAGATGACATATTTTATGTGGTTAACTTATCTACATAAAGACGCTTAAGAACACATAGTTTTTCTAATTTTGAGCTTGAAGTGTGTAATAGAAATACTTTATCATGTGTTAAATGAGAATAAGGAAATATATGACTCCTTTAAGATTTGTTCAGGTCTCCCAATTGTATCATCTACTTAACTTCTTATCTTGCTTAAAGGTTTATCAGCTATAGTACTTGTCCTTGTTTGTTCTCTATAACTCTTGTCTTCTGTTGATTTTACGACCAATGCAGCTACAACTACTGCAGTTGGGTAGTCAACAACATTACTCAAATCATAATTTTTAGTCACCTTCGTTGTAAACTGTCTTTCTAACCAGCTAACGGTTCTTTTTGTTTCTGCCAAAAAAAAAAAGTTAAGAGATTCACTTAACTTTGTTTGGTTTTCCTTCAAGATTCAGATTCTGAAGAGCCCTGGAGCTTCAATTTAATAATAAGAGCACAACATGTGGTGTCGGATCGAGAACACATCACAAAAACTCGAGTATTCATCGAGTTTTGAATCATGTCTCAGTATATTCTTGAAATATTCTTGGTTATCAAAAAAAAGGCAGGAAGTGACCAAAGTACATGAAGTACAGTTTGAACTAAATCCATCACAGAATAATAAAGAGAGGTTACATAGGGTCCAAGCTAATGTCAACAAACTACATTTGGAGGAACTGTTCTGGAAACAAAAGGCAAGACTGAGTTGGTTTAAAGATGGAGAGAGAAACACTAAATTTTTTCATGCTCACGTAAAAGGATGGAGGAAGAGATTACAATAGGATACAAAACACAGAAGGGAAGTGGTTAGAAACAAGGGAGCAGATAGCACAGGAAGTCGTAAGATTTTGTCAGGATCAATTTACAAAAGAACAGGAGCCTACAAATTTTGATATCTTGGATAATGTATCAAAAATGTTAACTGGTGAACAAAATGATGATTTTATAAGAATGCCTACAAAAGAAGAGGTCAAGCATGCAGTGTTTGAGCTCAATGCTGTGAGTGCAGGAGGTCCAGATGGCTTTACCGGATTGTTCTATCAAGAAATACGAAACATTATTGAAGAAGATATAACAGATATGGTGAAGGCTTTTTTATATGGTGTTGAATTGCCTAAGTTTATGACTCACACAAACTTAGAGCCCGTTTGGATTGGCTTATAAGCTGTTTTCAGCTTTTTTGAGTGTTTGGCTGGCCAGCTTAAAGTCATTTTGTGCTTGAAATAAGCTCAAAAAAATAATTAGGTCCATTTGACTTAGCTTATCTAAAGCATCTTATAAGCTAAAAAAAATAAGTTAGACTACCCAAATTTATTTTTTTTAGCTTATAAGCTGCAAAAAGCTTATAGGCATAAGCGCATCCAAACAGGCTCTTAGTATTACTTTAGAAGGAATCTGAGATTGAGACATTCTTAGATATGAGGCCAATAAGCCTAAGTAACTTCATAAAAAAAAATCAAGGGTGATTCATGAAGATTGGTGATGTTACTGCCAGAACTGATATATCCTGAACAAGAAAGTTTGTTAAAGGCAGGAGTGTGGTATAGATGTCCTACTGGTGCAGGAAATCATCACTCCTATAAGAATGAGGGCTAAAAAGCCAATATTGTCTTAAAACTAGACATGACAAAGGCTTATGATAGGGTGTCTTGGTTATTTTTGATAAAGATTCTATGGAAGATGGGATTTCACGAAATACTAATTGATATTATCTATAGATTGGTTAGTAATGATTGATATTCTATACTGATTAATGGACAACTAGAAGGTTTCTTCATCTCACCGAGAGGAGTTAAGCAGGGAGATCCACTGTCTCCAACACTCCTTATACTTGCAGTACAAGTATTCTCCAGATTACTAGACACATTGCACCAGAACTTGCTCTTTACAAGATTTGGAATGCCCAGAGGAAGTCCTAAAATCATCTGGCATACACATATGATGTAATTATATTCAATTTGGCAGATGTATGGTCTCTTCAATTAGTCATAAGAATACTGAGTGACTATACAATCATTCCAGGATTAAGGAGAAGAGTGCAATCTAAAGAATGTGACAATGGATAAAGTAGTTGCTGTAGAAGTGATAACTAGAATAGGAAGGACGGAATTTCCTTTCACATACTTGGGATATCCTATTTTTCATATGAGGAGAAAAAAGGAGTACTGTAGAAAAATGATCAATAGGATAGCAAACAAGTTATAGGCATGGAAAGGGAAACTTATTTCATATGGTGGCAAGATAGTTTTGGTCAATCATGTGCTGCAAAGCTAATTTTTTTGAGTAGTTTTATAGGAGGTAGAAGCCGACATTGAACTTCATGTGCTAATATAATATGTGTCTACCAGAGAAGAAACATGGAATGGGATATAGGTCTGTGAATGTATCAATTGCACTTTTCTATAAGTTATGGTGGCATTTCAGAACTAGACCTACTTGCGAAGTGTATACATGAGTAACAAATACTGTAAAAAAGAAAATGCAGTACTAATATAATGGAAACCAAGTAGATCACAGATTTGGAAAACTACTTCAGCTTAGGGACTTACTAGAGCATCAAATATGGTGGTGTTGGCATCGACATGTGTATGTTTTAATAATTGACAAAGTAAATGAAGAAGGTGAATGAACCAGGTTGGTGGACATATTCTATCTTAGAGATAGATGCAAGACAATGTGAATGAACCAGACAAAGAGGCAAGATAAGGACTAAACTGGTCTATGACATGTTCTATCTCATATACTGAGATGAGGTAGAGTTGAATGAACCAAGTGCTTGAACTAGGTCCAAGAACATGTTCCAGCTCAAGTCCTGCTGCGAGTAGGATTTGTGATTTATGGTAAGGACTTGGTAGACAAGTTACATGATTTCTTGCCATAATTATCAAGATACACTTCAGACTCCTAAAGGGATACGGAAGTCGCCTGAATGCAAGAAACCTAAGTCAACTCAAACCCCAACTCACATACTTAATGCACTTCTATATATGTATATATATATATATATATATATATATATATATATATATATATATATATATATATATATATATAGATATATATATCCAAGTTCTTCCATGAAGAACTTTACGCTCTCATATAGAGAGAAAATTAGAAATTTAGCAAACATTGTCAATGCAAAGAATTGAGAGTTTTGATTACTGTAGTGCGGGTTGATACAAAGAAGAAGATTGAAGAACTAGTTTCATAGAGTTATGTTTTACAGTCTTCAAGTCTAGATTCGTGTATTATGATTGTTTATCGAGTAGTACCTTTATTGGCTTTCATAGAAGCAATAGTGATAGGTATAAACAATTGTTAAATTCAACTTCAATTTGAGGGCAACTTGAAGTGGGCTCATTAGTATTGGGAGATTAGTGAGATAGGAATTAGAGTTTAGTTCGTAGGTTACAGAGTTTGTAACTTGAATTTAGAAAGACTCACAGTTGTAGTGGAGTTTGGGAAAAATCCTATAGAGATATAGGTTGTGGTTTTTCACCCTTTGTGAGTAGGGTGGTTTCTATATAAAAATTAATGTGTCCTTACTTTCCTATTTTTTATTATTCCGCAAACGCTAGCTTGGAACAGGTAGAGTAACTTGGTCTATCCTACATGCGAAAATAAGGTGTCACTTAGGAGAGACATTTGGTTATGCAAATTATCAATTGGTATCAGAGCAAGTTTTCTTTAAGAGGCTAACACCTTAAGAAAAGATCATGATGAATGCTGCACCACTGTTTAATTGAAAAAACTATGGCTGGTGGAAGGCTCGCGTAAAGGATCACTTGCAAGCAGAAGATTATGAGCTATAGGACAGGGTCTTTGAAGGACCCCAAATACTGCTCCAAAAAGGGGGCTGATGGAACTGACGTGAAAAAGGAGAAGAATGAATATTTTGAAAGTGATTGCAAGATATTAGAGAAGAACTTAAAGGCCAAGAATTTCTTAATCTATGTACTTGGACCAGATAAGTGTAACAGAATCTCTGGATGTCCAACTACCAAACAAATTTGGAATGCCCTGAAAAATGCTCATGAAGGAACCCGTCAAGTAAGGAAGTTCAGGAAGGCTATGCTTGCTACCGAGTTTGAAATTTTCAAAATGAAGCCTGGAGAGACAGTTGTTGAGATGTTTACTAGATACACTTTCATCATGAATGAATTGACATCCCTTGGAAAAACCATCACCACAGAAGAATCAGTGGATAAAATCTTGAGGACTTTAACCAAGTATTTCAAGATGAAGGTCACAATCATAGGGGAGGAAAAGGACATAGAAGTTATATCCCTAGATGAACTAGTCGAGAATCTAAAGACCTATGAGATGTCATGACCCGACCGGAGGGTCATGACGGGCACTCGGAGCTAACCTACCAAGCACCTCAAAACGTACATCTCATAGTCATATCTGAGTGAGCCATATAGATAACTCATAAATATTATCAATTGTAAGGGACACCAGCCCAAATGATAATATACATACATCATCAAGCTAATCCAAAGTATACATCCCAACTAGGCTATCAAAATTGTGATACAACAGAATATGGACTGAGAAGGTCATAGAACATCTAACTGTGCATATCTATCTACGAGCCTCTACTGGAGTGCATAACATAATAAGGATAGGACAGGACCTCGCCATACCCATTTATACACAAAAAGATCATACAGACTGGACTGCAACTCCAGAACAAGTGGAGTGCTCCTGTACAACCGTTGAGATGGCAGCCTAAGAGTCTAAACCGTCTCCCCATCTACCTGCGGGCATGAATGTGTAACACCCCGTAAATTTGGGTTAGGTGTGAAAGTGTAAAATTAGTAATAAGATGATATTTTGGCTATATTAATCCATTTAGAATGAATTTGGGTGATAAGCAGTCGTTTTGAAGTCAACCCAAATAGTGAAGTTCGTAAGAGTTCTCAAACTCGTCTAAATTTCAGTAGGTCTGACTTCTAAGCCAGTTTTGTGAAAATAGGTTGGGAATGTGGGACAACTTTCTGAATTAAAGTTGTAGGTCTTCGAAATACCTTTCCAATGGTAGGTCGGCCAGCTCCTAAGGAGCTATGTGCTAGGAGTTATGCCCATTTTACTAAACATCATCAGTGTAGTGTAAAAATTAGGCGTGCGTGGAGCCTTGGGCGGCGCCTCAGGCCAAATTTTCAGTAAACTCAAAATTTTGATGCCGTCAAAATGGATACACTATGTGCGCCACCCTGGGCGACGCACCAGGCCATTTTATGCCTGAAGCGATTTTTCCCGAAATTTATCAAAGCCTAACTTCATTATATTCATTCCCACTTCGTTTTGGCTGACCTTTTAAGAGGAAACAACCCTAGGGTTTCCCCAAAACATATAAGATAAGTTCTTGATCAATTCGCATAATTACTACATCAATCTAGCATCAAATGTACACTAGTTCATCTTATGAAAATCCTAGATTCTTGAAACCCAAGAAAGAGAAGAAGAAAGGGATGTTTGGAGACGTTGAGATTCCTTCAATAAGGTATGATCCTTGACTCTTTTTTTATGTTATTGAAAGACTTCAGACTAGTGTAGGTTATCCTATGGGATTAGAATCCATGATTGATTCATGAAGTGTTCAAGAACACGTTCTAGACATGAAAACCCTAGTTTTTCTATAAAGGGGGTATATGGGTAGAATTAGATTAAATCTCTAATCTTTCTCATCTAAAACCATTGTAGTGTGATTGTAGAACCTTGGGAATTATGTTTGAGCGGGATTTGAGGTATGTCCAGATTTTCCCAAAAACATTTCTTGAAGTATGTCTAGTTTTCCAAAAAGCTTTCTTGAAGTATGTCTAGATTTTCCCAAAAAGCTTTCTTGAAGTATGTCTATATTTCAAAATTCGTCTTTTCAAGTATATCTGCTTTTGAAGTACGTTTATATTGTGAAAGCATGATTTGTATTTGAGAACCCTTTCTTGATTGCTTGTATAAGCTATAAAGCTTGTTTGGTGGAAGTTCTTTTGGAATCAAAGATGATTTCTTTTAGACATGGTCATGCATGTGTAGGGTTAAGCCCGCATCGAACCTTATATGAACTATACTATTTTGTGAAACTCGTTTTCCCATTATTGGATGATTGAACTCTGTGAAACTCTTTTTTTCCCATTATTGGATTATTGAACTCATTTTTCTAAAGGCTGGACCTTAAACATATTTTGCTATTGAATGGATTTCTTGAACGTGAAAATTGAATAAGATTCTAAATCGGTTATAACTTGAAATGCCTCTATTTTGAGATGATGACTTGAGAAGTGAGATTCAGCTCTATGCCATGATTGTTAATTCAGTAATATGCCATGATTTGTATTTTGTTTGTGTTTGGGCCTGTATGGGCAAGCTGTGCTAGTCCAGAGGATGATTAGCCGTTATGGATCCTAACGTATCGGTACGAGTATTGCTGTGTCAGTCCAGAGGACGATTGACCTCCGTTACTTCCTAGCCCGAAGTATCTATTGTTGTGCTAGTCGAGAGGATGATTAGCCTCCGTATCTTCCTAGACCGGAGTATCTATGGTTGTGCTAGTCCAGAGGATGATTATCCCCCCTTGGTTTCCTAACCCAAAGTATCGATTGATTAATCTGCCTGTGAGTGGCTTGTTTCGTACTTTGATTAGCCTGTAAGTGGCTTGTTTCGTATCTTGTTGCATGTGAGTGGCTTGTGGTGATAGTGAATTCGTCAGTGAAATACTTGGCCTTGTAAATGGTAAGGAGTTAAGTTAATATGTCTGTCATTGTTGGATTCTTTGATGACTCTTTAATGTTGCTGACTCACTTTATTCCTGGGTTTGAACTGTTATTTTCATTGATGTCATTTTATTGATTTTATTCATTATATTTTGTTTTGTTAACTATTGCCCCTTAGACACTCACTGAGTAACCAGTACTCAGGCATACCATTGTTGTTTTTGATGGTATGTTAGGTATTATTGAGGAGCAGGTTCGTGATACGCCTACGACTTAAGAGAACTTGCTGCTTTCGAGACTATTCGGTGAGCCCACATGATTGTTCGTAGGGCATCATTCTATCTTTACATTTTTTTAAAATTTTAGTTTCGGGCTGCGTCCCGATGTTTTTAGACACTCTTTATTATCTTAGAAGCTCCATAGATAGTATATATTCTTGTGGGTAGTTGTCGAGTTGTTTAACTCTTGGGCACGTGATACGTTTGATTTAGTTTTATAATATTAAAGACTTCCGCTAATTTAATTCATATCTCATGATTCGTTTGAATTTATTTTATAAACTGTTGGAGGTGATTATTGAACCTGACGGGTTCAAGTGTTATTATTGCATCTTTTAGGTTCTTCCGATATTTTTCATGACATCGGATGCCGGTCACGTTCTAGGGTGGGTTTTGGGGCGTGAAAGAATGCAGCGTCCACAAATAAAAGGACTTCAATATAAATAATGTATTGAGTATGTAGGGCATGAATAATAGCATAATGAAAATATGGAGAAAACGTAAGATAAGAAAGATCAACCTGTATATCTGAATGCCTATTAAGGTGGATGTTATGCATGCTTGCCTTTTAAAAAAAAAATTCATACATATACATACTATATATATATAGTATGTATAATACCGTACCAAGACATATATGTAATACCTCCTTCCTAGTGACGTAGCCTAGTTTAAGGTACGAGGTGTTACATATATGTCTTGGCACACCTCGTACCTATTAACGTAGCCTAGTTTAAGGTACAAGGTTTTACATATATGTCTTGGTACAGTATTATATATATATATATATATATATATATATATATATATATATATATATATATATATATAAACCAAGATGGAAGTGTTGGAATTAGAAAATTCCTTCATCACGGTGAAAGTACATTTTACGACCCAAGTACGGCCCGCACTTCTAGGTACGGGACATACATGGTAGGGCGTGCCTCATTGGGAAATTACAGAAGCCACTGGAAATTGGCATCCATGTACGGGCAGCAAGGTACAGACCGCACCTCAAGGACGAACCTTGAGCCCATACCTCACTGTCAAAAAATGATGCTCACTGGAAACAATTCACAATCCAAGTACGGACTGTAAGGACGGCCCGTACTTCAAAGTACGAGACGTACTTGGTGCCTATACTTCACCCGCATCAGCCAAATACTATAAAAACCTGGGAATAGTTTTATTTCCCCATTTTTGATTCTCCAAGCCCTAGGATGACCTGCTCTTCTTCTCCATTACTAAGAACACTAAGGTAAGCAACCCTAACCTATTCCAATGGATTCTAACATATATCTCTGAATATTAAGTAAGAATTCATTGTTCTTAACCTAGGGTTTTTAAAAAAAAACAATTAAGAGGGATTCAAGATTTAGCTTTGGGATTCTTCTTCAAAGTTTAGATTTTTATAAGTTTGGAGCGTACCTGGTATATAGGGCTTCTATCCACATGTGGGAACATCTTTGATCTTCCTCACGCCATGTTCCTCCACGATTATACAACAGTTCACCAAAACTAGGGTTTTAGGCATGTTCATGATAACCCTAAGTCTATATACCATGATGTACCATGTTTCTATACGTAGTTCGTTATTCTGTTCTTGATATTCCATTTTGGTTATTAAGAATTTATTCGTAATCCATGAAAAACTAATCTTTTGCATTCCATGGGTTCTTACATGTAATTTATTAATTACTATGTTTATTTTCATGAAACACTCTACATGTTTACACGTTTTCATGGAAGTATATTATGTAACTACATCCATGTATAATGCAAGTCACATTTTATGAAAATCCATGGCCTCAAATGCCATCTATGTTATGTTCATGCTTCATGGAGTTGCACAAAACCGAGAAGGCTTTAATAGCCTGAAACTACACTAGGCACCGTAGGATAAGGATCGCACCGCTCATGTTAGGATGATTCCTTCATGCTTTATTGATTGGATCCCTTCATTCCATGTTTATATCTTATACCACCTTGCAAGGTATGAGAGCTCTGCTGGTCGAGTCAGGTACCAGACTTCATGTACCCACGTGGTGATTCATGTTGTCGATTATACTTATGCACTCCCCACTTAAAATGTTTTTACTTATGATTATATATCTATATGTATTCATGTCCATGACAAGGTTGCAGTTTTAGCTCTCATCATGTTATTTCATATGCCATGTCTATTTCATTCAGTTGCTTTACATACCAGTACATTCAATGTGCTGACATCACCTTTCTATTACCCAGGGGCCTGCATTTCACGATGCAGGTATAGATTTACAGGATGACGTATTTGCTCAGTGGGATCATCCACGTATCAGCTTTTGGTGAGCCCCATCTTCATTGGGGTTTAGTCATTATTTACATTTATGTCGGTTATGCAGTTAGTGTATACTGGGGGCATTGTCCCAGCAAGTATGTTCTACAGTTCAGATTCATGGTAGAGGTTTCACAGACTAGTCAGTTATGTTATGTCAGATATTCGGAGTCATCTAGTCATTTTAGCTCGTTATTACTATGTTTATTTAGACTATTCCGCATTATGATATTTTTAGACTTATGATTTATGGTCCCACGCTTTACTTAAATTATGCATGTTTATCGGTTATTCCGCATCAATTCATGCCATGTCGTGTCAACAAGCCATGTGGTTCGTTCGGTCACAAGCAGTTAGGCATCAAGTGTCGTATTGCGCCCAGGCCATGGTTTGAGGTACGACAAAGATGGGTATGAAAGCACTAGGTTCAAGTGTATTAGGGAGTCTTTGAAACCGTGTCTAGGGGGGTCACTTTTATATGTGTGAGGGCCCCACACATATAAACATTGACCACCAAGACATTCAGGATTGTCTCGCTTCTTTTATACTCTAGATTGTGCAATTAAAGCATTACTTTTAGGAATTCTTCTAACTCATGTGAATTACGTATATTAGAAAATGGCTCCGAAAAGAAAGTACATGAAGAGGAATACAGCTACTAGCCAGAGGGCTACCACTGATGCTACTACTGAAAAGAACACTCAGACTCAGACAACTGCTACAGGCCCAGCAGCCCCAACCACTCCTTCAGCTACTCCTCCTAATGCTTCGAACATGGATTTTAGGGATGTTATTCAGTTACTCACATAGATTGTGGTTAATCAGGCTCAACGTGAGGAAACGACTCGTAGCGTCAGTGCTAGTGAAGGATCTAGTTGTTCCCGGACTCAGGAATTCATACGGATGAAACCTTCAGTGTTCACAGGGACTAAGGCAAAGAAGGATCCGCAGAACTATATAGATGGGCCACAGAAGCTGTTCCGCATTATGCATACTACTGAGATAGAAGCAGCAGAGTTTGGTGCTTTTCCATTACAGGATGTGGCCTATATTTGGTATGAGTCATGGGAACAATCCCGAGGGGAAGATGCACCTCCTGCTACTTGGGATGAGTTTGTAGATACTTTTCTTGATCACTTCATGCCAATTGAGGTCAGGGAAGCAAAGGCTATTGAATTCGAGAGACTAAGGCAGAATAACATGATAGTCCAAGAATATTATCACAAGTTCATTTCATTGGCCAAGCATGCTCCCCATATGGTTCCCTAGATGAGGGTCGTAGTTAGGAAATTTTTGCTTAGACTCAAATCTGACTTACACGGTGATACAAATACGGCTGCTCAGAACAACAACATGACCATTGCCAAGATAGTTTCTTTTGTGCAAGGTAATGAGGACCGAATGAAAGAAGAAAATTTTCTTTAGAAAGACAAAGATAGGGAAATCAGTAAAAGAGCTAAGTCTGTAGGTAACTTCAGTCATGGGGGAGGTAGAGGCAGAAAATTCTTTAAGAATTGGTCATCAGGACCCGCTCCATCGTCAGCCAGTGCCCCAATCCCAAAGTTCAGGAGTGATCAGAAGAGACAGAATTCCAGGCTGACTTATTCCTATTCTCAGGCTAGTGTGGGTCATAAGACCTATGACATTCCGGTTTGCAGCAAGTGTGGTAAGAGACAACCAGGGGTATGTCACATGGTTATGGGTGTGGCCATTTTCAGAGAGATTATCCATCAGCTAGACAAGGGACCAAAGGTAATGTGGCCCAATCCACAAATTCAGAAGCTCTTTGTAATTCTCAAGCCTAACAGGGGTGTGGAGCCGCAAAGTTCGGCAATACGGGGGGTGGTAAGAACCGTTTGTATGCGTTGGCAGGTCGCCAAGATACAGAGGCATGTGCAGATGTTGTCACAGGTACACTAACAGTTTTCACTTTTAACGTCTATGCCCTTATTAACCCAGGATCCACCTTATCTTATATAACCCCATTTATTGCTAAGAAATTTAGGATTTAACCAGAAAAGTTGCATGAACCCTTTGAGGTTTCCACCCCAGTTCGAGAATCGTTATAGCTAGACATATTTATAGGGGTTGCCCAATTTTAGTCTATCACCGCAGAACCATAGCTGATCTAGCAGAATTAGAAATAATAGACTTTGATGTAATTATACGTATGGATTGGATATCTTTATGTTATGATACAGTGGGTTGTAGAACCAAAATAGTGAGATTTGAGTTTCCTGACGAACCAGTCATAGAGTGGAAGGGTAATTCAGTTGTACCCAGGAGTAGATTTATTTCCTATCTTAAAGCCAGAAAGATGATTTCCAAGGGGCATATCTATCACTTAGTTCGAGTCAGGGATTCAAATGCCCAAGCTCCAGCCTCCAGTCTGTACCAGTCGTTAATAAGTTTCTAGAGGTCTTCCCAGAAGATCTTCCCCGAGTCCCTCCTGACAGGAGATAGACTTTGGAATTGATCTACTTTCTGACACTCAATTGATATCTATTCCACCATACAGAATGGCTCCAATAGAGTTAAAAGAGTTACAAGCCTAGCTGAAAGATCTTCTTGATAAGGGATTTATTAGGCCTAGTGTCTCGCCTTGGGGTGCGCTAGTCTTGTTCGTCCGAAAAAAGGATGGTTCCTTACGCATATGCATTGACTACCGTCAGTTGAATAAAGTCACCATTATTAATAGATATCCTCTCCCCATAATAGATGACTTATTTGGCCAACTTCAGGGTGCCCATTATTATTCCAAGATTGACCTCAGATCAGGCTACCATCAGTTAAAAGTTAAGGAAGTTGATATTCCTAAGACCGTTTTCAGAACCTGTTATGGTCACTTTGAATTTCTTGTTATGTCTTTTAGGTTGACAAATGCACCAGCTACTTTCATGGATCTTATGAACAGGTCTTCAACCCTTACCTCGATTTATTCATCATTATCTTCATTGATGATATTTTGGTGTATTCCCGTAGTGAGGCTGAATGTGCAGAACATCACATAATAGTGTTGCAGACACTAAAGGATCGCGAGGTTTTTGCAAAATTCTCAAAGTGTGAGTTTTGGCTTAAGTCAGTGGAATTATTAGGCCATCTAATTTTGGGTGAAGGTTGACTCTCAGAAAATAGATCCTGTAAAGAATAGACCCAGACCCACTTCAGTTTCTGATATAAGGAGTTTCTTAGGTCTGGCGGGTTATTATAGACATTTTGTGGAGGAATTTTCCTCTATTTCAGCCTCGTTGACTAAGTTGACTCAGAAAAAGGTTAAGTTTCAATGGTCGGATGCTTGTGAGCAAAGCTTTGAAGAGTTGAAGAAAAGATTGACTTCTGCTCCAGTTTTGATGCTACCAGAAGGAACCGAAGGGTTCGTGGTTTATTGTGATGCTTCGGGAGCTGGTCTCAGATGTGTTTTAATGTAGCATGGTAAGGCTATTTCTTATGAGTCTAGAAAGCTTAAGACTCATGATAAGAATTACTTGACTTATGACTTAGGATCG